>NC_134421.1:31535917-31838947 GCF_030867145.1 Opisthocomus hoazin
CTTTTACTATTTTTACTCTCCTGCTAGATGAGGCTGAATTATTAAATGCTGTAGCCTTCTCTCCATGTGAGGTTTTATAAATTTATTAAGCATTTTTAACCTAATTTCAGTTATAACTCTTTTTATTTTCCTATTAAAATTATCTTTCCCAACTGACTTAGCTTATGATTACTTTCAGTTCGATGAAACTGCATCCTCTGAAGCACAAAATTTCCTGCTGAGAGTTCGTTCTGCTTGTAGACAACAAGTATAACAAAGTCATGTTCACTTAGCTCAGAAACTATAGTTCTGTTCTGTGATCAAGTCCTCCTTATCTAGTGAGATGAGATGTAACATAGGACTACCTCAAGTTAGAACAGAAAATTGTCAAAAAGGTTTTTAGGCATATCAAGGGCATTTTAGCATTGACAGAAGAAGACTTTCAGCCTCTCTTGATTTTAGCTTAAATTCCAAATGGTAATTCAGTTGCTTTTAAATATTTTATAGTAGGTAGAACTGGTTAAATGTTTTTGAATGGAAAAGCTCGGTTAGCAAATTTTGATTGAATGAAAAAGTTTTTAAAAGTAGATTAATGAAAAACACTTGAATGCTGTTTCTTAAGAATAAAAGAATTCCCTTTGCTCTGTCTGGATTCAAGCTTTTAGGCACACTTTGAAAACAAAAACAGTTTGACTGCTAAACTGGAGGATATTAAATAATAACATTTCATATAAATGCTATATGCTTAGGGCTTCAGGAAAATGACCAAGCACTCCTCTCTCCAAAAGAGCAAATGAGACCAAACACAACTTTGAAATCCTCATGATGCTCCCATATACAGGTTTTTCTTCCCCAGGACACCATATTGTGGTAGGTGGGAAACTCTGGAGTACACAAAGCCGAAGCAGCAAAGGGCCTCATCCACGTGTTGAGATCCTCCCACAGAGCAGATTGGTTGAAGTGGGGCTGTGGATGAGATAGCTAAGGGCACTGAGCAGAACCCCCTGGCTCTTCTCATGACTTAGCACCTTCTGGTGTCACATAAGCCCTGCATCACATGTGGAGGCTCATGTGCCCTGCTGCATATATGGCAGCTGCCGTGCTACTGGGTCCTGCAAGACCATTTCCCCCTATACAGAGTAGAATTAAAGTTACCTTGACTTATATATTTACTCTGATTTTTATGCTTACCCTATTTGTATATAGTTACTTTGCTATGAACAAACAATGGATATTTATGGCACAACTTTTCAAATAGTTCAAGGGTATGATATCAAACAGCAGCAAGCAAATATTCAAAATGCAGATTCTCTAAAGAAAAACAATTAAGAGATATGGCTTTCAGTAAAAGACTGATGAACATACAAAGGGAAAGAAAGAAAGCACGAAAAAGTTTCTGAAGGCTAACCTCCAGCCAAGTATGTTTTTCAGACTAATCCAAGCCAGTGGCATCTTGCAGCACTGCTACTTCTACTCACTGAAAAATTCACTGAGCTAAAATTGCAGAGTGGGAAACCACCTGTGGGAAAGAGCGGAAAAGACAGTCATCTCATCCTCATCCCACTGGAGGAAGAGCAAGAGCAATGCTACTGCAGAATTTCAAAGTTCCCCCCAGGGAGAGGAGCAGGAAGCTATTTTTAGCAGCCGTTTGCTCTACTGCAAATTGCCATGTTGTTGATGCAGTAATCAATGGTAACAATATAATTCTACAGCCATGGAGGTTACCTGGAGTGAGAGGGCAGAATTAGCAGTTTGTCTTTAGAAATTACTTGCTAATTTCTAGTGGTTGTGTATACACAGCAGCAGTCTGTGTTCTCAGGTAATTTATTGTCAGGTGATGCTTGAAAACAGACTGGATTTCAAACCAGACCGATATTAGGAGTCCAAAAGCTTGTAATGTCTGGAAAGCATTTCACATTTGGATTTAAGTGACAGAGAAAAAACATATTTCCATGATAACATACAGGTTTTGGCCCAATGGAATTTAACCCACGTTCTGGCAATCTAAAAAGTACTGTCACATAAACCTTAGAAAAGACAGAATATGTCACTGAATTATTTAATTCCCTGAAAAGGAATAGAAGGGTATTGCTTCTTATACATATAAATCCAGTAGCATGCTCACCTCAGAAAATTCAACTTCTTTCTGCACAGGATGAGATTTATTAGTGCAATGACATGAGGCACTTAGCTCAGGAGATATTAATTACCAAACCTAGAAGGAACTCGTTACAGTATATCAGCAACGTAAACCTAGCTCCATGCCAAGGTCATGCGTTGTCAGTCACTTTTAAGCAGACCAGATACATATTCCTTGTAATTTCATAAAATGATGTCAATGACATCATCTCTCTGACAGATACATCAAATCAAAACAACCACAACAGACACATGTTTGGATAAGTTTCCTGCTACTGGGTCATGGAAAGTTGAGAATTATTCTACTCTCCAGGCAAAAAAACACATCTGGGGAAGGGTAAGGCAAAGTCTTGCCCTCCTTGCATGCTTTCTATTATTCTGTTCCTGACAGTTAATGCTGTCTTCTGCTGTTCCTTTCGTTAGTGTTGTGTGATTGCTTCAGCAAAGAAACACTAAGTACTTCAAACATGCCCCTGTATATTTAGAGGCAACAACAAGAGGAGAAAAACAAGGATGAACAACCGAGAAATGTCCATGGATACATAGATTAAATTGGATTCATTATGGGGGCACGTTGGTTTTAATTCACAAACTGAAGCAAAGTCATTTAATATCGGAGGAGCAATCCACATGGAAAGAGCAGTACTGTAAATCCAGTCCAAGTGTAGATTCATGTGAACATTTAGAGTGCTATTATTTAGGTTACTAAAACTATTGAAAATTAGTATGAATTGGCTGTGTAGGCCCCAGGTTTTGTCCAATCAGTGTGCTGCATTTTGTACACTGGTGTCATTCCATGTATTTCAATACTTAACATTTTATTTCATCTTTCAAATACATTTGTAAACAAAATGAAAAATAGTACTTCTCTCTTCACCATTTTATGATGTTTCCCTTTGTTTTGTATTTTGTATTATTGTTAGAATAACCATATGGATGAAACACTTGTACATTGTTGTTATATGATGGGATTATCATAACCCAAATTTCAGTCAAAATAATCTGTAAAGGATTATTATATATAAATGAATATTTCACATTTCAGCTGTTTAATACAGCATTTATATAAAACAGTAGTTCATGAAGTACCATGTTTTTTGACATTATCTCAGAGTAATTTTAAATGTTAAAAAGAAATCTTAAGTACCTATACAAGTTAAAGGACCCTAGCACTTTTAACAATCTGGTACTGTGTGTAGAATGAAGATTATGCATTCCAACTTCAATATTTAATGAACCCTAAAACGGTAGTCCGAAAGCAAGAATTTATTTTAATTTTCATGGGAGACAGATCAGAATCTAAAAAAGCAGTTGACCACAGCTTTCAAAACTAAATGCTGAAGAAAAAAGCAAGGGTCACTTGCAGAAAAACTAGGCGTCAAAATCATCTGAGAAGGAGACCTCACCAGATCATTGTTATTTTCTGTCGCTAGGATCCTCCTCAAGGCTGAGCTTTTGTCTTGAGTCCTTGCTTATGTTGGTAAGAAGTGAGTTGCATTTCAGCACGTAAGACAATATCCAGACGTGATACCTTAGAAACAACATTTATAAAAGAAATCAGAAGTATTTCTGTCCTCACCTTATAGTACTGCTGATCAACACACTCAGTTTATTCCTGATGATACCCCTGTTTAAGGGGGAAACAGATGACCACATTGTTGAAAACGGATGTGATACAACATCTCACTGTGACAGAAGGTGGTCTTAATGAATAAGCTTTCACAGTGCCACTGGGGAGTAATTCCACAGAAAAGCTCCCGCATTAATGTTTCAGGGACTGATATGTAAATAAACTGCTGATGTGCTTCATGAGACATCTGCCTTGCTGTCACAAGGGAGTCAGCACAATATTTCCCAGGGGTGGCAAAGAATTTTTGAAAAGAATATTTCAGCAAAGCACCACAAGGAACCTTTTATGTACAGAAAAGTAGTTAGTGATTTTATTGCTTTTGTTGTCTCTCGAAAAAGAAGGAAATTGGAAAAGCACAGAAATAAATGACCTAGGCCTCTGATTAGTTTTGAGCAGCCCTACCATCCAAACGATTGCCAAACATGTTGTCAAACACCTTCCTTCACTTGTGCTGATGGTGAAAGAAGGATGCTGCTGTTTTGGTAGGGCTGCTGCAGTGGGAGTGTGAATTACGAATGCAGGGTTACACCTGCTTTATGTTTAAAAACCAACAGCCAAGAGTAGCATTCCCAGCTTTGAAAACTATCAGCAGCTTTCTCCTGAAGACTGAATTCCCTTCAAAGTACAAAATAGTGCATAGTGTGCGTTCGTATTTTGTCAACAAATGGTTGATTTTTACTGAACTGTGTCACCAGACGCCACGCTTTTCCACTGGGAATGATAAGTTATTTACTGAGCTATCAGGATATATAGAATTCATGCATGTATAAAACTTGCATGATCCTCCTGTGAGTTACATAAAATTGTAACTGATGCATTTGCTGAGTCCTTCTGAGAAAGTGGAAGTGTGAAAGGTTCAAACTGATACTCAGCAGGACAGCAGCAGGAAGCTGATCAAAGCACTGGAAAGCTTTGATCACTCTTCCATTGGATCTCCTGTGCTATGCGTCCTTTTCTTCTACATTTTAAAGCATCTCCTTTACAAAGAACCAGCTGGCCTCTTTTTGCTTTGCCTCGTGCTGATGTGGGGAAGGAATACGCAGGGTGCTTTTATAGCAAAGTACCCTGATACTTACCAGGGCATTCATTCCTGCTGCAGCATGTGGTGTTCCTCAAGGTGTTTGAACTTGCGGTATAACTTGGTGATTTCAAAGCGTCGCATCTTTTGGAAAGCCGGTTTCCAGCCCTTTCTGCTGCAGCAGTGGCCGTTGCCCTGTTTGTTGCAATAGCCTGAGTGTGTGCCAGAACACATTTCCATATTTTAGCACCAGCAGCTTGTTGGTCAGGGTGTTTCAGGTCATTGCTTGGATTTCTGAGCTCATCCGCATCAAACTGGCAAGACACAGATGAGGAAGCTGTCGCAGAGGAGAGTGCAGTAATTAACTCTATCAGACAGATTCAGGTCTACAGAGTACAAATGAATAAATAACAAATAAGAGTACTTTGCAATCCTTGATTCTTTATCTCATAGGGTTGATATTATCTACTGGTTAGTGAATCTTCTCATGCCTGGATCTCAAAGTGCTTAATAAACAAGTAAATAAATAGATAAAAAGATAAATTAAACAATAGGTTAGGGAGTCAGTTTGAGAAAATAATGTATCTCGCATAAAGTCTTTCTGACACTAGTTCAGCCCAGAAGGCGCTGTGACTTTCAGCTCCTGAAGTCCAAAGGCTGGGCTGCTTTGCCTCAAGTGGATGTAGGTCACATAGCATACAGTGTGTATGCAAAACACTAAATATTTATAGCCTCTGTGCCAAAGGTTCTTCAGAAATTATATATTTAAGCTCTGCCTGTTGCTGAACCGCAGCCCTTGCCACATAGCTTTGTGCAGAGGAGGATATATTTGTTAAAGACAACAAAGTGATTCCTTTATTTTTACTAAGCGAAACCTCAGAGAGAGATTCTGGGTGCCAATGAAGGGCATGAGTATCTTACCAACCCAAGAGCAATTGGCTAAAGGCAAAACTTCCAATACCCTTATCCTGTCCCTAGTGCAAGGGGTCTGGAATTGAGGTAATCAGTTATCTTAGGGAATCTTTTTTTCTACAAAGTGTTGGCTGATAACTGGAAAATATGTACTGCATCCACACATGCTGAGTGCAGAAGAAACCTGGAGGCAGACTGTGACTTGTGACTGAATCTCTTTCCGATTTGCTGATGGGACCATTCAGCTGCATATTTCCTCATATGTGTAATTCATCAAAATGTCGCAATTTTTGTTTTAAAGTACTTTTGTGAAGGTTTCTGCTCTCCAGCAGAGCGCTGTGGGTCTAAATGATGTCAGATAGCATGTTGACTGATCTAGACAAAGATATACCTTCATTTCAATGAGATCACTAGTAATCTTGAAAGAGGGGGAGAATAGGAAGTACAAAAGAGAGTTGTAAAGAGAAGGAATAAGAATGTGCAGAAGAATAAGAGCATGTGTGTGAGTATGTGGCAAACACGGAGAAACAAAATGCTTGAGAAACATATTTAATTCTCTAAACCTCTATTAAAAATTCAGTGATTTACATACTGCAAAGAGCTCCAAAAAAATATATCACAGCAAGATATGCCAAGTGGTTCTAATTTTTAAGTCATGTTGACTAATTGTTAGCAATTTAGCTAAATACTATGGAAAATGCATATTATGCAATCAAATTTGAAAAAAAAGTGAATTGGGTTTGGGGATGTTAAATATGGTTCTTATGGGGCAGATTTTTTTGTAATGAGACAGAATAAAATCTGAAATAAAAAATAAAATATTTTCTATACCCTAATAAAAGGATTATCTGCATACTATATCTGTTCATACATCTGTTTTCCACAGCTAACAAAATCAGAGAATTCATAGGAGAATTATAGCTAATATTTGCACTCAAATATTTGAGTTAACAATTTTAGCTCTTGGATTCTCTGAGAATTCCCAGCTACTTTTGCATAGATACTCAACTCCACTATTTACAAAAACTTTCTCTGTGAATATGGTGAAGTAGAGCTGTAAATACAATATGGACAAAGAAGGGTTTTTTCAGATACAGCATGATAATCCACTTTGATGATCTAATCAGCATTGTGATTACATTAGATGTTCTTTAGGACAGGAATGATACGAAACGCATTTACAGTGTAATATATCCATCACACATTTGATAAGATAAAAGGCAATTAATTACAGAGGAAGCTGATGCAGACGTCAGTCTGGCCTTCATCACTGCGTTTTTGGAGTGACTAGTTCTCCTCCTATGAAAGTGAGATCTGTCCAGTTGTTTTTGTTTTGTAGCTGACTCTTAGGCTGTGTGTCTTTCAACCTACCAAAATTTCAGTAAGCACTTGTGATGAATTTAGTCAGTGCTGCTTATTCACTCTGAGCTAGAACCTCACATTTTTCAGCAGCCCATGGTGTATTGGTTACAGGCCACCTTTGCCTCGCCTTACACAAACGAAAGCTTGTTCTTCGTTCCAAGTACCTGGCGATTTCTTAAAGGTTCATATCATAAATGAGCATCCTTCAGACAGGCCAGGATAAGCCTAGGTGGGGGTCACCACCAGGTCTGCAGTCTTTGCTGAGACATGAGGAAAGTCATGAATCCAGCCCAGTTGGAGGCAACTCTCACTAAGTCCACAACTGGAACAGGTGGATGTCTTACCTCTGCCAACACTGACTCTATGAAATAGCGTCAGGAACAGCTAGGAACAATTCTTTACCCAGATTGGGACTCACAGAACTGCTGCAGGTAGCCCAAGGAGAGCCTTGGGAGCCCATGACTGGTCCAGATATGTCTAGTGATATATAAACAAGCAATTAAACACTTCGGCACTCGGGGACCCTTCTCTTCCAGATCATGCCCTGGAGTTTCCCAACTGGGACTTGTTTCCAGATTTGCTGTCTGTTTGAAAAAAAAAAAAAAGCTGATCTGGAGAAATGCCTCAAAGGGGTAATTTAGGAATGCCCACTGGAGCCATTAGCGAGCTCTGGGAAAATCCAAAACTGTAAGACAACAGGAGTAAAACCTATCTATCCATCCTCTGAAACAAAACAGGAATTCAACACTATTTGCTTTAATGTTACTGATTGCAGTGATGTTTTAATTAAGAAAATATGTGTGGAGTAACACAGTCCTCTCCTGAAGCATTTCAGCAGTCTTCTGCACTTGGTACAATCCCAGAAAAATCGTCTTTTCAATTCATCTGGTAGATGAAACCATTGATCAAACTACTCATACATTTTTAAACAAGAGAGTGCCGCAGGTTTCCTGCTGCATTCAAGCTGTTTATGATGAAAGGCAAGATCAAAAAAGTGTTTGTGATGGAGCTCTCCAAGATGCTGTATCTTTTTCACTAAGCAAATTCTGCAGTGTTTAACGTACGCTGCACTTTGATTAGGGGAAATTGCTGTAGGAAGGAACAGCAACCTAAGAAAAAAAAAACAACAACCTCCATTATTACTGTATACGTTCCTTGTGGCAAGGATCCATAAAAAGCTACTGCTTTTCAATTATCACTTCCCAGCTGATCTCTGAGAAAGAAAAGCTATTACTCACAGAAATATTAGCAAACTGTAGAAGTAAGCTGGGTGGGGTACTTTGGCTTTAACATAGGCAAATAGCAGGAATTGCCATTTTTGTGCTACCAGTCTTGTAATGAAGACAGAATGGATTGGAAAAATGCAATGAAACAGATATGTTCTATTCGTTTTTTTACTTACAAGTGACATCCCTCCTTGTGTAAAAGATGTTGGTGTGGGATAGATAGTCATTTTCAGTGTGATGTGACACCACTCGAACTGGCAAGTGACTATCTAGTGTCCTCTCTTCCTTTTTCTCCTAGGACATATATGTTAGATTTAGTCACTGAAGTTACTCGAAAGATCTCCTTTGTGTGTGGGCTTTCTCCTACTGCCCAATTAGGGCCACAATGGCTATCACAAAGCGAGACTAGCATGTTCATTTACATGAGCCGGTTACACAGAAACGAAAACTGTAGGCTAGAAGGGTTGGTTTACCTCGGGAGGTAGAAGAGACCTTTTGGGAAAACGTGTCTCAGCCCATTACTAGAGTGTGTGGTTTCCTTTATCTGAACATTCGCTGGAAGTAAATGTGTTCATTTGTGTCTTTTATTGTGGACTACTTCATATATTTAGGGAGGGAAAAAAGTTCATTATCAGTTCTAGAAGAACGTGGATGGATGTGGACCCTTCCACCACCAGGACAAAGCCAACCACCCCATTCAGAGCTGGACAAATGGACTCTATTGGCAGAGAGTCAGGGGACTATCACATACTAGGAAGGCTCGCCAGATAACGTCATCTGGTCCTTGGATGAAACAGGAAAACTTTTCCAAAAAGGGCAATAGTCTTTGGTACGCATGAAGCTTATCTTCAGAAATTTATCTCAGGGCATTCGTTCTGGAAGGCAAGACTGGGAAAGCTGTGGAAATTTTTTTTCCGATTTCTGCTTCTGCTTTCTATTTTTATTTTCAGAGCCTGTGAAGGCCAAAATTGTCTTCGAAATGAAGGTGTTCACTACTATTTTGATACAGAAAAACATCTGCCATTGCCAATTAAACTCACTTTCACTGATACTCATCTTCTGAGCCTCACATCTCCACCATCTGCACCCTTATGAATAAGGGAGAGGTCTTTGTAGAGGCCTTTGTCTCCATTTTCAGACCCATTTTTATGACTGTAACACTATAGGAACACATTTATCTGTGTTCAAACATGCTTTTAAACCCACACCACTGATGAGCCTGATATTTGTAAAAATTCACAAGGTTTGAATAAACTCCCAGGCTGACTTAATTTCTTCAAAACTATGCAGCATGTAAAGAATTAATATCTGTAACTAGTTTCCAGAACATGGAAGGGGAGTCAGTTTCTCCACCACATGAGGTTTCCAAGTTCTTTTAAGGAGAGCAGTGAGCACAAATGCCATTTCTAAATACTACCTCTCCAGAAGGAGCCTAAATTTTACTGTGCACCTATTTAATTCCCTGTCAAGGTACACGCAGGGCTTCTGTTGTCATCAGGTCAGACAGCGTTGTCTCTTCAAAATCTGTCCTCCACTATTGTCAGTCTGCAATCTGCACAAGGCTGGGAAGCACAGGTAGCCCATTCTACAGACATAGAATGGAAACAAACATATATTAAGGTTATTCCTGCAATGCTATGTCATGCACTGTTAGCTCTGAACAAGCTAAACTGTGTACAGGAGCAAGCACAACTGCACAAATGCACTGCTAAGCTAGCCCTGCTGGAAAGCTGACATGTTGCTGTATTTCACCTGGGTCTATACTGCTGCCCTACCTTGACCAGTTATGTCCCTTACAGGAAATATCCTCAAAATACTTTATAGCTCAACTGTTCAGCAATGTGTCACCTTTCAGTGTTCATAACCTTAGGCCAGGTATGCAGGGTCTTATTGTAAGAGCTGCATTGCAAACTGCCCATATGTTTACAGAGGCAGGTTTAAAAACGCATGTTGGGCTTCAGGGTATATGAGAAGACAACTTGGGATTACAAACAATTTTATTCAGGAATACCACACCACAAGTTATTTTGAAAAAAAGGATTGTACCCTAGCCCCCCACCTTCTCAGAGATGCAGGCAATTGCTGTGACTGCAGGAGGAATACCTCCTACCCGCTAGAATTCATCATAGCCATTAAACATGTTCAGGAGCTGATAGCTTGACTCACATATTAATGTGAGATGCTACTGACGTTGGGGCATTTTCATCTGCTCTCAGTGATTAGGTCGGATGGAGAAAGTAGACTGTTTATCCAGCATGTTGGAGAATACATATGAAAGCACCTACTTACCAAAGCTCTTACCAGGAAAGTACAGGTCACCTGGACAGGGTGTTCTTAGCTGTTCTGTCTAAAGGTTTAGGTTTTGGGAGTATGGCATCTGGTCCTCTTAAGATGCAAGCTCTAAAGTCATGTTGTGAATGACTAAAGCTGAATACGAAAATAGAACAAGGAATTTCCAGGCAACTATTTTTTTTTCTTGTATCCCTTTTTTGTTCTAGAACTGTATTACAGCCTATGGCTCAGCTGTACAATGTGCTGTACATGCATGGAATGGGACAGTCCCAGAAACACACATCTCACAATCACATCTACAAGACAACTGGATATAGACAAAGTGTATAGTTAAGCAGTAGCATACATTGGAATGTTATCTGATTATGTCAGAAAACCAAGATCCTTTTTTCTTACAGATAGAGAAATTTTTGAGTGAAATAGGAGAAAATTGTGGAGCCGATATGAAGCAAAAGGATGGATATAGCAGCAGTTCTTTCTTTTTCTTCTGGCTATTGTTTTCCTGCTGCTGTGGTCACCAGGACATCACAGAGTTCAGCACTCCTAGGTTTATTACTGCCACAGAGCTGGGACAATAAAAGGTATCACAACAGGGTAAAGAGTTTCTCAAGTCTGAACAGCTCTCCAAGGACAATGAAGTGTGGCAAAATTGCAGAGCATCTGAGATGTGTAGCATAGTCCTAGCTCTACCATGGGCTTCCTGTATGATCTTGGACAAGTCACTGTGCTTTCTTCTTCCAGGTCTCTTTCCCTCTTTTGAAGATAATGCCTTTAAGACAAGTAATCTCTTTCAAAACAGATCATTTCTTACTGGATGCTGTATGGGAGTTTAGTAGTAGCTGAGGCAGCTAGTCAACTGTAATACAAATTTCAACTACAGATGCCTTCCTCAGGGGGAAAATACGTCTAGAAATGTTCCAGCCTTTCTATTGACTACCTGGGAATGACTGTATAAATCAGCAGTGGGATACTAGCCAAGGAATAGCTTATAAAGTAATCTTTGACTTTGTCAGGAAACTTCTGCTCTGATCTGGGGAAATTTGGCCTTTCCATTTTTCATAAACTTTTACTGAAAGATCTCCAGAAGAAAGAGAGGCCAACTAGGCCCTTTATATAAGATGCAAAAACCTCAGCGAAACTGAAGGTGGCGTATTACTATGAATGGGGTGTTTAACCAACAACACTGTGATGGAGTGCTCATGGTTCAGATTGACTGTAGCAAACTGCGGATGGGAAGAAACTGTTAAGCTATTATTATCTTTGTTATTGTTTTTTGGTTGGTTAATACTCACAGACCAAGTCTGCTATTACTATCGGGACACTCACTCCCCAAAAGTCAGGCATGAAGACCCATGTGAAATTATAATCATGGATAGTGTCCGCACTGTCTATTTGAATCCTAGATCCACTAGGACACTCTTGGTGTCACCACCAGATCCAAATAGCGCAAAGTAGGTGAGCCCAGGGAGAGGGGTTAGGTCACTTTTACATTGTCTTCTTTCTAGCTAAATCTTGAACTTCTAGGATACGAGGCTTTTGATCCCTCTGTCCTTCCTCCTCCTGACTGTCTCATCTCTTTGATTTTTCTGTTTCTTTTTGCTTTCTGCTTAAAGTGAGACTCAAGATTAGAGAGGCTACTCAACATATCTGCCCCCTCTATCACACCTCTGTGAGCTTGTAAGTAAGGTAGATAGAAGTGCCCTGCCTGGCTTGAGGTTTGCACATTTCTGTCAGGTCTCCCAGTAGCTGATAAAGCAACTGGTTGAGTGCTCCTTCAGTACAGAAATTGCAAAAACGGGTCAGCAGCAGAGCTGACACTTTCCTAATTCTGTTTGCAGCTCTCTCATTCCCTTCTGAATTTGTTTATCGTACCCAAGGGAAAAAGAACTGGAACTGATAGGAGGACATGGGCTATCATGATTTCTATGTGAATTAAAAATTTATTTTTACCTCTAATATGGTGTAAAAGACTCGAAACTAGTGGATTTGTTCCTAAAATCTCTCTGCTTCTAAAGAGAAAGAAAAGACAGCTAATACTGTGACTATGGAAGCCTAACTTAATACCATAAATATTGAGAGTTGTAGAGCTAGTTTTCTTTCTCACATTGTTTTGCTTTCAAATCCCACAGGATTATCGAAGACTCCCCATGAAGAGCTCCTCTCAGCGAACAAGGCTTTTCTACACTATCAGAACAATGAACAAACAAAGGCAGCCTAGAAAAAGAAATGCTACTAGGCCCACAAAGGAACATGGACCCTCATTTTAGTGTTGTTAAATTGAACTGAAGTGTGAGATGTCAGCATCAGGGGCTATCAGGGCAGAGTTCTTTGACTGTACAAAGCTGGGATTAATGAGGAGCAGCAGGGAGGTGACATTTTACCTCTGTGTGATGCTGCTGAGATCAATAACAGAACAACGCATTCGCTCTGGGTGGCCACCGGTATAACAACATGTTGAGAAGCAGGAAAGCACACAGAAAATATCTGCAAAATAACTAAAGACACAGAAATAAGCACCTGTTTTTCTGGCAGATTCAAAGCGTTCAGCCTGTTTCATTTAATTAAAAAAAAGGAATTAATAACTTCACCCTCATGAAAGTACTTATACTGCCTCATAAAGAGGTTTTCAATCTACTAGCGAAACATATAGTAAGACTCAGTGGCTGGAACTATTTGTAATTAGAAAAGCTCATGTGTGATTTTTAATAATGACAAGGCTTGAACTACTGGCAAAGGTTATCAGGTCAAATGCTGGATTTACCATTTTCTAGTGTTTTCCAACCAATATGAGATATTACCCTGTAAGTCTGCCATTGGACGCAGCTCAGAGGTAGCTTAGGTTAGCTACCACCAGCCCCTTCCTGTGATGAGCTCAGACTCTAAGCACTCCCCCTGTGTGATGGGGAATCTCCAGTGGAGCACCTCTCTGCACCACCCTGCGCAGAGCAGAGATTACTAGTGCATCACCGATTTTTTTGCCAGTCACACCACAATGGGATGCGTAACCGCACTTTTCACAGGGAAGCGCCGGTGGGAAAGTAGAGACCTAGCAGGGATCCTATGTTGCAACTGTGTATTGCAAAGGACAGCTTTTTTCTTGGAGTCCACAATGTCGGCGTCTGTTGTGGCGGGTTCTAGGACTCGACTAACATGATCCATAACAGTCAATTTTATTAGCAGAGAATCTGGATTATATAGATAGCACTCGGTTATGATTAGTCACTAGACATAAACACTCTATACAGCACTCAGTTATGATTGGTCACTATGCATAAAACATCTATCAATAAAACATCCGGGTTACATCAGCAATACTCAAAATATAACTGGTCAGTATTCATAGAACGACTGTTTACCTGCAGCTGACCTGAGAATGATTGTCTTTTCCACAGCCAGCCTGGTAAAGGTCTGTTTTCCCACAGTCGGCCTGAGAAAGGCCTTGAGGCCTGTGCTGCTTGAAGCCTGTGCTGCTACAAACCGATCGAGTCCATATTCAGAGTGTCTGGGTTGCTCACAATATGTCCCTGTTTTTCCAGAAACCCCACAGGCGTCTGAAGACAAATAAGGATTTCACAGAATCACAGAATCACAGAATGATCAGGGTAGGAAGGGACCTCTGTGGGTCATCTAGTCCAACCCCCCTGCTGAAGCAGGGTCACCTACAGCAGGCTGCAGAGGACCTTGTCCAGGCAAGTCTTGAATATCTCCAGAGAAGGAGACTCCACAACCTCCCTGGGCAGCCTGTTCCAGGGCTCCGTCACCCTCAGAGTGAAGAAGTTCTTCCTCATGTTCAGACGGAACTTCCTGTGCTTCAGTTTGTGCCCGTTGCCCCTTGTCCTGTCGCTGGGCACCACTGAAAAGAGTCTGGCCGCATCCTCCTGACACCCACCCTTAAGATATTAATAAGCATTTAGAAGGTCCCCTCTCAGCCTTCTCTTCTTCAGGCTGAACAAGCCCAGCTCCCTCAGCCTCTCCTCATAGGACAGATGATCCTGTCCCCTCATCATCCTCATAGCCCTCCGCTGGACTCTCTCCAGTAGCTCCAGTAGCTCCTTCTTCTCCGTCTGTTTCTATGTGGTAGTTCAGCACCCTTTGCAGTCAGCTCTCCACATGCTCCCCGCAGTGTATAAGGTCTATTAAGCTAAAGGCGGTGTTTTCATAGCTGCTTCGTGTTCCCCCCGGGCCACATCTCCTCCAGACCGCCTTCACCCGACGCCCGGAGAGGAGATTGGAGCTGCCGAGTCGCGGCCCGCTCAGGCTCGGCAGATGCGTGCTAAAACGCTGCCACCTTGTGCTGGTTCGGCAGCAAACCCAGGCTCAGCACCCGCCAAAGCCGTCCCTGGGGTGCGAGGCCGTGCCCCGAGGTCTGCGCGCAGGCGGGGGCCAGAGGGGCCGCTCCCGCCCGCGGGCAGCCCCGCCGGGGCACCGGCACCCAGCCTTCCCTCGGCCTCCATCGCCCGACCGCGCAGCCCACCCGGCCGGGGAGGCGGCAGGGGAGGCGGGAACTTCCCTCAGCGTCGGCTCCCCGTCCGAGCTCACAGGCAGCTGCAAAGGAAGAAACCCTAATAGGAACCAGAAGACTGCTCATGTAGTCAGAGGCACAAGTCTCTTTGCTGTAACTCTCCCTTTTGTGACATGCATGCCACAAATACTAGACAAATCTGCTCTCTGCATATTGGCAGGAACCTTCTAAGATGCAGAATAGCTCACACATTTAGCCTAGCTCCCTGCTTGTGTTTTTTCAACCACGGCAAAAAGCAGCTCCTAGGGAGGTGCTTAAGTTGCAGGCGGGGAACCAAAGCTTCCCAGAGAGAAAATTATTCATCTTGTCTTAGTCTTTAGCATTAACACTCTTCACTAACATGCTTGTCTTTCCTTATCCCATCTACCTTCAAATTCTTTATGCGTTTGTTTGTTCCAAAACACCCTTACAACACCCTCTCTAAACCATGCTTCACCCTGCTCTGGCTGCATTTAATTCACATGGAGTCCCTAAGCCAATCCATCCCAGCACCCTCTCTGACCAGTAATGGTTAGTCAGTACCAGCCGCGAAGTTTCTCCCCCTGTGTAACATTTCACTTTGACGCTCCCCGTGTGTAAGCTGAAAATAGAGAAGTTCAGAAAAAGCTGGAGAGATTTTCTAGTACCTGCTCAGTAGATCAGACATGAATTAACATTTGAAAGTTATGTATGTGAAATGTGAAGTACTACGTTATGATGAGCTAAGCATTATTTCATCGTACTGTTAGTCTAAAAGTTACAGAGCTTATTTCCTTTGACCCAAGAGGGTTATCGATCAGCAGCGGACTGTTATGATTTACCACTTTATAAGATTTAGGCTGCAGGCAAAAAAGTATAAATTGTTACAGGCACTGCTCTGGCTGTCAGCCCTTGGCACTGACACTGTTTTGTCTGTCAAAGCTCGAAGCTGGTTGACAGACTGCGGTTGTCAGCTACCTGTTCACAGACTCTTTCTCCGTGTCTGAGGGTGCTGAGCACCTCCCATGAAGGTGCTGGAAACCGCAAGAGCTGGGTACTTTGAAGTCAGACTGTGGGAAGGTTGCTGAGGAAATCAAAGCAGATGTTACACAGTTTATACTGGTGAAACATAACACGCTCTTTGCACAAAATACTCCTTGGGAATCAACCATAAGATCACTCCCTTCCCCCCCCCCCCCCCCCTTATTTGTTGCTCAACAGAGGTCTAATTAACTGAGCAAAGCACACACAGAGAAACAGGCGAGCACAGAGGTATCTCCTGATTTGAGTAAAGGTCAGCAACTGACATTAATATTTCTTTTCCTGCTTCATATAGTGTTAATCAACAGAAACACAAGTTACTTCCAGACAATTTTGCTAACATTAGGTGGAATGACTGTGTTAGTTATTGCTCTCTTGTTTGCAAAGTTGATTTTGCTAGGATGCAAGCAAATTGCAAAAATAATCTTCAGTCCAGATAATTTCCTTGGGATATTGAGAGTACACTTGTGTGTGAATAAGTGTGCTAATCTGTGTCTGAGAGAGATTCAGACATCAAGAGGATCTGTACTGCTTGTTTTTTGAGGTTTAGAGTGCCTGGCTGTTGGTTGCAGCTGGGACCAACAGACCTTATTTGGCAGCTCCAGTCTTTTGCCATCCACCACTTTTGCCAGTGGGATTACAGGAGCGGAGAGGGCAGCAGGGAGGAGAAAGGAGTGGGGTCCTTTTCATGAGAGAAAGAAGCAGGGGCAGAGAGCAAAGCTGTGTTGGATTTTCATTCCCTTTGTTCCTCTTCACTCCAAAGATGATATATGTCACCTCCTCCCACCACCACCCCTTTCCCCAGCTCCTTAGATGGATGTGAGACAGAAGAGGGCTGTGCCAGGAGCCTGCAGTGCTGCATTTGGCTGCTTCCCCCATTTGATTTCTAGGGAAGACTAATGATTAAGGTGCTCTTGTTGCGCTTGTCTACTTCATGCCACTTGCTTCTCCTGCAGTCTCTCTGTCCATGCTCAACTCTAGCTACCACTGAAAAACACTGAAAGCTGGACTTAACCGATCAGTCTAATTCCTTCAGGCAGACAGTGAACTCCCGAGTGCTGGCACCCATTTCTGAGATTCCCTTCTTTCCCTTTGCTCATCAAGCATCCTTCTCACCATTTTGCTGTGAGCCTTATGGCTCCTGCTGGGTTCTGTACACCCTGGTTTCTGAAGTGATCATTAAAAGATAGCTAACACAGCCACTCACAGGCAGAGATGGAGGTGGGCATCTGCCCTGCCGTCCACACACCTTTTCAGACAGAACAACACTCAAGCACCCCAGATGTATGAGATTGACTGAAAAACTACGATAGTTAAACATTTTGAGGGGAGGAAAGCTGTGTCCTCTGATATTAAAGCCTTAAAGGTTTTATAAATCTTTGCTGTGTCTAGACAGTCTCAGCGTAGAAGCTTTATTCTTTGCATTTAATAAAAAGAGGGAGGGGTCTGAAGTAGCACAAGTAATGCAAGGGTCAACAACTCTGGGGCATCTGACACTGGCCAGAGGGCAGAAAGTAGCCAGCAGACAGTCTTATACTAACAAAGATTTACTCATCTCCATAAATATGACAGTAGGTGTCCATGAGCCTATGTGCAGATGAACTATTTATCCCTCTCAGAATGTGAGGTGAAGATATTTGCCCCAGGCTTTTAGTTAGACACTCAGGACATTTCTCAAGCTGTCAGTTGCCTATATATCATAGCTGTGATGTTGCACCAGAAAAATGAGATAAACCAGGCAGAACACAATGAAAGACATTGCCTGATGCTTCATGCTATCTCGGTTCACCTAGTGCAAGTGTTATATGATTCATAACTTCCTTTCACACGCTGAAGGGAAATCCTGAGCTATGGACAGGAAGTCAAAGAGCAGAAAAGAACAAAACATGCTTCAATTTCCTGTTATAGGTAGCTCTGGGAGTTGTAACTGTGGCTTCTAAAATATGAGTGATAAGAGAAACAGTCTGTTGGAAGGGATAAGCAGATGGGTTACAAGCATGTATGGGTACCAACCGCATTTGATGTTGTGCTGAACAACCGATTCACCACATCTGCCACAGAAAGTATAAAATTTACTAGTTATACTTTTATTTTCTGTTTGTTGAATAGAACTCCAGCTCTGTGCAATTTTGTTTCAAGTATCAAAAGGCTATTTATTCTCATTTCAGTGGAATAGAATAGAAATAGGCAACAGGATTGTTCATTTAACACACGGCTTCTATGAGTATCTTGGTAAAGTATATTTCTATCTGCACTCTTCTTTGGCTTAACATTTTCAGTAATTTGCAGATTATTTGATTTTATTTTGTTTTATTTTGTTTTATTTTCTTTTGGTTTATTTTATTTTATTTTATTTTATTTTATTTTATTTTATTTTATTTTATTTTATTTTATTTTATTTTATTTTTCATATCTAACACATAGACTTAAACCCCCTGTGTCAAGACAGTGTCAGGAAAGAGGGAAGCAGCTGAAGGAACTTTTCTTTAATAAGGCTGTTGAGGCTATTTGACCAGTTCAACTGCATTGTTCAGTTCTGACTCTGTCCCACTATCCTGTTCCTTACCCTAAATAATGAAGGAACTTGCAAAGTGATTTCTAACAACAGAATAATACAATCAAATGAAACAACCCTAAGCATTTTATCATGAAATCTGGAAAATTTGAAGTTCTACTGAGAGGCTGCAAATTTTTACAGATGAAAGCCTCAATTTGGTAAAAACAAAATAACTTACCTCACTTGAAAAATAGAAATGTAGGGACATTCTTTATGCTGGGTATTTCTGTCCCCAAAACGGACCCTCCTGCCTTTCCCTGGAGATATGTACATCACCTACAAGGGCTTACATGAGAGCTGCAGGGTGAATGAGCCTGGGGTGCTGTGGGGCAGAAGCCACAGAGCATGGGACCCTGACTGTGTCCCTGGCTGTATCGGGTGGTATACAATTTAATGCATAGTATTTAGAGCTACCTTCAGGTTAATGCATTTTTCAGTCCAGGCATTGGTAGAAGTATCTAGGCTTATAGAATAGAATAGAATAGAGTAGAATAGAATAGAATAGAATAGAATAGAATAGAATAGAATAGAATAGAATAGAATAGAATAGAATAGAATAGAATATTTCAGTTGGAAGGGACCTACAATGATCATCTAGTCCAACTGCCTGACCACTTCAGGGCTGATCAGAAGTTAAAGCATGTTATTAAGGGCATTGTCTAAATGCCTCTTAAACATTGACAGGCTTGAGGCATTGGCCACCCCTCTAGGCAACCTGTTCCAGTGTTTGACCACTCTCTCAGAAGAGAAATTCTTCCTAACGTCCGGTCTAAACCTCCCCTGGCGCAGCTTTGAACCATTCGCTTGCGTCCTATCACCAGATCTCAGGAAGAAGAGATCAGCACCTCCCTCTCCTCTTCCCCTCCTTGGGAAGATGTAGAGGGCAATAAGGTCACCCCTCAGCTTTCTTCAAATTAGACACATCCATAGCTGCTCCTCATAGGACACTGAAAGATGAAGAGAGCTATTGCGGCCAGCGGAGCTGTGCTAGGAGGATGTACTTCTCATGTTGGAAGTCTACTACTGCTGGTGAGGGCTATCAGGTTAAAAAACTAAACCTTGTCTTCATAGAAAGCTTTCAAACAAAACATTGATTCTTGCTTGAATATTATAGCTGTGGTGACTTTGGTTGTTACAGTTTTTCCTTCTTATTTTTCACAGGGCTGTAGCATACTTGATTAAGTAATTTTTCTTTTGTGTATGCACAATACTTGTAACTCAAGGAATCTTGTCATCTCTTCTCCTTCTCCCTGTTTTCCTCTCTCCCCCATTAATATTTTTTTCTGTGGTAATTACTGTGGTAATTCTTCCTTCTGCAAAAACATATTTTTCTCATTTTTCAAATGCTAAACTTATAAATTATGAAAAATTAGTGAACCTCAGTACAAAGAACTGTACAAATGCTGTCCTGTCTGGTTCACTGCTAATGCATTGGAGCTGTATTACAAAGAAGTCAGTGATTTTTAACTGGAGGAGTTACTTTCTGGAATCAAAGGTGAACAAAAGACAGCATTTGGATGAGGAGGGCAAGAATCTTAAACACAGGAGGTCATCAAAGGTGTTGAAAGGAGACAGCTGATAAAGGAGCACATCCTTTAAATGTTCTTCCAGGCTTCACTTGCCTTTCACTGAGAGTTCATACAGCTGACTGAAACTGTGTTAGATCCCAAGTGATCATCCCACAGCCCCGACTGGAAATAAAACCAGCATTGCTCCTTACGCAGATGTATTCAGCAAGACCCTACCAGTAAACGTGCTCAACAGGAGATGCTGAGGGCATGGGAGGTGCTGTCATGAGGAGTCCACAGTTTCAGACTGGCTGTCACTTCACTCTCTGCAAGATTCACCAAAACAAAGGCTTGTCTGCAAGTGACCCTGAGTTTTGGTGGCACCAGCACATGAAGAGGTTCTGTGTCCCTCAATGGAACCAACTCCCAGGTATTTCTGAATGATACAGCTTCTGCTCTTACATTCCTACCCCCTGTTTCTCAGGCGACACATTGGAAAAAACAGCGAGTGCTATGCAGAGAGGAATGGGTAACTACAGCAACAGAGTCCTGCTTGTGCCTGACAGAAACGTCAGCTTCTTTCTAAGTACCCTGGAGTCAGAAATGGGCAATTATGAAAGGCATCTGTCTATGCAATTGCAGTTCTCAAACTGATTAAAAAATCAAAATAGAAATACAAAGTTTAATTTTTAGTGAAACATGTTTTCAAGATAAAAGACACGTAAAAGGAGATAATATAATTAAAACATCTGTGAGAGAGAAACTACCATGCAACAAAAGTCTCACAGGCAGAGGGCAGAAACCGTTATCAGAACTCTACGGAAGCAGTGTTGATATTGGCAGTGGAGCTAGGGAAAAATCGCACTCCACTCTGCCTTACTTCAGAAATCACTGAGTGATTTATACCTGAATTGCCTTATTCACTTGGCATGTTTATGGACAAGCCAAAATCAGACTGACCTTAAAAGCAAACAGCCTCCAGATCAGGAAGGAACACACTGTACTACGTCACAGATTTGTAGCAGCTCTTATATTGATGGATTACATAGCCACCTTGCAGATTATGTGTGCGTTAGTCACTTTTGCCAGCCTTGTCTTTTATGTCCATAGTGTGACAGAAAGCAGGAACAGAGTGATCCGCTCAGCATTCAGAAATGCAGATGGAACTGGAGTTACTGAATTAGTTTGCTCTCATAGCTGTGAAGTGTGATGTGGGATTTTTAATTAACATATGTGATTAGGCCGTCAGCAACAGCTCTGTACATGATCCAGGAGTGACTAAAGGAATGAGAAAATGCTCCCTAGCACAGTGAACGAAGATGCTGCAGTGCTTTTGTAACGTAGAACTTTTGTATTTGAGCTTCTACCTACAGTGCTGCAAGGAAGCTGGACCTGCCCTAGAAGGCTGCACTCCTGAAAACATTATAAAGTCAATGATAGTTTTGTTTTTATAAGTTTGTTTTGTTTTTATAAGTAGAAGTAAATATGGGACAGAAAGTATGACAAGCCTGCAAGTCTAAATTAGGTTGCTGCACATTATGGTTCACAGCAGCCATTCTTAAGAAATGAGATCTGAGTCAGAAACAGGAGCTTCACTGCAAGCATCCTCTCAAAAGCAAATTAGAGGAATGCAGCAAGACGAATGACCAGTCATTCTGAGCCGCATTTTTTGGTTTTAGTGGAAATGAAAGAAATGAATAAAGGAAAATAAAAGATGACAAGTGAGGGAAGAACAGTTCTCTGAAATCTAGTTTTCTGACAGGTGCCCTCATACTTTCATAAATGACACATATAAGAAAAACTCAGCTGAAATCAGTGCATATCCTCTGACTACAATGGTTATCTGCTAGCATCCTCCTCTGTAGATCTTCATTAAAATGCTAAATCCTTTTGTTCTCTTCTTCTGAATATCAGCCAAAATTTTCATTTTGTACCATTTTTGCGAAGATTCTTAAGTTATTAATTTCTGGGTTTTAGAAAAAGAAAATGACACAGATGTGAGGGCATTAAACTCTGAGGCACAATCCCCTGTTGCCAAATTTTCTCTCATCCTGCATTTCATATTTGTTCCTTCTCAGGAGCCAACTCTGTCAGTTTACAGCACAAGCTCTTTTGAACACTTTGTCAGGTCAGCATCCTGCAACTCTACAGAACACAGCGCACGTAGTATTTATCTGTGCATGGCAATGAACTAAAAAAGGGACACCTTAACCTCAGCAGAGCTGCATGGTAACACAGCCAGACAGCTTCTCCCACCAGAGAAGCCTGTTGAGAATGAACCTTGTCCTGAACAAAGCTGTACTAGACAAGTAACTTTGAATTGTACACTTGCAGTGGTTTGCATAGGTTTTTCTCCTCTCATCAGGACCTAAAGAACCACTCCTTATTCACTCTCAGAACCGTATTTTCAGAATGGCCACTACATAAACCAAGAGTTTGTGTCTTGTCCATGTGTACATTCTTGAACTTGTGCTTAGGAGGACGACAGGCGTGCATGCACTCAAAACAGAGAGACAAGGGGCAGTTTAAAGCTATCTGCAGTCAATGCAGCTGTGAGTGAGAACCTGGTTGTTTAAAGGCAGACAGACATGACATGTTCAAGGTCAGGTTGGACAGGGCTTTGACCAACCTGATCTAGTGGAAGATGTCTCTGCACATGGCAGAGTTGTGGGACTAGATCATCTTTCAAGGTCCCTTCAGGCCTAAATCATTCTATGATTCTACGATGCTGGCTACAGATCATGTTTGCACGCTGTTGGCCTAGGTGCTGCTGAGCCTTAATCTCAGCTGCCTGAGGGGCCATCAACACTTGGAAAACCTTTGGCAATGAGTAAAATTATCTGTCACTTAGCTGGTGTCTGTGGAAAACATGAGCTTTTCTAGAGACCAAAGATTATCATCTTCATGAGAAAGAGGCATATCAGCTGTGCAGAATGAAATAAAAAAAGAGAAACACATTGTAAACATAGCAGATTATGTAACGATCGTATGAGACATCAGCCTTCTTTGAGCACTGTCTCTACTCCTCCTTCTATGGTGCTGTGTAATGGCAGTTCCAGTAAAAAGGAGTACAGCATATTACAAACCATTATGCATAAGGAACTGGTGGCTTCTAGAGTTTTCTTGGAGAAACCTCTGCTTAGCCAATGAAGGTTTCTGCCTACCAGCAACTGCTTTCAGGACCAAACCTAAACCAAAATCCATAGAAAGAGAGAAAGAAGGCTCGAGGAAGATCTTATTGCAGCCTTTCAGTACTTAAAGGGGGCTTATGAGAAAGATGGGGACAAGATTTTTAGCAGGACCTGTTGCACAAGGGCAAGGAGTAATGGTTTTAAACTAAATGAGGGTACATTTAGACTGGATATAAAAAAGAAAAGTTTTATGATGAGGGTGTTGAAACACTGGTACAGGTTTCTCAGAGGGGTGGTAGGTGCCCCATGCTTGGAAACATTCAGGATCAGGCTGGACGGGGCTCTGAGCAACCCAGTGTAGTTGAAGATGTCCCTGCTCATCTCATTGCAAGAGGTTCGACTAGATGACTTCTAATGGGCAATGACCCAAACTGTTCTATGATTCTATGAAAGGACTAACAGGGAAATATCCACCATCTTGAATCAGGTATCTGGGAAACACATCTCTACTAGCTGACGTAAGAGTAGATTCATAATGAAAAACGTCTGGTGCTGACCATCTGACACCAACTCCAACTGCAGGTACTATTTATTTTTATTCTGGATTAGTTCCAATCTGGTCCTGTGGTCTAAATTCGCATTTACAGCTGGATTGTACTATATGAACTCTGGAATATTTTCTTCCTTTTCAATTTTTTCCAAAAGCAATCCAGTTCATGCACTCCAAATACTTCTTGGTAGTGAGTACAGAAGCACAGTAAGTGGGGCCACTGGGATAGTTACTTCAGAAGTGTACTTCTGTTGGCAACAGAAAAAATTGTGTGGATAAGCTACAGAGAGTGTATAGGAAGATCTGTGTGTGTTTGTGTATATGTGTATGTATGAAGCCTGTCAAAATCAGACTGTTGAGCAAGGTCATTGAAGCTAAGGACTGAAAATATTGCACTGAGAAGAGTGTCTTAAACCTCATAACAATTGTGGTGTCTTAGCTTGGTCTTAAGAAAGGAATTTCACACCATCTGGAACTGCAGTGCGTTATCATTTCCTGTGAATAGAGGTGTGCTCTTAAATACCTAGTAAACTGATTTTACATAACAAAACAATATATATCTTAAAGGGCAGAATATACGTTTAACAATACTTCTGTGAATGAAAGACCTAGCTAAAATTCATGCATCACAGGAATACCTACAAAGCAAAACAACAGGAAGGTTAATTATATGAGCAAGGAGCTACAGGATGAAGAAAGCAAGTTGCTGTCTTCTTGGCTGGTTCATGTTGAAGCTGAGGGCACTACAAGTCTGGAATAACCCTGATGTCCATCTATTATGAAATACATACTAGTTTGTTTTCTTGCTCATTTGTATTTTCTGCTATTTTTAAGTTGTGGAAAGGTTGATAAAGCATGTGTGCCATCATACTAATTTGTTAAGCTATAAATTCTAAGACAGAAGTTTATAACTGCAGTCCACTGTTTACAGGTCTGAAAGCATGGATTCTTTCGCCTAGAGGCTCATGATGTTCTTGCCAGCCTGTGTGAGGCACTGAGAGCATTTCTGCATTCCCTTCACTTGCTCAAATGTCATGTTGAAAGTCCATTTGCAAATTTCCTCCCTTGCTATAACATTATTAGCCACTACCTCTTCAAATCAGGTTGCGATACTTGAGCTCCAAGGAAAGAAGGAGAAGGACTTGCTCCCTTTGCTTTTTGCAGCAGCTTCTGAGCTAAAGAAGTTTTCCTGGGAGAGTTATAAAGACACTTGCACCTTATTAGAGCGTGTAGTGAGAAAATCCAGGCCTCTTTGTAAAGTGGATGAAATGATGCTTGTTTCTTCTTTGCCTATTTCCTTAGGGGCCACTTTTTGTGCTTGGGAGTTCTTTAGATGGTATTTTCTCCCTCACTGGCAAAACACACTTTTTAGTTCTCATCTCATTTCATGCACAATGAATAGACAGACCTTCAGGAAATGAACATTACTTCCTATTTCACATGTAGCATAGATATTTGCACATGTACAAGTCCAGGTTTAGACCTTCTTGAGTGCCTTGTTTTGTAATACAGGGAACTACCAACATTTTTCAACCATCTGCTTTTACATTTAATGTATTTCAGAAATGATGGGAAGGAAGGCACATTCTGTCCTCTGCTGCCAGCAGCTGGAGAAATGAAAATTGCTATTGTATCAGAATGAAACAGAAGCTTGAAATAATTTGTTAGCTTTAGTCAATAGAGTAAACATTTTTGTGTCTATGTACAAACTCACAAAGCCTGTGGGCTGGGTGAGACTTAGAAGACCTCTGTTCTTATCCTGACAGCTCCTTGTGTTAGCCATGGAAACATGGCCTTCATCCTTCTTCTTTGGTAAGTCTGTTTTGTCAGAATACAGCTTTAGTTGTCTAACAGCAAGGGCATACTGGACCTAGCTCAGAAACTTTGAGTGCTATAGCAGCACAGGGAAGGAAGGAAGGAAGGAAGGAAGGAAGGAAGGAAGGAAGGAAGGAAGGAAGGAAGGAAGGAAGGAAGGAAGGAAGGAAGGAAGGAAGGAAGGAAGGAAGGAAGGAAGGAAGGAAGGAAGGAAGGAAGGAAGGAAGGAAGGAAGGAAGGAAGGAAGGAAGGAAGGAAGGAAGGAGGGAGGGAAGGAGGGAAGGAGGGAAGGAGGGAAGGAGGGAGGGAAAAAGCGACCAGGATAGCACCTGCATTTCTGAAGTGAAAACCTGGGTTTCATTCTTTCCTTGCTTTTGTCAACAAGTATTGGTCACTAGATTCAAATAAAATCATAAAGTGGAAAATGAAATCAGGGATACAATCCGCACTTGGGATCTGGCAACGGGTTAGGGTAGAAAATAATTTGCAGATTGCAGTTGAGCTTCATTTAAGAATGAACATATTTTAAAGAAAATCCTGAATATTGTTCAGGAATATTGGGTCCTCTAGCCTGTCTTAAACTCTAGAGTTTAGGTCATTATTCTGCTATCTTTAACATCTCATTGGTCTTTCAGTCTAGTCAATGAAGACCTATCCCCTGGCAATATAAAACACCAGACTGATTAATTAATCATGATGTTTGTCCAGAACTCATGTGATCTAATCATGGTGAAACTTGTGGGCTGTGTGTATTAGAGCTCTCCAGTACTAATTTATAGTTAATTAAGCTTTCTCTAGAATGATGGTATTAATTTCTGCCCACTATGCTTGTTGCATCCTTTGTTATGACTTTTCTCTTTGGTATGCTTCGAGTTCAGTGTATGATTTAATGATAAAGTCATAAGATAACATTTTACTTAATCTGTTTATGGGTTCTGCTTCAGTATGTTTGTAGTCATAAACACTATAATGAGCAAAATCAGACTCACTGCTTTACGGTTTACATTTTCTTCCTTCCTATTATAAAGTTGGTTTTAGTCTTTACAGCTTCTGGCTCTATGGATTAGCTATCAAACTTCCATTAAGGCACCTCATGAGAAGGAGAAAACAAAGTACAAAAAAGCTTCACTGGAACTAACTGGATGAAATTGAGAAGTGGAAGACAGGTCTGATGACAACGAGATAACTAAGCAACAGTGGAACATTTTATAGGTGATGACTTCAGGGAAACAGGGAAGACCTAAGCCCAAATTGATCCTCCTATGTTGCAAATGCATATCCAAGGGGCATGAGCTAGGTACCCAGTTGCTCTACAGTCTCCTTACGAGCAGTAAGTGTAGGGAGACCACCAACACCTCCAGTAATTGGGTCAGTGCCCTGAGGTCTGAACAGCTTCTCTGGTTCACCCAAAACATACCATGGTGTGCTCAGTAATACCAGAGGCAACTTGTTCTTCAGAGTGTGATCAGTGGAATTTAGTGGTAAAGACCTGCAAAAACATCAAAAAGGAACCTCTAAGGCTTTGGTAAGATGGTGGTTTCTGGTCTGTTTACTAGTCCATAGAAGGACTGCTGAAAAACTCCATTTCTGTCAAGCTGATAAGATTTTTGACCTGGCTGTAGGGTCAAAATATTAATTTACCTGTGAAGGTTCCGGGGCATCTTGATTTGGATAAAAGGTCTAAGGATAACCTGATTCATGAAGTGAGTAATCCAACCCTATTATTGCAAACAGCAGAAATAATCACCCAATGGACTTCAGGTTTGTTCCTTTTACAGACTGAGCAACTTATTCTTCTTCTTCCCCTTGACTGTACAATGAAATAAAGGATATCTCACAGGGGAAGCCTATAATATTTACTGGTTTTGCCATCTTCCTTAGAAGCAGCCTTTTCAGCATGTATGAAGTCACGACTGATACTCTTATATGAAGTCACGATGATACTCTTAAGATGAAAGAACAATGCAAGGAAGAATTGAAAAGAAACTCACTTGCTTATAAAAGTGAGAGGGGAAAAATACTACAAAAACAATTGTAGACCTTAAGAGCTCTAAGAAGATATTAACACTGAGAATGAAGCTTCTGTCATTTCACATTATTTTTCCTATATGGCAGAATTTCTTTGGAGTCTACTTAGAAAAAAAGAAATATCTCTGTACACAGTGGAAATGTAATGAGCTTTTCAGTCTTTCAGAAGTTCAAAACTGACAAAATAAAATGAACTCAGTAATTTTACTTTCAAACTTGACTTTTGCTCACACCAACCTCCCTCCCACCACACAACCCCTAAGTAATTCAATACTTCTCAATTTTTGGTGTGGCGAAGGCCAGTTGAAACTGTGGAGGAATTTTGGGTGAGAAACAGAGATAGTTTCTTTGCAATTGCGAGGTATTTTTCTGCGTTATGCTCTGCCCAGCGCATTGTTTCCCTCAGTCTTTCATATTCATGAATGCTAGAGTATGTCCTTCTTTGCTCTAAACAAAACAATTCAAAAGAGGGAAAAGAGACTACAGAATGCTTTTCATGACCTCATGCTAACAGAAGTATTGATGTTTACTAGTCACCAAACAATCAGTGGTGCTCTTCTCCTTCCCTTTTTTATTTCATATGAATGTGCTGCTTCTGTTCTACTGTGAAGAGTTTTGTGTGATTTACACACAAATAAAACTAGAGCGGATTTTTGTTTCCTAACAGGTAAGCAGTACTTAGTTTGAATTTTGTTGATAGCACGGTAGGATCGAGGTTTAGATAAAATTAAATCACAAAGAATAATAAACTCAATGGAGATTAGAGATCAAACATGTAAAGGAAAGCGGATATTTTTTGTGCTGAGCTACTTCAAATTCTCAGAAGCAGAGAAGGGAAGTGTATGCCGGAAGAAAGAAAAATTAGTTCTGGATAAAGCTTCCACAGAAAGCTTTGATGTTCTTAATATAGAAAAAAAATCTCCAAACTCTTTGCAGGCTAAACTCACCTGTAAATATATACTTTAAAGGCTGCACTCTGACATCCCTCCTCACTTTTTCCTCATCCCTAATAGATACCATTCATCATGAGTAACCATGGTAGAACTAGTCTTCTAGTGGTATCAATTATTCAAGGAAAAGTTGTTCCAAAATCATCCCAGTATTACACAGGGCTGTTTTTTCCACTCTCATTGGTTCAAGAAAAACGTAGTAAATGAATAAACAAACTCAGGTTTATTAGAACACAGTTCAAACATTCAAATAACCCTTCTAACACTGCAAAGCTGACAAAAAGTCTCTTCAGCTTTCAAATGGAGATATCTGAGCATGTTTACAATGGTTGCTTTTCTGGAAAGAAGTCAGATAAGTCATTCAGGGAGGATTTCAGGACCATAAGCATCAGGGCAGGTAGAAGAAGAGCTGGATTGGGTTCTTTGCAGGAATACTGCATGTTTTCCCTGCACAGAGAAGACCAAAAACAGGTATTGAGGAAGACTTAGGTTGCCCTTCAGAGACAGACCTCAAAAGCAACCCATCCTGGGCACCCTCTGTTAAAGAAAGGAAGAGGCTAATGCTGAGAACTTAACCGATTTCCATGATGGCAAGAACCTGCCCTTCATTGTCTGTGACACGGTATGCCTTTTTCTATTTGATACCTCAGGTAAGCATAACTAAACACAGCCTAAAAGGATGCCAGTAATTGATTTTAGACACTGTTGAGTAAGCAGCCTATTTTTAGTCTTTTTTTGGGTGCGTACAACAGATCAATGCTACTTTGGCTGTCTTTAAAGCTGCTAACAAAAATTTAGAAGCTATATATAGACAGCCAGAGTGCCTGATGATTTGGACAATGTCTTGCTACTACTTTAGTCCCAAATTAGAAGTGGTGAGATCTGGCAACCATCCAGCTCTGCACATTCTTGAACAGTGCCCCAAGTACGATGCTGTAGGGTGTTGCTGCTTTCCTGCAGAGCACCACACCTTTGGGGGCCTTGAGTTCTTGGAAAGGAGCCTGGGAGCAACACACTATGCAGAAGCAGAGGCCAAATGCTCCAGAGAGAACAGTGTCATGTGGAGCAAAGTGGAAGACATGCTTTACTGTGTGATTCAGGCTCAGAGTAGGCTAACAGACACTTGAAGGACAAGAGGACAGACAAGGCTATTTAGAAACCAGTCCTGTCGTAGTACAGAGGGCACATAAGGCTGAGACATGCTAGCTGCTCTGTGTTAAGTCTCTCCTCCTCAGTTCCTCACAAGATCTGTGTAACATGGATTTGAGGGCTTTATATGTTTTTTGATCACAGTATCCTTTAGCAACCAGCAACCACTAGACACAGTCCTCCTTGGTGTGCCAAAAGATCATGAGGTAAAAATTTACTAAGGAAGAACAAGGGGAGTTGTACACCAGACCAATGTTTATTTGCCAGTGAAAGGGGACCAGTGAAAGGGGACATGTCTCATCATTGAAAATTACAGTAAGGAGATATAAATGGCAAAAACATTAAAAAAGTTGTTAAAGACCGGAGTTGAGGTGTCACAACCCACTTCAGTTCTTATCTGGAGGGCTTCAGGGTATCTCATATTCACACTGTTACAGGTTAGAAAGAAACTTTCATTATTAGCAAACTCTACCAGCATCTTCTGCTATTAACACTTGTACCTTTTTCTTTGGTGCTATTATTGACCTTTACCAGACATAGGTCTAAAAGTCCAATTACTTGTGGTTAATGCACTACTGTACAGTAGTCTTTGATTACAAGGGCCATGTACTCTTTCTCAAATAACACAACATTACGCAAGAGAATGACCTTGTTATTGTTAATCAGGACTGAAGAAGTCTACTCTTAAACGTGGTGCACTGAAATATTTGTGGGGAAATTTTGCTCAATCACATGAAAAGAAAGAAAGAAACATTTCAGAAGCATCTTACTTTTTGTTTTCTTTCTCTAAATTGCCGGGAGTCATTTCTCTAATAGAGTCCATTTAACCAAAGGATCATCATGCTTCAGTAGCTGTCCAAATATAGGAACAGAACAAATAATCTCATTGCTATGGTCTACTCTGACTAGGAGTGGGTGATGTGGAATGCTGACTAGGAATTTTGCATCTGAGTCTTTGCTGAATGTACCAACAAAAACATAGAGTACAAAGTGGTGTCAGCTTGTGAGTGGCAGTGAATAGTGGTTTGTGTTCTGGTTTCTTTATTTGCTTAACAAAACACAAACAATTAAGATCTTCAGACTGCTATAAGATATGTTAGGTTCCAATGGTTAAAACAAAGAAAAAACCCATTTTTTTTCCAGACATTCAAATTTCTGTCTTAATTGGCTACATCTGGCTATGCCATTCAGGCAGAAACATATCTGAAAACACTTCTGTTTGCCTGCTGGTCACATTAGAGAATGTCTCTAAACAAGTAAAATGCTCTGTTTTTATGTTATTTAATACCTGGTATCTCATAACATATATCCTTTACATTATCTTTGCAGTACTACCTCTGGATAAATATGCATAATGACTCACTTAAGACATCTCATGCAAAATGATTCTTGCTGAGATTTTGTGATTCAGTCACCTTTTTCTGGTCTATTATAGCTAATGATGGCTTGTGTTCTTTATGCTGCTTCTACTTTTCTATTTTTGGTTAGGTTACCAGAATATATACTTGACCCAATCCAGTAAAGGCCCAGTACAACTCTCATCCTTGATGGGAGAGGGGGTGTGTGGGTTGATGAACCTGTAGCATATCCAGTGTTTTAGTCTCCTGCCTAACACTGGGTTGTACTGAGAGACTTAGGTTCTGGCTGCTGACCTGAGATTTGTTTATGTTAATTGTAAAATAGAAGAACAGCCTTTGGTCAAAAGCTCTATCCCCCTCTTCTCCAGGAACCTAGCAAGTTATGTTCATTCCTTCGGGCCTAAGGAGACTTCAGGCTTTTACACAAGATGGAACAGTTTCAAGCATTTCTCTCAGTGATTAGGACACTGACAAACAAGATTAAAACCTTGTCAAACCAGGGAGAAGATTGCCCCTGGGCATACTGCATACACATGAGTGTACTAACTACTTGGTCATTATGGAAAAAAGACAGCTACAACTTGGACAGAGCACAGGTATGCAAGTCCAGAAGAGCATTTCAGACTGTGAGTCTTAACCAGAAATACTTGCTTCCTGCAACTTGGAGATGAATCTCCAAATATTGCAAAAATATAGGACTTCACCTTTTATCTGGCTTAAGAAGTTCCCTAATCAGTATTTGGACAATTCTGCATCCTGCTCTGAAGTACCTCTTGCTCCCCATGTATGGATGCCTTTGTGCTCAGTTAGTGGAGTGGATTTAGATCTATGCCTTGTCTAGAACAAAATTAATTAGATAATGCGATGCTTAAGAGCCCTTTTGGTAGCCTCAAGTAATTTATCAAGATCCCAAATGCACTATGTGGCAGAGAACACCACCCTTTTACATTACAAGCTCATTTTCCTCTCAAAGGTACAGATTATGTTATGTTGTGTTGTGTTGTGGTGCGTTGTGTTGAAACTAGGCTCCCACTAGACTGCACTTGCCATGAAAATCCTGATGACAATGGAGGAGAAGTTCATTTAAGATGAACAAAAAAGATGGAGGGAAGAAAGCAGACCTTTGAAGTGTTATACTGGCCCTTGCTGTGCCCTGGTGGATATGCAACACCAACAGGTTTTATGCTAATTGAGAAATCGTTCTTGGGGATGTCAGGCACTGTACTTAATTCTGTTTCTGTTGCTGATTTACTACCAAGTAGGAAGAACAAGGTCTAACCTTGTAAAATACCTGAAACTTCTCATTCTGCCACAGGAAATAAGTTAATGTGAGAGAAATTGAGATATTGGGCTGTCTGCTACAACCATACAAACAAATAGTTCTTCAGAAGGCCAATATGTACTGAAGTCAGATACAGATGGGGTATTTAGATTGATCTTTTTATGGAAATGAGAAGGAAAAATGACTGATCTTTGAGTATTCATTGTACTGACAAAGGAATGCAGTGTAAAGTGTTCTCCTAATTTAATTTTGGGTTGTAACAACACAGCGTTCTTCATTTTTAGCATTTCTGTTATCTGATAACAGTAGAGCAGTTTCTTACTGTCTCATTTACAGGTTTTATTGGATGAGAGTTCTACATATCCTCTAGCTTCATTACTTGCAAAATACAGATGATAGCAGTAAAATAAAAATGAATCTCTGTACTAGGCAGAAATCCTTTTCTGGAGTTCCCTAGTATGAAATAAGAACTCTTGTGAGAACTGTGTTCATTTTTGACAGGATCGTAGGATTTGATGGAATGAGTAGCACGGATGTATTTACTTAGTACTCACATGTGAGTATGGCGTATAAATTTGGGCTTCTCAAAATGCTTTGTAAGCATCAGCCTGGCTACTCCAACAATACTATTATAAGATAAACTCAAACGGATCTCAGATTTCCCTTGTTGCCTTTTGGGAGCTGCTGAGAGAATAAAAACAGCTAACAGAGATGTTCCCTCCGCCATGCATTTTCATAGCCTGTGCTTTTAGTCCATGGTGAAATATGTGATGAAATGAGAGGTGGACTGCAGGATGACTGGGGAGGAGGACTGAGGGTGTTAGAGCACAGATGAAAAACACAGAAACTTGAGTTTTCATGCTCTGCCTTGTATGACAAACCTGAATCCTCCAAACAGGAAACAGTGGGGGCTTCAAACAAATGAATCCTTTACAACAATATAAGACACTTTTACTAGAAACACATATTATGACAATGTGTAACAATCCCGTGCCATAAGTTGATTCAGATACCAATCTGCTGGGGTGATCCGAGGAGACCTGTCAGTTGGCTGTGACCGTTTTGTTTATGCTCCTCAGAGTTCATCGCTTTTGCTTTTGTCTGCTGTTCGTAAACTCCACTTACAAATTAGAGTAGCATTCTTGTACTCTGTAAAGAACGGGCTACACTTAAATACCTTTTGGGGGAGGCTGAGTTTTACAAACTATGGCTGAAACTGTGTCTCCTCCCTTTCAATCTTTTGTTTCAGACAGGTAAGTCTTTACGATACACCCATCAGTACCTGACAGACTCTGGCTGTTACAGCGGCAACCATTCACTTACTTATGAAGATTAAATAGTGTTTACATACCCTTGTTCAAAAGCCACTGGTGGGAATAACCAAAATATAAAGGTAAGCGGGTACAAGGAGACTCAATGGAAGTAAAAAATGTAGAATAAGCTAGCAGGTTTCTTAAGATGTAACCCTCAGCCTTAAGTATGTAAGATATATTCCCCTTAAAAGGAGAAATAATCTGATCTTTTTACACAACTGCAAGCTGTCAAAGCCTGGAGTTACAGCAGTGTTTTGGGAAGCCTTGTAAAAAGTGCACTTTTTTTGTATGTAGGAGTGTGTCCCTCAAAATGCATATGGTGAATTCTCCAGTATTTTTGCATTTGCTGAAGCAGGATTGGTGGTATAATCAGATTTGTATGTTCTCACCTCCTTGGAAGCAGAAATGGAAAACGTAGGCCTGTTTTTTGCTACAGGCACAGAGAAGTTAAGGAATATGCACAGTTTGCCCAATCTCACTTCTCACTCCAATGAGCGAATAGTAGAGTAAGGAACAAGATCCACCTGTCTTCCCTATTGTCTTGCTAGACCTTGTTTCCACCATGACTGAACAGTCCTATGACTACTCTGGCTTCTCTTTTTGACCTGCATTGTTTGCTAGATACTAGTTCATATAGAAAGATGAAAACATATAACTTTCTTTATTGCTATGCCATTCCAGTTCAAGTCTAAACTGGGTAGGATTAAAAAACAAGGGGTTTTTTTTTCAGTTTTATCAACTATCATTCACTATAATAGAGTTTTATGGGGCACACGCATTTTGTAACTCCTTCAGTGGAAGGTGATAATAACAGAAATTTGCCAGCAGGATTAAAGGAAAACAATTCTTGCTGACCTCAGATATGAATAGCAGTTAAATGAACCAATGGTAAGCAAAAGAATCACTGATGTTATGCCAGCACCACAAGTGTGAAGAAGCTTCTGTGCTGAGATGAGATCAAAAGCAATACCAGCAGCTGCTATTGGCCGTACAAGTTGCCACTGACTCTTCAGAACAGCATTTACCTCAAGAAGACAATAGCAGAAAGCCATTAAGAGGATAGGGACAATGGTCAGTCTCCATAGCATTAATTGTCCACCTTTTCTATAGTAAATAATTATTTAACAGATCTCCAATAATAGAATTATGTTGTAGGGTGGAGTATGCAAAAAGTCATCTGGGTGAGTACACTCCAGTGAGGTATTCCCCATCTTAAACTGGTAAGGTTTATAACTATTGAATCCCATCCCAAGAAACAATAGTTTCTCCGTTTTGTGGTCGAAAGATTTTACAGAGTTTTGAAGAACTTTATATTAGTTAGAAAACATAGATTATCAGTTTGTGAGACTGGAGTATATACAACTTTCTTTACTTTTAAGGGAGTATGATTTTTTTTTAAACATTCCTCTTAGGTGAAATAGAACAATCATTGTCTAGCTGATGTATGGAGAAAAAAAAATCAGATGGAGTTTTGCTAATCTAACAGTTCAAAAGCTGTCAAAGCTGGATTAATAAGAAATCAGGTCAAAGTTACAATCTACTCATTCAACTAAATGCTCTGTGTCTTTTAATTGATGAACTGGCCAGTTATGGACTTCCATACAGAGTTGATATTGACAATGGGGGTTTTACTCAACTTTCAGGCTTAAAATAAAAACTGCTACCAAGAAAGATATTATAAAAAAAACCCCTAGTGGTAGGTTCTTACCAATGCTTTCGCTTTTGAAAGAAGAAACTGATTCTTTCTAAGAAGCCATGTGCAAACTCCACATATTTTCACAGCTTTCCAAACTAGAGCTTCTACTAACACACTGATTTTGAAATAAATACTGATTCAGCTTGAGTGAAACTTGGAAGTGTGGTACAGAGATGCTATAAACCAGTCTACACAGCTTGACCTCTGTGGAATTCTGGATTGGACAATGTCACAGAGGTCAAGAGGATGAGTGGCTTGTCATCATTCAGCAGTTCTGCCACAGCCTTGTGGATGAAATACTGATGAAATACTGTTCAGTGTGTGTTTTCACTGCTCCTGACTCAGGAAGGATAAATCTCAGGTAGGCACAGCGTGTTTACTTAATCCTCAGCTTCAGTATCAGGAATACGGGCTTGTGTACTTGCTCTTTCTTTGGTCAGTATTAACTATGAAAAGTGGAGAAGGAAGAGAGCCCTCTTCATTTGCCATACAGCTGTAATTTGGAGAGTCAAAGGAAAAAAGAATACAACAGCCTGTCATATAATTAGGCTCTTCTGTGATTAGGAAGAAGAGACTGGAGAGAAGAGCACGAGTCTTATTTATCACTAAAGGAAGAGAAAGAAGGAGCTTCTTGTAGTCATCTTCAATTCAGAATCTGTTAAGCATATTTTGAACCTTTGAAAGGTTTTTTGGTGAAGCTGTCCTGCATTTCTGTGACTTCGTATAAAATGTCTGTCAAATGTTATTGTTCAAACAGCTGAAGAGAGAGTAATGAGCAGCACAGCCAGCTGCTCCTTGAGAATCACTCCTGTGGTGGTTATTTTAGGATCATCTCACTTACACACTAGGTCTGCACTGCTGAGTTGGGTATGTTACAGTACCTCTCTGGTACAATAAGACTGGTCATTCTTTTGGGATAAAAGCTCAGCTCGGTGCAGTAATACAGCTGGAGTAAAAACCAATTGACTAACTGGAGGCATAAAATTCAGTCCTAGGAAGGAGTACAGATAGAGTGTTAGCAGAAAACAAACAGGGTTTCCTTCAGTACCTGAATGAATCATGTCACTGCAGCTGCAAGTAGTGTAAAAAACAGTAGAAAAGAGTTAAAAAGAGTCTGAGGAATTAACAGAATTTGCAAGGGCCAGTCTAAAATGGCAGGTGTACTGGGCATTTCTATAACCAGAGCTGCTGTGATTCTGACCTTTTCTTGTGCTCTCTGCTTCCTAATTAAGCAGACCCCATATGCCTGAGGTAAATGGTGTGGAGAAGGGGGGGAGAAGAAATGAGCAATATGATCAAGAGAATCATGCTTTCAGAATTGTTTGCAATCCCTCTGTTGTGGCTTGTGCTGCAATGTACTAGTTCCTTTATACTAGTACACAGAGGCAAAACCCCAGCTACAACAGATGCAGTCCAGCACTCATCTGAAGCACACGCTCTTTGCGGTTTTCAGTGTACACAGTTTCTAAATGGAGACTTGTTACTTAGATCAAGCAAAAATTAGTGTCAGAGGCACAGCCACTCTAACCTTGGTTTGAAATAGCTTGAGGACTAACCTTACTGAGTCTGCTGGTGTGAAAAATGCAGTCTGGATACAGGGATGGGTGTCCTGTAGGTCTTCTCCATTTGGCCAATATTTGGGACCTTTGAGCACTTACCATCTTCTAAGCCTCTGTGTGTTCTCCAGCCAAGCTCTGACTGGCTGGAGAAAACCCCAAATCATAAAATCTTCCTTCCTTCCTCTCATGGCAGGGAAATTGGGCACATGAACTTGAAAGAAATCACGGCACATTTCTTACCTGGATTACCTGCAAGTTGAATGCTTTGGGTGTGTGTGCAGAGTGAAACAGCCTCTCGGTTTAGACGTAATCTTAACCTCATGTTGCTCCTCTGCTTTGCCCCTGCATGGGCTACGAGTCATTCTTTTCTGTCTGTCACTGTGAATCATCTTTTCCAACAACAGACTGCAGCATCTCCCAGTGTGCTGTGACTCAGAAACATTGATTTTCTTCCAAGACCGTTGCCTCCTGTGGGCCATTGTTCCCATTTCTATACCATGAAGACCTTGATTTTCCTAGTTATTTTGATGAATAACCACAGTCCCTATTTTTTAGATTGTTTCCCTGAAGGTCAAAGAGGGCAAAGAAAAAGTCTTTCAGTAACAGTTAAACTCCCTATTATAGAAGCAATTAAACAAGATACTTCTTTAGGGGAAGAAATCTTGGTATAGTTAATGTTCAAAAGTATAAGGTCTAATGGCGTGAAATGAAATAATTTAATGGAATAATGTGGAGCTGCTCCATATGAAGTCAAACTTGGTCCTGAAAAGGGGAAATCTACATAGACTTCTAATGACGGCAAGGATTCTTACTTGCTTCCTGCAGTCTCTTGGTAAATGTTCTTCCTTTACAAAAATAACAACAAGTGTGTTATTTTTCTTTCTGTTTAACATTTCAAGGAAATACTATACTCCAGGTAACCCCAAGTTATAGTAAGAAAATGTCTTACCCTCATCCTGCATAAAATCCCACTTATAATGCCCAAATGTAAATAGAGTTAGCTAACATGTTTATGTTTTTTTACGAGATTTTCAAAAATTACAATTTCTTCAGAGAGTATTTTTCCTGTTAAAATTCCAGCTGTTTACATCCTAAGCCTCTAAATTTCATTTAAAATTATTTTCAGAGTAGTCTGGTTGATATTAAAAATGCTCAATTCCCAACCAAGGTGTACCCTCCCTTTCTTGACAACAAAATTTATTGTTGTTGTTATTATTTTGTCTTTAAAATCATTGGCAACGTCAATTTGGAAATACCATGCAGCAAGAGAGGGAGAAAAATATCAGCCAGTTTTTTGGCAGTGTTTCACTTCATACTTGCTTATACTAGCATCTGCTGCACCGCTTTCTCATTCTGCTGAAGACAGGACCTTGCTGAGCGGTAAAATACAGTAGATTCATCTTGCAAACTTAATAAACTTAAACTTGCATTAAATTAATCATGCATATCAATAATTAACAAAAATATATTTCTACCCCCAAAATTCCATCTAATGAACTTCTGGGGAGGAATCAAGCAATTAGATATGGTAGATTAGGGTTTTTTTTTCATTTTGCACTGTGTTGGGCTCCTGGGGAGGTCTTCCCATAAAGGGGCTGTTGATTTCCCTATTCCTTGTTTTCTAACTTAGATGTTCAGCATAAGATGCCAATGTCCCTGTTGGTCATGATATCCCAGATCAGTCTCTTTGTTTTTTTCCATATCTTATCCAGTTAGCAGTTATCACCTGGGTTACTACTAAATGTGAGGACAAGCAACTCCTTTTGCTAAGGTGATGTACGTGTGGTCGGTGCCTTTCTTGCTTGCCTTTTTTCCCTGGTGTTTCTTCCTCATTCACTTGCAGACCTCATGCCTCTCAGAGCAGCTGACTTCAGTGAGAACGTTCTACAGTTCTTCATGGAGTCATGACAAAAATAACCAACATGTAACCAAACTCTAGGCTATTCTAGGACAAGGACGCTTCAGCAGCCCCATGGAAGTAAAAAGAATCTTCAGATACTTGATGTCATAAAATATTAATGTGGCAAATAATTAAAAAGCCAGGGGAATCCTATGCCCACCTATACAGAATGACAGGTGAAACTGGTAACAGTAACTGGTTATTCACTGCAGTTCTCAAATTTCCAGACAGCCTTTGCTTCAAGACTTTGATATGACAAATCAGATCTGTTGTACCATGAAGGATGAGTATGCTTCAAGAGGATTAATATTCATGTTTAGGACTCTTGTGATGTCCAAGTACCATGCAACGGCACATATCAGTTGGAGAGCTGAAGGAATAATTTATTATTTGTAAAGAATGACTTTTTAACTGAATTTGCTGTCTTTTGTGAGGGAAGGAATAAAAAGTGTTTCTGTCAAACACTATAACTTTTAACTAGCTTTGCAGCTATCTTTTCATTACAGACTGAAACTATCAAAACAGCCACGTCAACAGCCACCTGTTTTGTGGAGCTGAGTCACATGAAGATCAAAGACGGTCAGGTTTAATCAAAGCACATGGAAATTTTGCTTTAAATGAACAATTACCTACTGGAGGAATGTCAGAATTTGTTATGAATGACCAAAAAAAAAAAGTAGCCCACACGCCCCATATGTATAAGAAGTTGCTGTTGACCTCATTGAGAAAGGTGTGTTTTGAGAAACTTTAAACTATGGTTTATTTTTGGGGTTGACAGAAAAGCAATGAATAATGTTGTATGAAAATATCAATTTCAAAGTTTACAGTTTAAAAAGAGATAAATAGCTTTTGGAATGCACATTTACTTAAGAAAATATTTATATAACAAAAGTTTACTCCTTAAAGTGCCAAGGAAACTAACATTTTAGAAAGATTTGGAAAGAGAAGGTAATTTATTTTTGTCCATTATTAATTAAGACAAAATAAACAACTATTCCTGAAGTTCTGGTATGGCAGAAACTATGCAAAGAACAACTGACATTTGGTCAACAGTTATTTTGCCCAGTCTTGGACTGTAGGATATATTACCTAACAATACAGGTCCTAGGGTCCCAATTTGCTTGATGCTTATTAGAAATTGCCTGTGGCAAGGATTAAATTAAACACAAAGCCTTGAGTTTAGGCATGTAGTTAAGCATTTTGTTTATGAAGGACCACAGACACTATTCACACTGGTAATAATAATTGATAAAGTGTTGATTAAAGCATCTAACAGAGCCATCAAATACTTTATATTTTGCTGCACTCCCTTGCCAAGAAAATCATAACTGGAGTTTACTCATAGGCTTATGTACAAGCTTTACACAAAGGTAACCCAGGGTGAAGGTGCCCCTGAGGAGGCAGCTGTGGCTTGGATGGGGCTGGGCAATGGGCTGGGAGAAGGCTGTGGCCATAGGTCGGCAGTACGGGGAGGGGACATAGAGAGACGGGGTGCACCTGGGAACAGGGGTGCTGCAGTGGCAGTGGTGGTGAGCAGCTGAGGGGCAGTAGCCCTTTGCAGAGCTTCCGGAAATTGTGGTCCTGTCCATGCCCCAGGTGGGTACTTCTCTCTTCCTCTCCTCACCCCAGCTCTGTTCCCTACCCTCTGTCTCTCTCCCCCAGTGTGGGAAGGGGATTACGTGTCCTCGCACTTGGTTTTGGCTGCCTGCTAAATGTGGCACCAGCATCACTGCTCTTTGAAGATAGGCCACTGTTACCACATGCCCAGAGTTTAATGTTGCTTAATGTTGCAAGAAACATGATTAGAGAAGATACTGATAAGCCTCTAGATATGGCAGTAAGGTAGTGCAGGGTGGAAAACACTCTAAATTAAAACGGGTCGTAGAGCTGTGCTGCCACAACATCTGTGCACCCTTGGCTGGACTGCTGCTGCCATCCATGTTTGCTAAACAAAAGCTAGTGGGGTGTTTCTTCACCATGCTGTAGCCAGTAAAGTGACACAAACATGGTTTAAATGAATCCTTTGGAACATGACTCTTTTGACTGTCACACAGAGTTTCTGACCAGGCAGACTCTGACGTGCAGCTTGCAGACACCATGCATGCCATGTTCATGCCTTTGTCACCTGCAAGCCATCAGCTGGGGACCAGAATGTGATGGCTCATCTGAGAAAGCCCTTAGGAAAAGAAATGGGACAGACATTTTCGTATACTTGTTCTGTAAAGGCCAGTGGCCAGAAAATGAATTCATATCAATTTAATTTACTGTGCCAGGTCAGTTTGAAGAGCAGTATGCTGGCTTGCAGCTGAAAACCCAAATCATTTTTCAGATTGCTGTATTCATTTATAAAGCCAAACACCAAATGAAACCTGAATGTTATAGTTGAATTAGTATCCTCCAGAAATACAGGTAAACTGCAGAAAAATATTTGATGTTTGCATGAAATACCACACTTGAAGGGACATGCTAATTTGTTTAACTCTCTTTTATAAAAAAAAGGGCAAATATATTTTTTTGGCAAGGTAATTGTCAGGTGTGGTTTTTTGATACCTTATTCACCCTAGCTGCCTGAGAAGAACAGCGAACTAAAAGCACGAAGGTTGTGGTCATAGAAGGTGTAAAAGGTGAGTGATAAAAAATGCTTAGATTTCCTTTTCTTGCATATGTCTTAATTTATTTAATTTCATAAAGTACACAGCAGGCCTTGCAAAGACTACAGCTTTAGTCACTAGACTTTATATTAAAATACAACAGAAAGGAACATCAGCTAAAGATGATGATTCAGTAAGGCTACACCTTTATATAAGACGAGAACTAAGAATACAAGTTCTCTACAAAGAATTTTAAATTAGTTACATGCCAAAGAAACTTGGAAACCCACTATAGTATTATAATAATACAACAGTTTTTAGTGGCCTGTTCACCTGAGAAGATCACTCTTTTCTTTTGCCATTTTAACTTTGTTAAGATTCCATTTCATTTTCTTCTGTCATAAAAATTTGAAAGTTTTCATTTCTTCCTTTTCATGCAATGAATTCTATTTAGTTTTGATACTTTCATTTCTGTCCCCCATCCAGGTGGCTTGTGGTTCTTATTCTAATACAGAAATAAAACAGTTTAACATGTTTTCATTTTAGTTTTCTAGTTCAGAGAAAGCATCTCACAATTATGATTAAAAGTTATTATGATGATACAGCATGTCACAAAATACTGCTGTGATGACTCACAGACCAATTTAACTTGCTTTGTAGTCACTTCCCCAGTTGCTAAAATTCTGTTCCTGAACATGCCCAAGACTCACTTTATCAAGGCTCACTGAAGTAATCCCCATCTCAAGCCTAAAGAACGTTGCCTCCACACCCTGGTTTTTTTCATTGCTTATGTTCTCCAGAGGCACAATCTGTTTGCACTTTCAGCACCTTGTCTTCTGCCTTCATCCAGGCCAGCAGACTAGGAAGAACACCAGTGTTTATACACTCAGTGCTCTGCCATGAAGACCTGTCTCTTTAATATTTTGGGGGATCTAAATGTTTTGATGTTTGTTTTTTTTCTGCCCATAGAAATGGTTGTTACCCTTTGTGGAGAAAAAGGATGAATAATGAGTCTCCGATTCCTATGGAGGTTTTTGGGTGTGACTGCAGTGTCAATAAGGCCAGATTTGCAATGGAAGTCATTTCCTGGCAGCTCCCATCATTCTCAGAACTAGTGAAGGCCAGATCAGCAAATACTTATATTCCTAACTCCTGCTTAGACAACATGAGCTTGCTCTTCGTCTTGAATTGAGGTTTGGTTCCACACTACTGTGTTAAACTTCACACTCAGCAGGCAGACAGGAGAGCTTTCCTCTGCCAGCAGCAGGTCCTTTGGTGGAGCCTGGGCCACTGCATTGGTCAATACAGCTGAATTTCCTCTTAACTCAGTGTGTCCTGTCAACGTCGGAAGCAATCGGTGTCCTTTTTTATCAGTGAAGACACAGGTGTCAATCAAAGTAGATGTGATAAATACATCAGTGGGGATCTGGTTAGTGTGGCAGATAGTGCTGGAATATGGTCTACCTTATAATGGATGCTTTCACACTCAAGAAGTAAAATTTTAAGGGTCTTGTAGAAAATTCTAAGTGAAGGTTTCACAAACATTTAAAAAGGCAAGGTGGACTTTTCCTTTCTTGCCCCTTTCCCAGCTTGTCCTTGTGTGTCCAAATTTCACTTAACATAGTATTTAAGGAGCTTAAAGTGCTGTGTTGAATTCCATACGTTAAGAATATGAGATAAAAGTGCAAAGAATATTCAAAAATATTTTAAGTAACTTGGGGAAAGGCATGTAGAGTAAAGATCATTAATTATTTCAGGAGGTTATGGTATTAAAGAAACCTGTCTTTTTAAGTGGATTAGAGGAACGTGTGACATGAGTGACAGACACCAGATGGCTCCACCTCATTAGAAATCGGACTTTACCAGAGTTTGAGCAGAAGGCAAGGTGGACCTGGGGGGAGGGACTGTGATCAAACCTTAACTTCGAAGTAGGGTGGAATGGACTTGTAAAATTGATTTAGAAAGTTTTCACTTCGTTTGATATACTTCAAATTATAGCTGGGGGGGATATAAAAATGAAGAGTTGAAATTTAGTGAATAATGTATCTTGATGGCTGAACGGGATAAGAAGCTCAATAAGGAAGCAGTCTGAAACTACAGGAGATATGCAAATTCCTGGTGCCAGAGCCACATTGGACCTACTTGACCTATTAATCCTCTTTGACGGATGAGGGTTCTCCCAAATTCAATATTTCATTATTATTTTTAATTTAGATTTTATGGATCTAAAGACACCTTCTGAATGTGAAGTACTCTCATGCAATTCTATTGACTCCCAGGGAAAACAGTACAGAATATAAAAAACAGTAAAAGAGAAATTATTATTTTGATGCTGCATCAAAAGATCAACTTTTTCATGTGTTTTGGTGTTAGGAACGAAACCAAACATTTGGCTACGTACTTTGTTCTGTTTATTTCTTCTCTAGTGTAAATGAAGGACAGGAGAGCAGCTAATGCAGCTCATTTTGTTGTCATTGTGGTGTATTCAGTGGTTTCATAACACATAGATGCTGAAAATCTAAGGAACTACATCAAGGCATTAGGCTTGATAAAAGGGCTTTCCATTGTGCATGAAAGGAAAGAACTGTCCCACGGAAACACTGTATCTACAAATACAAGGATGGTCCTTGGCTGAATGGCTGACTTGAGTGACGGAAGACATGTATAGAAGAAGCACAAATTGAGCGTGAATATTTCACAAGTGGTGAGCTTCTATGAGATGAGTTCATACCTTTTGATTTTTAAGTTTGAAACAACTGCATAATAATTACACTATATGTCTTCTTAAAAATTTCCTAAGGCACGACTCATCCAAAGCTAAGTAATTAGTTAGTTCTTCAGAGAGGCGTGTGGGAGAGAACAAGTTCTCAGCTCAGAGTGGTGAGACAGATACGAGCTAAAGGAAAAAAGAACTAGAAAAATCAACTGGATCATTAAATAGAGTCATTTTGTATTCACTTAATCGCACCAGCTAGCAGTCCTCCTAAATCGCCCCTGCTTGCCATCATCCAGGGAGCTTACTTGCAAACCTGCGCTCCCTGTCTTGAGGACAGTAGCTGGGATCTGGAATTCAGTGCCTCGACCCTATAACTGAACTGCATGTGTTCGTTGCACTGGAAGTCCTTTGTACTCAGAGGGTAAATGCAAAAATCAAAATGATTTTTGCAGCAAAATTACTACCTATGACAGTTTCCACATGTATGTATATGAACGAGATGATGTCATATTTCCCCCTCAGTTAGGACAAGTCAAAAGTAGACTGAAAGGCTGTTGTGTTGAAAGATATTCCACTGGAAACAGCGTGTATCTGAGTTGACTCTAGCAGGTGTAACACATTTGCACGTACTAATTAATAAGACTTTGGCTATTTTAATAATGTCTGTTGCTTTTTCATGAGCTACCAGGTTTGTGTGGGGGTTGCTTCTGCTCATAGCTTGGCCCCACATGGATGGCCCCACTCCTGCTGCCTTGGCAATTTCTTGATTATTCCCAGCTGCTGGGTTTTTCTTGCCCTTGCAATGCTTTGCAAGCGAGTTGGATTTCCTATTAACTGTACTGTGCTAAGTGGCTTGTTAACTTAATGTCTGCAGCAGCCTTTCTATTGCTAGTGCAAATACTCAAGGCACAAATAAAATGATTCATTTTGAAATCTAAGACTGGGATATTTATATTAGTCGGTAGAGAAATAATCTCATGTTTTTAAACCAAACAAATTTGTATCAGGATTATATAATGTCCACTCTCATTTTTTTCTGAGTGCTGTCATAGACTTAAAGTCAGGAAACAAATTATGTTTGCTTTTTAAACTAACATGACTACGTAAGTACAAAGTTCTCCTGCAGACTACTTGGAAACAGCAGAGCTTTCATTTAGCTTCTCTTGACAAATACTTTTGAATATGCTTTTACATATAAGGTTTAAAGAGCAGACAAAGTAGATTTATATATTTTAATACTGGTGTCAGAAGTTAATATAATATATAAATTATCACAATTTTGACAGACACATCACAAAAGCATGTGTCCCATGCTACCTGTCTGCATATGAAACTGTCTCTGAGTTTAAGGGAATTTGAGACTAGCTCTAACAGGAGAAGCGATCGCTGTGCATTTTGACAGGTTGGATTCAGATCCATTATTCTCTGTCTGTGTTGCCTTTAAAAGCTGCCTCTTCTGTATGAGACCTGAAGAAAGCTCATGTTCCTCTGAATGTTTCATCACCCTACGACTATTTCTGTCATTTCAGAAGAGTTATTTCTGCCCTACAAATGTAAACTTACTTCTGTCTCTAGACTGTAATGGTCAGAACAACACCATCTCTGACTGGTCTGCTGCTAATTCCCATGCTGTGATAGATACGCCTGTTCCTTGTAGTATGACTGCAACAGTCTTCAGAAATCTGCTGAAAACACTAGGCAGATTTCTACTGACCTCGGTGAACTTTGCGTTTTGTAGAAGAAAATTCAGCTTCCAACTCTTACATGTAATATATATAATGGATATATATATATAATTTATAAAGATAGGCAGCTAGTTCTATGGTCATGTGTGTTCTAGAACTCAGCGGTTGGGAGGGCAATCTGTGGACTTCTAAATTTTCTAACACAGAAAGGAAACCTGAGAAGATGGCTGAAATATATTTAAACCAGCATACAGCGCAAAATTCATATAAATTACTCTCCCCAGAAGAGTGCCTGAATAGGCAGATGCTGTAGAAGGTAGCTCCATTGGACTTCTTATTACAGAATAAATGGTAGCATCAAAAAGTAATACAACTCAACGATACAGGTCATTGACTTAGACTTCTCTGCTGGGAATGGTTAAAGTGGCATTTAGCTCTATGAGTTGACTCTCTAGGGTGCTGAAAAACATCACATCAATACAAATCTGCTTAGCTGCTCACAGAAAGAATGATGTCATGGAAACATAAATAAGTTGCTGACTCCCGGCCTGACGAGTAATAGCAGCCTTCTGGATTTCAGGAAATAATGGATGCACAACGGAACACAAAACAAACAAGCTAATCAGACCACCTCCGACTTACACTGCATTCAGATGTGCTTTCTTGACAGCAGATCAAGGCACTGGAGTCTCATTCTTTTGCATGGGTGAGGAAGCAAAGCCGCTGTTACTCAAAGCATCAATTTTGAAAAAGTCACCTATAAAAAGGTAATATAAGAGATAATACAGGAAACACTGGAGAGATCTCTATAGATATCTGAAGCGTGACAGGGAGTATTGTTAGGGCTTGTTTTGCCAGTGGATACGTAAGCAATGTATGCTATATTAAATTGAACATTGTTTCTACCTCTGCAGGAAAAATTACAGTATAATTACCAATAATTCTGAATGGGCTGTATCTCTTCAGGCAAGGGCAAGATCTAAGACTTCACTCAGCTGCTGCCTGGTATCATTTCCAGCAACAAGATTCAGTGGGACTGGGAACTAAACTAAACCTCAGGCCTGATCAGCTTTTTGTACAGGTAGGTTTTGGATTAAGCAACACACTACTCTTTTTGCATGTTACAAATCTCAAATTCAATGAAGGGTGTCTTTTTAGGAAATTCAATAATTCAGTAACTGAATATATAGTTATTCCTGTAGGTACAAAAAAAAAGTGTTTTCTTACTTTAAAGTCTGACTTAGTTGAAAAATACCATTGGCTTCTATTATATAACAGAATTCTAATTTCACAGAAGCGCTTATTAAAATCCTGTGGGTCTTATAAATCATATACGTGTATACCTATGAAACTCAAATGTCCTTAAGAAATTGGTCACAACCTTTATTACTGGGGGTGTGTGTGTGGATAGTTCGAAAATCACTGAAGGCAGATTTTTGTGCAGGAGGTGTCCAAAGGCTATCTTATTCCTTTCCTGTGGGATCAGAAAATTCAATGGTGTTGCTTTAAAGAAAAATGAAAAAAAAAAGTATGTTTCAGTTAAAAACCCAACTAATTATTCCTTTTGATAATAGGGTTAGATGGTTTTCCCAAGAAGTATGTATTGGTTTTTCAATTTCATTAGTGGTACAAGGCAAAAGTAGTAGCCAGCTGGCAAGCAACACCACCAAGGCATGGTAATTGTTGACTGTAAGGAGACAAGCAATAAGCATGAGTTATATTTAGAGAGTATGAGTTATATACTGTGGAGTAGGAATTCAAGTTTCTTGCACATAAGGATTTTTGCTGTCATTGCAATTTAATTCAGCTGTGAAAATGCGAATTCTTCTACATTTGTATAATTTCAGATTAGAGGAATGACATCTATACATAGGTTCAGGAGGATGGGGCCAAGATCTTTTCAGTAGTGCCCAGTGACAGGACAAGGGGCAATGGGCACAAACTGAAGCACAGGAAGTTCCGTCTGAACATGAGGAAGAATTTCTTCCCTCTGAGGGTGACTGAGCACTGGAGCAGGCTGCCCAGGGAGGTTGTGGAGTCTCCTTCTCTGGAGATATTCAAGACCCACCTGGACAAGGTCCTGTGCAGCCTACTTGCCGAGTTTCAGCATCCATGCAGGGACAGGAATGACTCTCACACATTGATACAATGCACAGCTGATTCGATTTATTAGTCTGCTTGCGTGGTTATATACATTTTTCATATCTGCACACGCGATCACACTTATTTGGATAGGCTACAGACATAAATCAAGCGCTGTTCACGCACCCCATATTCCCTTATGATTGGTAAATATGCACTAACGCCAATAGCAACAGACCGCCTCCATGTCCTTGAACACTTCTTGTTTTTACTAACCCACACCATGTGTACTATCAGTACTTTCTCAATTGTTATTCTTAGCTGCCCTTTCCAATGGCCTGTCCAGCTATGCTAACTGTTTCGCTCAAGCGGCCCAGTCATGCTAACTCTCAAGCTACATCGACCCCAACATCTCCCCCTTTTTCTTTTCAAAAAAAGCTAAGCTATCTTATCATTGCCTTAAAAACATTTGCTCAATTTGTGTTAGTTGCATCACAAAAATTTTTCTTTACAGTTCCCTCTAGTACCTTTTGTGTTATGCGTATTGTACACGGAACCAATATAATCACTGCTTCCTCTACATCTCCCCCTTTTTTATTTAATGAATTTAAAGCAAGTGCTACACTGACACGCCTAAGCATCACTATTGGCTTTATGGTCCAGTAACAGCCCGCTACAGTGCAACACTCAAAATGAACACAAGAACACAAATGCTAATAAAAAGATATATAGATGTGAAGTGCATACCATAACCTGTATTCATATTAATCACCTAGGCTAAAATCAATGTATCTAAGGGTATAACTCATTAACTATATACAATACCTGCAGAACTCACCAAACCAAAGACGCAAAGGCAGTTACTTAGTCCAGACAAATCTGTTAGATCACAGAAACCAAATAAATCCATCAGAACACAGAAATACAAACAGTATGACAACAAACACATAAAATCACACATTTGTAGTCGCGACCGCACACGCACAAGCACACCAAGTTTTCAACATAAATCCAAATGTTGCAAAGACTTGTGATTTTTTTTTTTTTTTTTTTTTGCAATGCAAAGGCTTATGAACAGACAAGGACTTACAATAACATTCAACATTTAACAGACAAATTCCCAAGCCTCAGTTTCGTGAAGAGTACTCTCTTTTCAATTCTGTTTTAGGAAGGGCACTTTCATTTCTCCCCAGGGATGTAGCCCAATGCTGTGAAGCTTTCACTACGACTAACAGGCAACTAACAGGCAGGCAACAAGAAAGAATACTGGAAGAATGCCTTTGTCTTATTAATGGTTCGTGCTCAGAACTTTTTAGTCCAGTGATCAGAGGTTCTCCCCGAGAATCCCTCGGTGCCGGCTGGAGGTCCTGCCATCCCTTGGACCATTGAAGTTCAAGAGCAGCGTCCTACCTGGGTACCCAAAATCTATTACCAGAAAGCAGCAAAACAATTCACTCTCCAAAACTTAACTCCGGAGCCCCAGAAAGCAGGCACTCTCGAGAACTCATTAGCATACGTTAATATCATAATCAGCTAGAACAGTTTGCAGCAATAAGGATACAAGGAATTGTACTGCAGTAATTGAATTATACACACTTTTTCCAACCAAGTCCTTGAATGTCAGGAAGATGGTTCTCGCCACACGGCTTCTGGGCTGGCTGGGAAGGGCCGGTGGGCTGGGATTGGGCGGGGGGGGGGAGGGCTGCGCCGAGCCGCCGGTTGCCCGGGGAGGGCCATGTGCCCCACCAGGTGTAAGGTTCGCTGACCCATCTGGTGTGGTGGTTACTGACGCTGCGGGCTGTGCTGTGTCTGATGGACTGCGCAGTTTTATGCTGGAATTCACCCTGCTTTGATCTCAGGTCGGGTACGCCAATTGCTGTAGAGGGACCCTGTTGTATACTTTCGGGGTGCCGGATTTTGCACCCCACTTCCCATTTCTCTGGATTTAAAGGATCGTCAGCTTCTGGCAGATTTACCTCCCGCATTTCTCGCGTTGGGTTAGGAATTTCGTCGTATGTAGGGTTAAATTTCAAAAGACTGCAGCTCTGTCCTTGCTTTTGAGATAACGGTGGAGGAGTAGCAGCCGCTTCTAAGATAGTTTCTGCGAGTTTTAGAGCATTCAAAGCTGTATGCACTGATTTCCAAGTAATGATTTCCTCAAGGATTTTAAACTGCAAGACTTTGTTCTTTCAAAATTCTCTGTAAAATCTTTCAATTGAGCTTTCGTTCCTTTCAGCTGATCATGCTTTTGACAGCTCGAAAAACAGGGGCTAATAATCGCTCCTCTTTGTTGCCGATCTGCACAGAGTCCCCGATTCTCTGCCACACATCCAAGTCAAACAACCGATCTGTCATTGCTATCAGCTTTCGTCTGCGGTACCACAATAATAGACTGGATACCTCTCCTTCAGTTAACTTCACGTTGGCTCGATCCGCCAATTCCGGCAGGCTTTTCTGCACCGCCTTTTCCAACACTGATACAGTGGAACCCATACTGCCGATGTTCACGCCCCCCGGCGTGCCGCGGGTCCGCTCCTGCCTCTATAGGGCAGCCTGGCTTACCTCGCTGGCCGGCAGTCCCCTGCCTTCTTCGGCTGCAGTGTCACGTCGGGGTCACCACAATGCCGAGTTTCAGCATCCATACAGGGACAGGAACGACTCTCACACATTGATACAATGCACAGTCGATTCGATTTATTGGTCTGCTTGCGTGGTTATATATATTTTTCATATCTGCACACGCGATCACACTTATTCGGATAGGCTAGACATAAATCACGCGCTGTTCACGCACCCCATATTCCCTTAAGATTGGTAACTATGCACTAACGCTAATAGCAACAGACCGCCTCCATGTCCTTGAACACTTCTTGTTTTTGCTAACCCACATCATGTACACTATCAGAACTTTCTCAATTGTTATTCTTAGCTGTCCTTTCCAGCGGCCTGTCCAGCTATGCTAACTGTTTTGCTTAAGCAGCCCATTCATTCTAACTCTCAAGTTACATTGACCCCAACACCTACTGTAGGTGACCCTGCTTCGGCAGGGGGGTTGGACTAGATGACCCACAGAGGTCCCTTCCAACCCCTACCATTCTGTGATTCTGTGATTCTTCAGTACTTATCTTTGTAATTCTACAGCTGGTTAACTTTAAAAACCAAAAGCCTCCTTAGTGCAAGAGATTCTTTTAGATATTTTGAAGCAATCAGTACCCTAGGATGAGATGAGGAAAAAATCATGCATTTACAGAGGACTCCAGTCCATGCACAGGACCACCTATTCACCATAATCACTAGTGAAAATTCACCACTGCAAGGATCTTCTGCTTAACCTTTCTAGCATAGGGTTTCAGTTTGAAAATGTAAACCCAATGATCTTGCTTCCTATGTTGTATAGCTGATATTTCATAAGGAAACTCCGAAGGCCTTTTAAAATGTTTATAATCTGGACATCCCTAAATGATCTGGACAGTCCTGTTAAAAGCGGTGAGAAAAAGAGCAGCTTAGTATAGTGTAATTCTATCAAAAAAACATATTTGTTATGGAATATTATTTTTACTGCACAAATTCTCTTTATTAGTACGACAAACTTTTGTGCAAAAGATAATGCTAGCGTGTATAGAACGCACCTGCCTTCTGCAGGAGAAATGCTGTGTTTATTTGCCCTCACACAGAAACTGTGATCCTTTATGACCTAACAACATGGCAATCATTCTCTCATTTCTTGTGTTCGGAGGTGTAAGGCTACAATTCATCTTTCTGTAGGCAAGAAAACAGCCATAGGTACCGGGTGTTTGATTTGGGTACAGTCTTAGAGATGTCTCTTGTTCTACCCTACTCTTCTCTGAAGTGGAGGTGTTCTTCCTAGGGAAAAAGAATGCATTTCAGCCAGGTGGGAGATATGAACCAGCAGAAATTACCTTCTCCACATACATATACATGGGAAATTAAGGCTTCTGCCTTAATGGGTAGGTAGGAAGGACAGAAGAAATTTCTACTGAGCTAAATGTGGACAACATGACTACAGGAAGAGGGAAGAACTAAGGATGGGAATGGAGCCTACTAGATGTATTTTTTTATTGGGTAGATCAAGAACTGTTGACTTTGCTTTACTTGACCTAAGCTTTTCCAGCTCAAAATCATTCTGAAGTGTAGTGTACTGTTGGCTGTAAGTTCAATCCATAAATCTTTAGGGGTAATGTACTGGTAGCTCCAGAATTCACTACTGCCAGCCCCACAAAGTGTTCAGGACAGTTGTAGTCATTATAAAACAAAATGAATTACCACTACACTACCTTCAGTTGTAGTGGAGGGGTAATACTTTACCTTCTAGCTAATAGCCACTGAGAAGACAGCCACATTAGTCCACAAGAAAAAGTGCATAGCACTTCATTGCGCTTGGGCTTATTCAGAGAGCTCAGTTATGCTTCAGTGAGGTCAAAGTAAAATTCTAGTGACTGCTGTATAGTAAGAGGATGTTTTCATCAAATCTGTCACATACTCTTCCAGTATATTTGGTCTTATAAAAGATGCTATTGGTCTAAATAAAATAAGTTATTTGGAGCAAGCTTTCCTTGAACCCTATGGAACTTGGGTGTGTTTCCTGTCTCTGAAGGTAAGGATGAGGTACAGCAGAAGGAGCTCAAGCCTGTTTGCTAACTAACAGTATCCATGCACTTATTCACCAAGTTTGTTATTGACTTATTTTGCACTTGAGATAGGGCAAGTATAATGAATTACCACATCTCAACTGATAGGGACACAAATCTAGTTTTCAAATTTTGAGTCATAGGATGCACTGATGGTGCAAAATATGTAGCTAGAAGAGGTACGAGAAAGTATTATTTATGAAAATTCATATCTGAAGTGTTATGATTTCTTTCAACCAGATGCTGCTGATGTAACTCTACATGACTTTTCACACATTCATCCACCTGACTTCTTAGTTTCCTACCTGCCAGCCTGTTTTCAAGCACCAGTTTACCAGATTTCTCAGCTCATCATTTTTTGTTACATGTCCTCCTCTGTTTTCCTGGATTGAAGTGAAGCCAAATTTTAAATAGTGTAAAATACAGTCCCTTTCCTAAGCCAACCATATAATTGAAAATGCAATACTCAATTTAGTAAAAAAAGCTACCTAGTGAGCAGAACTGATTATGAAAAAAATCACGATATGAGAAGTGACACTTTTCAGGCTAGACTTGAAATTGAGATGTTCTAGAAAAAAAGAAGGGAGACAAATGATAAAATGCATGTTTCAGAAGGTGGATTTAAAATGTTATTCCAAACAACTATTATGATAATTTTCATTCTATAAGTCTTTTATCTGGCAAAGGATTGTTCATTTGCTTAACTTTAAAGAAGAGTAAAGCTATTGCTGTTCTTGGCATTAAGTGTAAGCAGAAGACATTGTAAGGCTTTTTAGACTATGGATTAGGGCTGCTCAAAGTATATTTAGGAAGTTGCAGGATATTTTTGGGCTCTATAAACCTTTTATGAATAAGAATGAACTACCTAATACAGCTTATCTGAATTTTGATAGGTGTAACTGAATAACATCTAGTCTAAAAATTGATGAAAACAGCAAGAAACCTGAACAGTAATTGTAATTTGACGTTAGGTCTGCCTGTGCATCCTTGTCAAGTATTTTATTCCCTACTTCTCTGTACTTTCTCCCGAGCAGGGACAACTGCTCTCTGAGCAGCAGATGCATTAGTTTCTGATTTGACAGACAGCTTCCCTTGTGTTTATTGCAAACATATTTCACTGAGGAGTGAATAATTAAATGCAGCCAGGGAAATTCTGGGTTGATCTCTGATCTCTAATTTCACATTAGTAAAGCATAACATTGACATGTAAAAAGTCATAAGTCTTCAGGCATTTTTTCAAACATTATATAGAATGCAACCTCCTCTCCAAAAGGCAATCACAGTAAAGAAATACAGAAATTAACCAGAGCATGCAAACATTTCAAGAAAATACTTATAGAAAGGAAAAACTGTGAACAGATTCTTTTGCATCTGTGTTTATATCAAAGTGCTGTAAATAAATGCAGTATACATCAATTCAAATATGCCAGTTTGGCAGCATGCACCATGTTAGAGCACTAGTTTTAAATAAAGTTTAGCTGACATTGCAAGGAGTCCGTCACTGCATAAAGTTATCACAATAGGAGAGCAGTTAAAGAAATCTACAGACCTGATTTCCAGTCAGGTCAAACAGTAAAATAGAGAAGGGACAACTTAACAAATCCTTTTTTTAAGAAGTGAACTAGAAGATGCTAAGTTAATTCCTTTGAGGACTTGCAAAATCTCTGGATGCAAAGAGCAGAAAATCCTGTTTCCAAAGGGGAATAATGTCAGTGCCAAGAATTTGCTTTCCTCCAGACTCACTGTAGTGACCGTTTTTGAGAAACAAATGTACAAAGTTTGCCTATGCTGAAAGACGATATACATTAGCTCTACATCAGCACTTCGCGGCTATTGGCCACGACACTTTTGGCTGTACCAGTGCATGGAAAGGACTATCGAGCATTGACTCTTGATCTGTGAGACAGTTGTGCCCTGCTGCAGCACCCTGCTGGGTGTGGTAAGTTTGGGCCAGCTTCTCAGATTCATTTTGTTACCTGTGCAGAGTACCATGCGAAAGTAAGGGTTAGCTGCTGCAGGGTTTAAGCTATCCTGGATGTGTCTTCATTAAGCGGTGGAGGCAGTGACTGGAATTCATCCTTGACCAGACATTGACACCTGCATCTGAGCTAATCACTTGGCGCTCCATAGGCTATTAGTCTCCGTTCTAGTCAGTGGAGAAAAATGGGCAGTTTTAGAGCACAATTTATCATATGCTAAAGTAGGCATTGGAGATAGGTGAGATGAATCACATGCTGCGAGTGCCTCTCTCAGTCTGTCAGTTAAGGCAGCCTAGGTGTGAGCATCAACCCTGAAGACTTCTCGAGGCAGGTGAGATGGATCTTCCCTCCCAGGCTGCAGAATGAATGTGCTTAGGATGGGAGAGTACCTCCTGAAATCTTTAAGTGCCTCTTACTGTTTTCTGGACCAGTGAAGGACCCTGCTGTGTTTGTATTAAGGAAGTTAGTTTTCCTCAGTGGGAAAAGCACGAGATTGTCTGTTAGAATGTATAACCCGCAGGGCATCAAGTGCACTGACACTGGGAATCGAGAAGACCTCGCTAAAGATTAATGTTTGGGTGAGGTACAGAGCAGTTCAAGTCACACTGACTCCCTTAGACTCCCTCAGTCTCATTAATTGACACATAGGTGTAAAACAGTTTCATGTAGTCAGGTATAGGCTGTACAGAAAGAGAAAAGATTAGTTATGTCAAAGAAAAGAGAACTTTTGTGTTTATCTTTCTATAACACAACTTTTTATACCTTTTTCAGAAGCCTCTGTTACTTTCTGCTACTGGAGACAGGATCTTGCATAACAACCCCAGACAGGCCCAGAATGAGAAGTCCTTTTAGTCAGATCTTCAGCAGGATAGGACATGTAGGATGTTCTCTGAGGAAGAGTTTGCTAAAAAAATTCTGTTAATACTGGGTTTAGCTCTACTTTCACCTCGCACCCTGATTGCTAAAGCAGAGCTAAGGTCATGCTTATATCAAAGGGTCTGCACATATTGGAATCTCATCTGCTTTCCTACCCCTGTACAGGCTGAATCTCATAAAAGATGCTGCTTCTTCCTCACTGCTTGTCCTGGCTGCTGAGATGCTCCTGAGGTGTTGACCCATGGTTGCTGCTATGTATTTACAATCACATGAATGGACTGCTTTGATTTCAATTAGCTAATCCACCTGTCAACCAGGCAACAATTATCCCCATGAGTGAAGGAAACTGAGGCAGTGTGAATAATAGGGAAATCTGGGCACAAAGTTTTTCTGTTTTCCTTTTTGACACCTTCTCTTAAGATTTCAGCTTGCTTTAGCATATCCGAAGGCTTCACTTTGATCAATTTCCAACAGCGTAATTCCTGCCAACATCTGCAAGATTGCTCCTCGGTTCAAGAGCACGTGTTGCTTTGTGTAAAAGTAGGAGTATTCCTATTTCCCATGGCTGAGTGAAGCATCTCAGCAACGCTCCCAAGAGCCTTTATTCCTGTAGTTCTATGTTCAAACCCATGTGGCTGTGCTGTACTGACCTGCACTTGGTAAACCAGTGTATCTGTCTCAATGAGACTTTAATATCCTAATATGCCTCAGAGGAGTAATGCTGCCATTACTTGAAAGAAAACTCCTCCTCCTGCCACTCTCTCTTCTTTTTTGCCCCCCTCCTTTTTTCTCCCCAGCAGTGTCCACTTTCCCAGCAGTCAGCCATTCCCAGGACTCCATATCATCTGTTAGCACTAGAAGGATTTCCCGGGGAAAAGGATAGGGAAAAGAGTCTGCAAATTTTTGGTTTTCAGGATCAATAATTATCACAAGCTTTTATACAAAAGTGATCCCTCTCTGGAGTTATTCAAGACCCGCCTGGACACAGCCCTGTGCAGCCTGCTGTAGAAGACCTTGCTTTGGCAAGGGGGTTGGACTAAATGACCCACAGATGGCCCTTCCAACCCCGAACATTCTGTGATTCTGTGATTCTGTGATTCTGTGATTCTGTGATAAATGCCCCTGTTATACATAAATAAAAAATGACTGGTGGTTCTCTAAAAAAGCCACCTTAATTTGACATTTACTCCTGTTTAATTTAAAACAAATGATTTGAAGTTATAAAATGCCATGTCTGTTGTATATATTTATAGTGATTTATCTTCGAATGTTATGATAATTTATCAGAAAAATCTGTCTGCGTTCAGAGGCTTGTTATCATACCTCTAAATTCTGATCTACATCTCTGTATATAACCATACACACTCTGTCCTAGAGTAAGAGAAGCAGATACCAAGTAGTCTCTTTTTTATCAGCTGAACCTTTGGTAGCCTGCATTCATCATCAGCATCTAAGTCTCAAAACTTCCTGCAGGTGATTTTCAAAAACCTTGAGACTAAGTGTTATTCTCTTACATTCACAGCATGACATGTGCCATAGAAACACAGATCTGCAAATTTGCTTCTAAAATGATTTGAAATATTTATTTATTTTTCTTCCAGCTGTAAAACTGAATGCCTTCATTATTGCATGGCTAGTTCTGAAAAGATTGACATAAAGATTCCTTAAAAATAACCTAAAGGAGGTTGCTATATACTAAAATAAGCAAAGTATTCAGTCTCTTTTATCTCAGTACTTTGCTGGACAAAAGAGGTTGATGGGTCTCATTGGGAAGCTGAGAAAATAACTTCCTCAATAGCCATTTGAGATTTTACAGTTCTATGAGATATCAGTTTTTAAATTCACATACTTAAAAAAAAAATTAGAGTAATAACTGGTTCAAATAAAACCTTATTCTTTTACATCTTGACTCAGTGTGATTGTTCATGGAAACTTCAGCACTTTGCATGAGAAAAGTGGGAGATAGTTTTGCATTTTAAATATAATAACAAATTGATCAAAACTTTGGAATTTCAGTGAACTGCAGGAAGCCGATCAATGAACAGAGGGCAGAAAGGATGAGATTAATGGTAATGAGTAATCTTTGTTCTTTCACTTCTTCTATATAACCCACAAATAAAATCATATGTTCTATAGTAGAATGATATCACTGAGAATTACTCCAAAAGCCCGAGTTAAAATGTCATGTTTAAAAAAGAATTGAAATCTTTTTAAAGGAGTGAGCTAAGTTTTCACTACATTAAGTAACTTCATCCAGACTCTTTTAAAAGTACAGAAGAATGTCTTGAGTCTTGTTGACTTCAATGTATTCAGTGGCAAGCAACCCTAACCCAAATTCATTCAAATCTCTTTTGATTGCCTAACCGAAATAATTTAGATTGATTGAGCTTTCAGCTCTTCCCTGAAGGGATTATTGTGGATGATGTCCAGGACTGAAACAGAGGTGAAATATTTCATCCACATGAAGGACTGGCCCTGAAGGCTAAGCTGAAAGTCACTGTAAAGGCAATCGCGAGGACAAACACAGAGAAAAAGACACATTTTTTTTGGTGGCTTTCTCTGGTAGGGCTGAGCACACACAACTTCTGTAATGTTATTGTGTTCTTAGGAGAGAAAAATTACTTTTCTATTATGGCAAAATCATGTTCTTAATTTTTTGAAGAGGACTTTGAGGATCAAAGTCATGAGGTTGAACAATAGCAGGTTTTAAACCCCACACTGAAAATGTAGCACCTACTGCAATACCCAGGAAAAGAAGCCACTTCTTTGTGTGTCTGGCAGTCTGCTACACTTTTGGAGAGAAGCCACAGCATATTTTTATCCTAAGGGAAATACAAGGATAAAATACCACATTCAGAACTGGTATGAAAGAAATAGGTTGATAAGTGACTGTTGGTCTGCAGCATTTTGAGGAGAGTCATAGCCTATGGCTGCCTATAAGAAAAATGTCATTTAAAACATTAAGAGGTTCAAGAGGTGGAATATGAATGTCAGGGTATTTGCTTGTATGGCTATATCGCCATGTCAAAGAGGTAAGGAGAATAGGTGGGTCCTTTGAACGTCAAGATTTTTCTGAGAAAAAATAAAATTGCTTGATTAAATTACTGCCCCAAACAATTTTGGATGAACTGTGTTGTTCCTCAGAGCAGAAGCTGGAGTGAAGAGTTTTAGAAATATTGGACTAGCAATTTGCCAATGTTGATAGCATCAGTTATTTCTGAATGCTATCAAATTCCAAACTAAAAGACATATCTTACACTGTGGGACAGAGCAAGGTTACTAGTCACCCCTGGGAATTTATTTTATTAATCTGCACATCACAGGATCATCTGGGTGTATAATTTCCAAAGGAAACCGCAAATTAACAAACTCTAGATCTGTCAGAGAGATTAAATTCCCGGTGTTTCTTCATCTTTATTTTATCTGAGGAGAGAGTGAATTTTAGCAAACGTTGAAAGTGATTCAGAACTGAGCATTGGCTTTCTGAGTGAGTTACACTCTGAAATTAAAAAAAGGTTCCCCCTCAAAAGTATAGTCTTAAAATGAAATTTCAAAAATAACAAGAGTGCAAGATGGAGAAACCCTGTTAGGTAGGGAAGCACAAACAAGCTGTGAAGGGAACTCTTACTTGAGTCATCTCTAACTCTAGTTACTCACTGTGTGTTGCAGTGACAGCCATTCAGCATCGGCTCTGGCAGCAGTGATATTTCTGGCGAGGCATTCTCCTCTTTTAACTCTGAGTAACGGTTTCTGCACCAGAGGCAGTGCTCACGGGTTTTTGCTGGGGAGGATGTCAACATAAAATTTTCTAATATATATTTCCGTACTGTTTTCTTGTAATTTTCTTATTGTGTGAATGTGCACAAGTGTGTGTGTGCCAAAGAACCCAACAAAGGCTTAAAAGAGTAGAACTAAACAGTATAGGCTATCCAGTGTATCGTGTTTATTTGTTACTTACAGGAAGACAGGAAAGAAAGGGCCACTACCTTGTAATTGATCTTTTAAATTTCTTTGAAGAGTCCCTGCTCATGACTCAAAAGTGTTTCTGCAAGCTTGGGGATAACCAGCAAGACTCGTGATGAGGGCTACTGACCAGGCATATGAATGCATAGCAACTGCCTAATGCACTAATAAGTTGTATATATATGGAAAATTGATATATTTTGGAAAAATTATTACCTGTTGTTACAGGCTTTTATGAAGTTTGTAAGTACCCTTGTAATGCAGGGGTAAACCACTGTATTGTATGCTTCTTGTATGTCACTATAAAGACAGAAATACAAAGATTTTAGAGAGGCCTATGAATTTCTGGTGGGGATGGATCCCGCTGTCCCCAAGATAAGATCTTCTCTCTTTGTAGCCTGTGCTTTTCAGATTTTTTCAGTGCGGAGACTTCTGCCACCTCTTGATTTTGTTCCCCTGTAAAGATACATAAAAGTCAAGAGAAAAGTTTAAGAGAGCATTGTTTGTTACCAGCTCATTTGTGATTTTTTTTTTTTTTTGCAGAGGAGGTGTCCTGAAGAAGAGAAGGCTGAGAGGGGACCTTCTAAATGCTTATTAATATCTTAAGGGTGGGTGTCAGGAGGATGGGGCCAAACTCTTTTCAGTGGTGCCCAGCAACAGGACAAGGGGCAACGGGCACAAACTGAAGCACAGGAAGTTCCATCTGAACATGAGGAAGAACTTCTTCCCTCTGAGGGTGACGGAGCACTGGAACAGGCTGCCCAGGGAGGTTGTGGAGTCTCCTTCTCTGGAGATAGTCAAGACCCGCCTGGACAAGATCCTCTGCAGCCTGCTGTAGGTGACCCTGCTTCGACAGGGGGGTTGGACTAGATAACCCACAGAGGTCCCTTCCAACCCCGAGCGTTCTGTGATTCTGTGATTCACGTGAAGGACTATTTTTTCACTGTCAGCGAGGTCTTTGGGGGCATCACTGCAGTGCACATAGTACTTACATAGCATATGAGCAGTGCAAACAGCAGAGACTGGAGACAGGAGCTGGAAATATTCAAACTTGCCTCCCCCTTTGTTGCAGTATTTCCATGGTAACCGGGTGCTATAAAAGGATTCTTGCTAAATACATTGCTTATGCTCATTCCTTGCTTTATATTTTTCTCTTCTAGTTATCAATTACTATAAAAAATAGTCTGCTGTGATGTTTTATTTATTTACTGTTATGCAAGTTGCTTTGTATCTATTTTTTTATTACTAACAGCATAAATTTTAAGTGCTTACATTGCCAGAGAAGATAGAAAGGTAAATGATGAGTCATTGTGGCAAAAAAAAATATAAACTCTGCCAATGAAAAAATAAAAAGTCAAGGTGAATATGTATATCAGAAAGTATCAGACACAGAGGCTTTTGTTCATACAGGTTTCTTTTTCAAGCCCAGTCCGCCATTTGCTGTTAGCTGTCCTATGTGATGCTAGCTTAGCTCCTATTCAGATACAGCAAGATAAATCAAATGTGGCAGAGAGTTTCCCCTTTCAGTGCTCTGCATTGCATATGAGAGCCTGAATGCTTCCAGGCAGGCAGCAATCAGTGGCAGTGTAAGCCAGAAATGACACGTCAGCCAAAGTTCTTGGAGTGCCATTCAGCTGTGCTCTTTATCTGCTAAAAAAACAGCTCCATTGGTGTGCCAAGGGTTAGCTAATGAACGACCACTGCTTAGCTGGGGAGCATCCAAACCTGCTCAACCATCAGACACCACCACATGCTGGGGATAAAAATTATTTAACAAAAAGTAAGGAGATTGGATTGCAGCTGCAGTCCCACTTTGCAATGGATGGCATTCAAACCCACCACAGGCATGAGACATGGCTCCCCTTTCTCTCATGCAAATTGTCAGTGTTGTGCATGACTCAGCTAGGTGGATATGCAGAGACTAGTTACAGGGCCCATCACCTGCCTTTCTGCTTCATATCACTGAATCTGGGAAGCTGGTGACAAATTTCTTTCCCGCTTTGTATGCAAAGGAGATGACGTACATGAGTCAGCAAAGCAGACTCCACTATCTGGCTTATCCTGCAGCTGAGTAATGATGCAGAACAGCCAGGGAATGATGATACTACTAACATCAGCAAAATAAGACTGTTCACCTGTCAGCTGAATGACAAAAATTAGGTCCCTCTACTACCACCAGTCAAATGGCAACTGGAAAGAAAAGGTCCAGAATTTCCTAATCTATGAAGTGGAAGGGAATAGCACGAGAAATTTGGGCAGCACTGCTCTACTGTGACTAGGTACCTTGGCCATTTTTTTCTGAAGAATTAGTTGGGAGTTTATCACTCTGCACCAAAAAAAAGAATATATACTCCACTGAAAGAAACTTGGTGTGTGTGTATAAATCACCATTATTTTTAAAAATTCACATAGAACTGGAACAGTAATGAAAAATTCTATGGAATATGACTGCTGGAAGGATGGAAAAGAACCCTTCAATTTCGTACCACACACTGTATTCCTTAATAATGGAACAAATATTAACAAACTATGTTGTAAAGATTTAATTATGAGAAGATGATGAGAAGGTCCTAAAAATCTTTATCTCTTCAGCTTTTAGTAGGGTCTGCATATTTAAAGAAAGGCTCAGACAGTGGAAAAACCTCAGGTAATGCTTTATTACTCACTATTCTTTTTGATTAAGTCCCCTGCCATTGATTCTTCTGCAAGAGCCTAAAACCATAACGTAGACAAGACGACCAACCATCTATTACAAATAATTCATAGCAGAATTTGCAATTAACATTATGTGAATAATCTCCAGACTCAGAAACTGAACTTTTTTTGTCAGACTATTGGATAAATAAAAAGGGACAACACTCTTGAGCAAAAATAACATTGAAATAAGGACGGATTTGTGAACGATTCAGGAAAAGTCGCTTGAGAAAGTTATTCCCATCCTTCAGTCATGATTGATGATTGCAGAAGAAACGATGTTTGACCAAGATGTTGGACCTACACATTTATTCTGGTTTACAGAATTTGATTTCACATATTCCCTTACCTTTTAAAGTGCCAGAAAACTACTATTCCTTTGTGGTGCCAGGATTCCTCAGGAACAATGTTTGCCTTTTCAGGGGCTCTGTGCCACACCTGGAGCACAGTATTTTTCTAGAAGTTTTGCTGAGGAAATGAGCTGTGCTGCTACTAAACATCCATGATGCTCAAACCCACACTTCTCTGCATATCACTGAATCAAGTCTAGCTCTTAGGCAGCTGTCATGTGTAGTGAAATGTTTATCTTTTTGTCGGTGTGCAATGGGGATCTGTCAGACACCTCACTTCATTCAACCACTGAAACAGTGTATTCACTTACGTACACAACAGAAAACAAGTGTTCACAACCATTACAGAAATTCAAAGTATGTTATAAAATCCAGCAAATTTACTGTATTCTAAGGCCCTGATCCAGTAATATACTTCAGAAGAAGATTCAGTAGTATCCCTGCCAGGTGCTTAATACAAGCTTAAAGTCAGCAAGCCAAAGGCTTGTAGTTTTTTCTTTCGGTCTCAGAAAGTTTGTTTTCTGATGACATATTTCAACCAGGTGAAGTAATTCAGTATTAAACCTAAAGTTGAAGTATTTCCAGTCAAAATGATGGCCAAGTTTAACTCATGCATTTTGACTGTCCACTAATTTCAAATTGCTTCACTCCACACTAGCAGATAAAATCTAAAAAAATATCCCTAATAAAAGTGTCAGTGGACATGAGTGAGATGAGAGTCAGTGTCCACCAGCAGAAACAAAATCGTGCAGACATCTGAATTAATTAAAACCATAAGTAAAGCATTTAGTGTGATCAAATGTTCATCTAAACCTGTTTTTCATGGGACTTCATATATGCAAAGATATTTTTATTCTTGTTGTTTTAATTTAAATTATATTATATAAAACCATAATTACATTATTGGAAAGAAAAATGCACAAATTAATGTCCTGCAATGAATGCCAGCAAAGGTCAGTGATAAGGATAAGAAATCTGAAGTTTTGGTGTAATCCCTGGTCTAACAAAGGGAGCTGGGATTGATACTTTGTACATTCTTTCTGCCACCATGTCCTACAGATTTTGGAAGAATTTAAAGATGACATGAGCCTTTACTCACTCCCTGTGTTCTAGTCTCATGCTAGGGCACCTTGACTTCCTAATAAAAGATTTATTTACAGTGCTAGAGTCCTAACAGGCTTAGAGATTTCATCCAATTAAAGAAGAAATAGTGAGGAAAGTGGTTTCAGGGATAAAGTAGGACCCTGCCATGGCAGTTCCTAGCCTCTCTGAAGCTAGGACTTCCTATAGCATAGCACCACCTCAGATTCTTCTCATGTATGAAGAAGAAGGTATTGCAGCCCAGCAGCAGCTCTGCCCCCCTCAGGGCTATTCCCTGCTGCTGGAACAGCAAAAACCAGCCAAAGCAGGAGACTTGGCCTTTTAAGGGTGCTGCTAGTTTTGCTGTCAGTGGTATCCACCTGATCAGTCTTTCACAAAACAGATTGCTGCTTTGCAAGTCTCTGAAATGCATAATCTTAGCAGCAGTACTACCAAATTAGCAGAAAAAGACAGATGAAAGTGATTTTTACTGTAAGTGGTTTGTATTATGTGTGTTTCACTGTCAAAAGAGCATAATTTGTCCTATTTTATGTTAGTCAGAACAAACTAGGATGATGACTTTCTTCAGACTTTAGTGTTTCTAAACCAAAAACATACTACACAATTAGTAGTGGATTTTCAACAGATATCAATTGAGCAAGACTGAAGACTTTATGTCCCTGGCATGAATTCCATACCAATATAGTCTTTACTTCCACTAATTAACTGTATGGTGAAAGACGTGCAGTGAGGAATACAAAGCTTCTAAATAGGAACTCAGCATTTTTTAATCAAGTGTGTACAACAATAATATCCTGTGGAGAGGTGACGTCAGGTCTTCCACTGTGTCAAGGGAGCTGAGCCAGTCTGGTCCAGCTGACAGTAGGATCTACAACAGCATGTTGATGTGTGGCTGGGGATTCTCTCTGCTTTGGTAACCCAAAGCTTAAGCTTCCATCCTGAGTAAACGAAAGAGAGATAGAGGAAGAGATGCTTCTCCTGAATGCTTCACGCTACCTGAAGTCAAATAGGATGGATTGCCCTTGGATGTGCTTCTCTTTCTTCTTGGCTATTCATGGAGTCTTACATGATAAATGTAGATCAGCTACCTGATCTTTAGGTGCCCAACTACAGTGCTGTGCAGTCAGGATCATAGCAATCATTCTGAGGGGGCTCTTTCAGACTTAATCACTCCCTGGCTAGGATTGGAACTGGTTTATTTAGTTCATTTTTTAATATTATTATAATTTAGCCACAGAGACTATATATTTGTAAGTAAAGATTAGCAGCATGATGTTTGTGCATTTTCATTGAAAGCGTTGCCAAAACTTCAGTGAATGGAATAACAACTCAGCAAGGTTTGCTGTACTTCAGCTCCCATAGAGGCAGCATGTGCAGTGCGACAACTCCATTCAAAAGTGCCAAATGGAGTCATTATGTTAATCGTTACCATAAGGTACCGAACACCCCCCCCACCAGTTTAAAGACATATTTAAGGTTATTTAGGCCAAGCTAATAAAATGTATGAGTTGACCTCTGTTGAAATTTTGGTTGTATTAATTAATAGCACATTTTTAAAGCACTAAAATGAAAACAAGTATGTTGAATAGGAAAATGGACATTTTCTGTCTCAGCTTTTCCCTCAATTAAAATTTACATGCATTCATTAGAAGTCATTTGTCTCGCTCAGCAACAACATCTTTTGTCTTGCTCAGCATCTGGAGTGGCTTTACTGAAAAAGTGATTCTTCAACATTATTATTAAAAAAATCTCAATAATTAAAAGTGGCCCTCAGTGATCATACAGTATTGGTGGCATGTGGTTTTCAACAGTCACCACCAAATGGTCTTCTGCATCAGCTGGTTTATATCAATGTTCTTCAGGGCGTCTGTGGGGTTATGTAATTTAATATTTATTCTAAAATCAAAGCCCGCTTAAATTCCCAGCTGTCCCTTATTCCCCTTTCCTACTAGAAAAATAAAGCCAAAGATAAGTGCTGTCAAGCAGTGCTGTGCCTGGCACAGGGCTAAGGTGTGACCAGCTCAGCTGCCAATTAAAGCTTTAACTTGTGCCCAAAAAACAAACTCGGAAACACTCATTTCAGGATACAGTACTCTCTAGAGCAAGGGACACTCTAGGAAAGCTGGCTTCTGCAAGACTGGAGGTAAAGAGCCAGGAGTGACCAACCTTTGAGGAACAAAGGTGTAGAAGAGCCTCCACACAAGCTGGGACTTGAGTCAGGAAAATGAGAGACCCAGAGAGCCCTACAAAGGCAAAAGCTGAAAGGAGGGGATGGATAGGGATCACTTGCTCATGGGCAGCGTGGAAATGATGAGACATCAGGTAAGCTATCAGGGAGCAAGTCCCTTACAGGACTACTCATGTTAACAGTGAAAAGGAGATTGCTGAATGAACCCCAGTATGGTGCCTTTGTGGCTGCTTCTATGTTCTTTATTCTAACTTTCCCTTTCAAGCTTAGCCAGCAAATCCACTCCGGGCAGCAAAATAGGCAGAATCTGAATCTGTCCTTCTAGGTGTTGATGGATGTTAGTGTTTACACCATGGAGGCCATGGGAGAGGGTGTAGGTTTGTGCTAGTGGCCTACACAAAGGAATTGCTGCCAGAGAGAAAAATCCAAAGGAAAAACATTAGAATCTCAGAATTTTGTCATTTTTTTTGGTGACATTCAAATTTCTGTGTCAAATTTATTTATATCCCCTTTTTGGAAAAGAAATAGAGTAACGTACAATACCTTGTTTAGCAATTTATTATGTACATGGACACTTCTATTGTAAGCAGGACTTGATGCTCAGCATACATGGTGTCTGAATTTGAATGTACCTTAGTGTTTTAGAGTTTGTAGCTAGCAGTTCAGACAGGGGCAGGATCCATTTATTGTGCTAAAAGTGGTATTTATCCAGTTCTTCTCCAGTTTTGCATGCTCCTATTTGATCTTGGAAGCACCTTGAGTCAAGCTTCTGATTTGTAAACATGTTTAACCACTTCTGCAATATGTCTTGCACTGAGCTGAGGAGCCTGTGGGAATTCTGTTCTGTTGACTCTCTGAATTTTTACAACTCAGAATAAAATGAGCCTCTGTCTAACATTACAGTTTTCAAACTGCCTCATGCCAGAGGCTCTCAAAAGGTGCAATGCTTTTCTGCCAGACAACAACAATAAACACAAGTCAACAGTAATACAATGCACATTTTCATATATTTATGACTTTTGCTAACTAAACCTGCTGTGTTCAATTACTGCACACTTCAGAGTAACTCCTTCTGCTCCTAAAACAAAAGGAGTGTCTGCAGTGTCATGGTGGTTGTTCAAAAGAAATACATTGCTTATTAACACATCTGGAGGGAGGGGGGCAATTGTCATGGAAAAGTTCTGGTTGTCATCAGAAAATCCAGAAACTATCCTCTGGGTTTTTTTTTTTTTTTCCCAAACCTCAGGGCTGATGGTTGTACTCCCTATTTCAGTACCTAATCCCTGCGTATCTGTGAAGGACTGGAATTAAGCTGACATCTTCAAGATAAAAGTGCTTGGAATTAGCAAGTGAAGACAGTTTGAACTCTCAAAACTCTTCTCAGTAGAAGTAAAAGAAATATTATTATTATTATTATTATTATTATTATTGTCATTATTATTGTTGTTATTATCATCATCATCATCATCATCATCATTAATGATACCTGGTGTGTTTCTATGCATTCAAATTACAAGTTAATATATTCTGTGTTTTATATGTCTCCAAAGAGTGACTCTGCCTGGTGCTGGCGGGTCCATCACATCACCAAAAGCCTTTATGTCACCTTTCAGAGCACTTCTTTTTTGCTTGTTTGTGGCTGCAGCAGACCATATCTGCCTGCCCTCTCTGAAGCTTGCTAGCGCCCAGCTGCAGCACTGAGCTGTTTTGTGCAGCCAGGACACAAACCCAGCACAGAACTGCAGCAGCAGCGTTAATAAGGTGCCACCTTCTGATTGCTTAAAGATGTGCATCCCAAACTGGTAGTTTCTAAAGTCCCCTGAACAGACAAACTACTGGCCAAACGCTGTTGTTTGGTTGTCCGGAAGAACTCACAGGATGTTCAGTAGCAGGAGCACCTGGATTTGGATAGTGAGGAAACCTCCTTCCTTTAGATGTAAAGCAGTTCAGTAACAACACACTGACACAATTGTGAGTTATATTTAAAAGATTCCTGAGTACTTATAGGAACCTTAAGTTTCAGGAATATTTCCAAAGTCCTGTATGAATTTATAGCTTTTTTACTTTTGCTGGACTATCCTAAGATTGTGTTTATTGATTTTTTAATGTATGTTTCCTTTCTGACTTGTTTTCCACTATGATTTCATGAAACAACTGTGGCTGAACGATAAATCCTACCAAAGGTGTAAAGATTTTGTCTTCTGTGTGGTCAGGGTGAAGGCAAAGGAGGGGTTCTTGCTGGACTTAATCTCTGTTTCTCAAGTAGAAGTTACTACATTCTGTTCTTCCTGTAGTTAAGGTCATTTCATATGAATACAGCTTCTACATCAAGCCTCACATGGGCAAATTAAGAAGAACCGGAAAACTTTTGTATCAGACTTTGCAGGTGTGGGTAGGCCAAACAAGCCATGCCTAAGTGCTTATTTGGAGCAAATTTTATTGTGGTTTTGAGCTATTGGTATGGGATATAATTTGGTAAATTTTCAGACACATGATGCTTACCTGAATGTGCCAGTAGTACAAAGATGATACCAAATATAAGCATTCTGAAAAAAAAACAAAAAACAATCAGCTACAAACAAGCACCACACACTTCTAAATGCTTCCAGTGTTTGAAGTTTGTTTATGAGAGTGGCAGTTTCCATTCATCATTCCTTTCAACAGCAGTCTTCTAACATAATCTTGACAGTAAATTGTGGTTTTCTTTCCTTCTCCTCCCAGGAAAGAAGTACTTTGAAGGTACATCCACCTCCTGAGTGCTGTTCCCGTATAGGCACTGTAGAAAGGGCCAGCTGTGTGGCTGTGGGAGATTTAGGGAAACCCAGCTTTGTCACCGTGAGAGGAAAACTGTTCAGCTCAGAAGTGCCAGGCATTTTTTGATGCTTTCTGGGTTCAGGAAAACAGTTGTGCTCCCTTGCCATTCCCAGAGCTTCTCTTCTTCTTGGCTCTCCAGAGTTTCTGGTTTGTAGTTTGGTGGTCTCGACCATGTGAAGATTTGGGTGTGTGTGGTTCATGAAGACTGGTCAGCACTGACAACACCCTCCACCTTCATTTGCCATTCACAAATATCTGTAGAATCAGATCTTTTTTCTCAAGGTTATATCTTATGGTACATGTGTGCATTTTACTAACTCTTTATATGAGTTGATAGGCTCTTCTATAAAGTGCAGTGCCATGGGCTAATGTTTGTCCAAAGTGACATTTCTGTGTGTTTTTCAGTTTAACCTTTAGACTGCTTGTGTGCATACCAGTCATACACAGCTCACAGACACCCTCTCCGCTTACAGCTCTCTGCCTCATTGTCTGGTCTGTAAATGGACCGCTCTTTGAGAAGCCCAAAAGCATCAGCAAATGGACATGCTCCATCCAGTGGCTACAGGCAGCATATGACATATTTTAAAAAGACTGTAGAAGTGTCCTGCTTTCTCCTGCAAGCACATACACCCCTCACAACAGAAAGCAACATGCCCTTTGGACCTATGCTCATCCCAAATATGTTGTCTGTGGAATTCCTATTCTTTCATTCAACCAGTTAGCTCCCAGGATCTTCCAGGTAAAATAATCGTGTGTGAAGGTATTGTTTCTAAAAGCAGGGAGATGTGCATAACACCATTCAATGTCCTCTAATAGTGCTTCCAGCAAGAGTCTTCCTGTCATTCTGTGCTTCCAGACAAATTCTCTCTTAGTTGCAGCTATAAAAATGCACTGCAGTTGTACTTAGTACTGAATGTAAGTTGTACTTCGTACCTAATGCCTTTCAGTCTAGCTTTCTGGGGAAGCTCAGGTGCCCTAAGAATGCAGAAGACCTACTGGGAGTTCCTGTATACCAAACAAGAACATCTAACAGTTAAGGCTTTCTGTAAAAATGGAAACTTTTCAGCCAATAAAAATGGAGATAATTTTCTTTTTAGAAAAGCTTTATTTGATAGTAAGTCTAGTTCATGTTTCAGTAGTATCAGTGTGCGCAATTCTGGGTTTCCCAGTACAAGAGACATCAAGAAGTGGAGGAAGTCCAACCAAGGGCCACAAAGATGGATAACGCACTGGAAAATCTCTCCTATGATGAGAGAGCTGGGACAGACTGTTCAGCCAGGACAAGAAAAGGCTCAGAGGGCATCTTATCAGTGTATGCAAATATCTGAAGAGAGGGTGTAAAGAGGATGGAACCAGGCTCTTTTCAGTGGCGCCCAGTAACAGGACAAGAGGTAATGGGCACAAACTGAAACACAGGAGGTTCCCTCTGAACATTGGGAAACACTGTGAAGGTGAATGAGCACAGGCACAGGTTGCCCAGAGAGGTAGTTGAGTCTGCATTCTTGGAGATATTCAAAAGTGACCTGGAGATGGTCCCAGACAAGCAGATCTAGGTGGCCCTGCCTGAGCAGGGGTGTTAGACCAGATAACCTCCAAAGGTCCCTTTCAACCTCAACCATTCTGTGATTCTGTGATCAATGAGATAATGTCTTGCATTTGAAAATGTGTACTGTAAATCCTTTTTTCCATAGCTTGTTATTGTCATTATTCAGCCTTTGTAGCCTGTCTGCATCAAAGGAGTTGTTAAAATCAACTGAAGAGGTGTGAAGTGAACATTTATTCAGACAGGCTATTTCATTCAAGTATATAAAGAAATGCCATTGTCCAGAAACATTCAGAATCACTCTGTTTCTGGAAAAAAAAGAATGCTTTACCACCACTTTATATAAGCTCTACTTCTATAGGAGAGATGTCCAAATGATTGGTGCTTGCTTTTAATGTGCAAATTACTGCAGGAGAGTTATACCCATATGAGGACACCACTCTTTGAAACAGAGCTAATCAGTTGAAAGAAGCAGGTGGGCTTTCCTTATGAAAAGAAAGGAAGGTTCTGATGTTCTCACGTGTTTCAGAATAGCAAATTTTTCTCAAGATCATGCTTGTCTGAAAAGGGAAAAAAGTGATGACCTCCAGAAATAGGAATCTATTATTTAGGTTAACTCTGAAAATGACAAAGTTCCAGATTTGGAAGTGAATGAACAGAGCACATTAAAACAAGAGTTAAGCAATCTTTAATAAATATTGACATTTGCAGCCTGCCCTTGGACACAAATTATTTTTGACCTGGCCCATGTATCCTGATTATTTTCCTCCTCCTCTGTTTTGCACAACTTTGAAAAATTCAGGCCTGCCCAAAAACTTGCTTGCAAGTTCCTACTAAATATTAAGGCAATACTAAACTTTTCTGAGAAAACCTGGTGCTACTTTGTTCTTATTGCAATCGAATCATTCTCAATAGTTCCTGATCTTGTTTTTTTAGGGAATTTTTATGGAGGCCATAGTAGTGAGGAATATCTGAGCCTTCACGTAAAATAATAGCTAAAAGATTATGGCTAATGTTTGTGACTTCTTTTGTGATTATGTTTAGCAACAAAGCAAAAAGTATGAAAGCCACTCAGTATGCACATGATTAATAAATTACTCTATCTCCTAGGGAGCTATCTATTAACTGAGCACCTCCTTGCTTCCACAACCTAGTACATTAGCAATATAGATTAAAACATACATATACATTGCCAGCTGTCCTGCTGTATGAGGGAAAGCTGCTAAGTTACCCAAAGAGGGTCATTCCTTTCAGAGCTGACTTTCTGTATTTGCTGCAATGGGCTTCACTTAATCACCTTTCAGTGGCACCTAAAATCTCGTGTTTGTCATTTTTCTGGAAAAATGTGGGCTTTGCATCTGTGTGATAAATTTTGGGAAAGTAAAAGTCAAATCAGGATTCCTGGTCAAATACTATGTAAGTATACATTTTTAGTAAAGACATTTAAAAGAAAGTGACCTTTGTTGACTCTGTGTGGTCCTCTTAGCTTGATACCTCTGTCTGACCAATTTGGAAAGAATCTTTTGGAAAAGGATGGAAGGAACATTTGGAAATCAATGGACCATTTCTGTAAATTTTTCAGTTAATTAAAAGCTACCTTGAATGACATACACATTTATGTGAAGGCTTCTCAAAAACTCCACATAAAGATCAGGGTAACACTAAGATGTTAATTTTATAGATTTTTGAAAAAAAACTCAGTTTGTTTATACTGGCAAGTTCCATTAAAACATTAAAATTTTAAGCATCAATAGAAGTTTTAATTAAATGCTACAATTTTTCAACAGCTTCCTACATTTAAAAGTCCAAGGAATGTATACATAATTTTAATTAGAATCTGAGAATCACTATTTAGTATTCATGAGTAAGAAAGAAGTTTTTGTTTTTTCATACTGACCAAGTTAGAATATGAATAATTAGTCTCTGCTGTAAGTCACTCAGCACACTGACACACTGTTCATGAAGCAGATTATAGTCATCGCTGAAAAATGAGCATTAAATCACCCTTTAACAAAAGGTACCATTACATTTTTAAGGATTTACTGTGAATCTTCATTAATTTGTGAAGATATTATCTTAACAGCTGTCTTTGACAGTACACACATTTGGTGCTTAGCAATCTGTGAAAATCACAGACAATGTTGAAACTCTGTGGCAGGATAGATGTGGGCTCTGCCGGGGACTGCTGAATGCCAGGAGGCCCTTTTCATATTTGTATCACTGCAGGACCAGCATGGAACTTTTGGACCAGCTCTGAAATGGTTAGATGCTGTACAAGCAGGACACAGTAGGACGATTCTTATTTCAGCATACTTATAAATCACATAGAATTTCCTCCACTTATCAGTTCTTTACTATGACTTCTAATAGAAATTGACCTAGATGAACTTTATTTTCTTATAGGCTAGGATTTTTTGTCCATATAATCATCATTTCTACCTTTGTTACTTATTGCTTGATGCAGGTATTTGATTTTTTATTGTGTTACCATGCTGTTACAGAGCAGTTTCTAACTTTTTAAAATAATTCTTATAACATGCTCACACAGTGACTCCTGATCAAGTCAGTGTCTTTGAAAGAATTACCTTCCCACTGGTTTAAGAAGGCATGTCCTGCCCTCCCAGTTGCAAGGTGGTACCTGGCTGCCTTGTCATGATCACCATGATGCAAGGTGACACGTCAGTTGAAACTAAGGCACTTATAGCAGAGTAACACTCGGGTTGAGAGCAGTAACTTCTATAGAGTTGTTGCCTTTGTTGCCGGCAGCCATGTGGGCTTACCTGAAATCACCATCCTGGACTGGGGTTTGCTTAAAAGCATTTCTGCAAAGCATTTCCACTTCTGAAAAAAACCCACACATTTCTTGTAGTAGTGAGACTTTAGTTTTTCCTGAATCTGCTGCCTGACTGAGCCCCAGGAAAATACATTCTCAGTCCTTGGCTATGCATTCACACTGAATTTGCTGTAGGTTGCATGGGACACCACACAAAAGATGTAAAACTCTGCGTTAATTCTATGACAGTTTTCACTTGTCGCCCCAGTGCTGTCTGTGCCGAGACTCGGGAGCAGCTGCTGGTTTTCCTTCCCAGCCTTGCGTCCCCATTTCAGACACACGCATGGGCTCCAGGCAGCAGCAGCAGCACTGTGCGCAGAGCGGCAGGAAACATTTGGTGTGGAAAGGTTCCCACTCAAATTATTTTAATTTTTCTGTTCCCAGGTGAAACTTGTGATGAAAACACAGCTGAAATTTTAAGTTGTAATCCTTTTTAGAATTATCTTCATGAATGTTATTCTTAGAATCATCTGTGGCAGCTTTTATTTCTCAAAAGCATGTTTTCTCACTGAAAAGCTATAGTTACTGAACTAAACTGAGCTAGAACTTGTGATAAAGCTATTGTAAAAAGTTTCCATCTAAGTCAGAAAATGAATGAGTTTAAAGCAATTTAGTAAAGATTATTTGGGTTAAATCATACCCTTATTTTTTCAGCAGGCTCTAGTTGCTACATATAGGACTTCTGCTCTTCGCGGAAACACAAGACTTGCAGGTGATCCTTGGGTCCTGAAATCCTCCTGTCTGCAGTTCTATGTACAATGGCATATATGTCATTTCAACATGAAAATAATTGGTCCTGCATCCCCATAAACATCCCAAACTAATGAGCCATGAAGAAGAAAGAGCGCTGAACTTTAAAGGTGGGGACATGACAACCCCAGCTTCATGCACTGACCAAACATCTGAATCGTGTTCAGGTTGTTGGGGTTAGGAAAGAAAAAATGACCAAAGCAAACAGCAGCAAGGAAGTAATATAAAGCACATATACAGTAATATAAGGTAATATAAAACTGCTCGGCATGGTTACCTTTTAGATACAAACAGACACCTGTAAGATTACACACTTTAACAATATTTTTGACAGTCTGAGAAAGGCACCTCACATTTCAGATGCTTGTGTATATTGGTTCGTACACTATATGGTCCTGCTGCTGAGAAATCTGCTTTTTACATCTTATTGACTCCCTTTTAAACACTTTGCAGGAGTCTGTGCTCTTCCCTGTAGCAGAATTTGCCCTGTGTACCTCCCTTCATTCCCTTGCTATTACTTGAAGCTATCTCAGACACAGAAATGCACATTTTCCCAAGCGCATCTGTTCTTTCTCTTTGGATGGATGTAAAATCTGGATGATATTAACTATGGAAAAGCAATATCACCTCTCTCTTACTTCTATTAGCGTCAGAAGAGACACGTCATCTAGTTTAACATACACAGAAGGTAAAACATATTACATAAAAACCCAAGCAGGCCTTTATGTCCACTTAGAACAGGCAAGAAACTAATTTTTCTTTTCAGTTACAGAAAACCAGAGAACAGGAGAAGAGAATCTGCTGAGGGATGACAACAGTAAAAGAATTTTACACACTAGAACACAGAGAAAATACAGTCTTTCCTTAGTAAAGACTTTAAAAGCAGTCTAAAAACTTTGACGATTTTCAATTAAGGATAAACAACTCTCCTATTAAGAACTTGATATCCAGTTCCTAATTCCAGGTGTTATGATACCACAAAATACCTTTTCTACAAAATAATATAGATGTGGAATACTTCTAATTTTAAAGTTTTTTGGGGAGAAGCAATATTAAGTCAGCCTGCATGAGAGTTGATGATATGAAGACTAAACACAAGTATTTTGAGTTATTTTTCCGGAAAGATACAATGTGCAGTCAAGTAGCCCTTGAATCAGGTTCATTGAATGAATCCATGCTCTGTTAATTCATTAAATGAATTAATATGCTCTGTTTCACATGATGGACCTATGCCTGCCACTATTTGGGGTAGTTCATTCTGAGGGCTGTTCTCTGAGCTAACCTCACACACCGTTACATGCTTTTTTCATCTCCCAGCTCTGGGAAGATCTGTCTGGGTTGCTTCTGACTCTTGCGTCTCTCTCTCTGGAGAACTTTCCATCTTGGATGCTCTCTCTCAGGATTAGTACTCAAATAAGGCCCAGAAAAAGGGCTTTAATGATTGGCTTTACTATCAGACTTCATTATGTCATAACTCCTTTCGACATTAGTAAGTGGATTCGCTGAACCAGAGCTGAAAGACTAAGCTTTATATCTCCATTCTGAAACCCTTCACTACCTAACTTCATGGATCTGCAGATGAACTAATTTGTCTTGTTAGCAGAGCAGAACAAAAAATAAAAATTTACCTTTCTGTGCTTCCATGCTCCCACAGGCTCTCTATGCTTAGTTTCAGAAAAGAGCCCCCGAAAAGCAAAAATGAAACCTTCTACTGAAAGTAGATTTCTCTCTGTCTCTGTTATTTGTGTCCCAAGCATGTTGAACAGATGCTGTACTCTTGCAGCAGTTTTGGTGTGGATTCTAATCAAACCCCATACATCATTTGAGTGAAACATGCAAGTTGAGGGTTTTTTGAAATGCTGTAATGACAACTGGGCAGAATGAAGGACAAAAGTCAATGAAATGGAAATATTCAGTCCCATTAAAGACATGGCAAACACAGCCTAATTTTCTGCATTTATACTAAACTAGTCCTTTGCCTTACCCACGTCAGTAATTTTGCATGGTTTACAAGCAGAGCTTTCAGATTATTACCGGCAAAGCAGTCTCTCTCTTTTTCGATGGCAATAAATTCAGAGAAAACAAAAAATAAAAATATATTTTAAAAGCTTTAAGATTGTCTGTGTTTCTACTCCAGAGCCTTGGGGACCTGATTATTCTCCTCTGCAAAGGCACATCCAGTAGTGGCTTAGGACTGAGGATCGCTGAGGACAGCAGACGGGCTCTTCTAACGAGTGGGCCTGGTCCCGCAGCCTGAGTATGCACCTCACACTGTCACTGTTCCCATGCCCTCGCTCTCCTACTGCCAGGGCAGTGTCTACACTGCTGCTGCATTCACTTCTCTGAAACCACCAAGCAGTGCGAGCTAATGAGGTGACAGCTAAAACATCAGAAAATGATTGACTGCGTGGATAAAACAGCTCTTTCGATCAATCTTATTTTGGGGAAGGAAGATAAGAGATTGGGATTGGATTTGGATAGAGATCATTGCAGAGCTATAAAAAATATTACTAAGATTAATGTCATTTTGGAGTAGTAACTTCCCAGACAGAGACAAAAGAACAAATAGCTTGTGCAAAAGGATTATAAGTTACGTTGGTTTGCAGTAGCAGGGACTGAGTGACCTAGCATCGTCTAATAGTTCTGTCTTCCTAATGTGAAACCAGCCCAGCTTCCTTTTCTGGTGAAGACAGAGTATGTGGGTACATCCTCTGTTCTCTAATTCGTATCCCACAAATGGCCAACCAAGCCGTGAAATTTTGTAGGGGACTTCTGGGATATTACCTGGTCACTGACCAGGAGAAAAACAAGTTAACTTTTTCAAAAGCTAAATGTCTGGCCTACACAGGTAAGTTATGGCCTTGCTACATAAACTTGACTCTCCTGAGGAACAATATCTGTGCGTCTGCTCTTGGTATGAGCCAAACATTGAAGAAAATGCATTTTGTTAAGTCTCAGATTTGCTGTCAGTGAGCTGGCAGCTGCCTGAGTCTGGGAGCCGTGGGAGCTCAGGCCTGAGGTGGCTGGGGCAGGACCCCCACGCCGAGCACCTTTGGGTGGTGGGACAGGCCCCAGCAGGCGAGGTCCTGCCCCAGCCAACACAAACCAGGCAGCAGTGCAGGTGACTTCTGTAAGTGAAGTGTAGGTACTTGCCTTCCAGAAAGAGTTTCAATATCTTGATTTGCAACAAATCTTCCTGTCAGCCCATGTGGCAGAAATTAGTTCACACGGCTTCCATTTAGTTATTTCTATGAATTTGTGGAACAAGTTTAACCTTCACTTGGGTTTTTCTTCCGGTAGTTTTAGCCTGTATTTCTCACCAAGTCACTGGATGAATTATTTCTTAAACGTGAAAACAGTATGTTCATTTTCAAATGTTAAGAAAGGACAGAGGTTTATGCCAGTAGAAAGACCAAAAAGAAACTAAACAGTTGTTCTTTCTGTCTTATGTACAGATAACAGTTTCTTTCCCTCACATTCTTGTTCTTAACTCAGTAATTTTCCCCTCATGAAGTCTTTGCAGTTTTCCCTCTCATTAATAAATTTAAAATCTATTTTACAGTGACATTCTTTTGGCTTCACCTTCTTTTTTTTTTTTTTTGCAACTCCTTTTTGTACATACTGTTTCTCAGATAATTCATTCCTGGAACAGAGTTACATTGGTGATGTAGTAAAGTCACCATTCTCCAGCCCTTCAAAGAGTAACAGGTGAGACATCTGTTCTTTGTTCTTCAGGTAAATGAGTATGAAAAAGTTAAAGGTCCCCTTATGCAAAATCTTAATTTTCAAGTAGCCTTTTGCCAGCTTCTCGCTGTTTTATGAAAAGCTGCTTCTCTTCAAAAATAGCTCAGGTTGTTAAAATTTTCATATGGAAGATAGTACCTCTTGTTGCTCTTCCTGGAACCTTGTATGTCTAAGAAAATTATACAGAATTTTGTAATTTGTACCTTCTATTGCAATTATAGTAGAAAAATGGAAGCAAACTGACATCTGCTCCATATTTGAGAAGACCCTGAGATTAAATTTGGTGGAAATATTCTCATTGTCTTTCACAATTCACGTAGGTCCAGGAGCAGGATTCGTATGTTGGAATCTGTAAAGTCTACCTGCTCCTTGCTCCAGAGCAGAACGTCACAAGGCTGCTCTTTGTGTCTGTCAGCCCGTGGAGCAGATCTCCTGTACAGTCAGAAAAAATGTTTTATCCAGAGAGACATGACATTGAAAATCATTTATATGCCCTTCAGTGACTACAGAGCTTCAGGCTAATAAAGTACAGGTTAAAATATTCAAGTTCAAATACTTCCTGAGTTGTCAGTCTGAGTAAGAGAAAATAAATTGCTGATCTGCAGTCCAAAAGCTTATCCAAGAAAATTAGGCCTTGTATTAACAGTCAGTTTCCTGACACAGCAGTGCCCAGATCCATGTTAACATCACATAAAACTCTTACAATTAGTCTTTTCAGGTTAGTTAAAGATTCAATGGTCTCTGTTACTGTTTCAGCTGCTGTAGTCGCATTTTCTATTTCGTCTCACGCTAAGCACAGGTTGGAGAACCTCATGTGTGAACTCAGAACTTCTTTGTTTATACAGTAAATGTTGGAAATACATTCCTTCCTGACTGCAGATGTCAAAAGGTGGAAAGCCCAAGCATCTCTAGGTTCATTGATTTAGTACTCTTCTGTTGAAAAATGAACCTTTTATTTCTACTCAAAATTGTCTAGCTTCAGCTTCCAAACACTTTTCCTGCCATCTTAATGAATATCAGCTCTTCTTACAGCTGTAGACAATACAAAAGGCACTTCTTAAATGTCGCTTGGGCCTACTTTTGTTGTATTCTCAAGGATAGTAGGGCGTGTTTTTCAGATGTCAAATCCTTCTTTCAAGCCTTTTTTGAAATATGAGTGCTAGAATATACAGAAAATTTCAGTAATGGACCCATTAATGTCATCCACAGAGATTAAGTGAATCATTCAAACCTATTTGGTATGTATTGTATTTCTGCATCCAAAGCTTAATTTGCCAAATTGCACTTACAGGATAAGATTCCCTATCTGTCGTGATCTCAGAGTCTGATTTACCGTCCTGCAGTCGAGAGTACAGTCCAGAACCTAAAATGTGTGAACCTCATCTTCTGTTCTGAGACGTTCAGCTTTACCTGTCTTTTTGGTTTGGGTCCCATACCACCTGGATTTGCTTCTCCTCACTATTATTTCTAGCTTGACCAGAACCATACCAGCCACTCTCTGTTCCTCAGTGGCCTCTGCTGTGCTCTATGAAACCCTGTTTGCCACCTTACCCTTTATTTTCTTTACCTTCATCTCTACAGTCTGTTTAACTAATATTAATATAAACTATGATTAACTAAAAGTGAAAGACTTTTTACTATACAGTGCATTAAGAATACCTATTTCTAAAAATTATAAATATAATAGTATTGCAATATTCCTTCTTTTCTACACAAGGTCTTTTTCATGATGGAATTTAATATTCAACATTTATATTCAGTGACAGCAAAATTTCCCTTAATGTTACTGGCAAAATAGAGTAAAACTTGGTCATGGACGCAATTTTTCCCTTCCTAATTCTCCCTCCCACTCTATCAATAAGATAAATACATAAATCTTGCTCACTTGATACCCACTGCTCTAATTCTGCTCTTGCTAGTGAGGGGCACTGCAAATGCTATAACTTCAGGGAGAGTCAGATGCAGTTTATGACTGCATCAGTCTTCTAATTGTGATCGCTTTTTAAGGTTTTCATAGAAGTGCATTAGTCTCTGCAAGTCTTTCAGGTGAAATATTGTGACATTAACTGACAGCTCTATTCACACTTACAGTTATTTATAGCAGTGGTAAAATTTAAAGAAATTACATTATTACATATAACTGAAAAATTACACCCCTGTGATTCTTACTTCTGGTTACATCCTGTGCCTTGAAGTCTCCCAGGTATGTAATTATCTAATAATAATCAATTGTTTGCTGTATTGTTTCAGCACCATATGTCAAATTGCAAAGGGAATAATAATAACAAGAAGAATTTATGTCTACAGGGGAAGTGGCATATGTACTTATTTGAACTCTTTCTTCTACTTATTGCAATATGTGAGATTTCTAATTGCCGTATACATTTGCTTTTGACAGCTGCTGTTGCTCCAAATGATTTAAAGAGCACAGAATTCAATTTCCAAGGCCTGATGGTCTGAATTTTGATGGCAGTACCATCAGTTCCTGCTGATTCCTGATAACTGCTGAGCACAGATTCCTTTTTTGTGCTCCAGTGTTCATTTTAACAAGTTAATATTACAGATCTATGTCTTAAAAATTTAGTTAAAAGCCTGTAAATTAAAGTTGTAGAAAGAAGTAAAAGAGGATTTGATGTCTCACATGGTGGAATTTCTACTCCCTTTGAATAGGTTTATTTCAGTTAATCATTCTATTATGGGAATTTCTTCAGAATATACATTCTAGGAAATTCTGGCCATAATTCATACAAGAAAATTAAATCCACCTAAAATTAAAAGCAAAAGACCCAGCCTCTTACATAGCTCCCAATGTACTTCAGACAGGGGGACGAGTAGATCTTTGTAAAAAAGGCTGCAGGTCAGAGCAACCCAGCCTTGTTTTTCCCCAAGCCCAAAGTGTCACTCCTCCTGTGCACCACAGAAAAAAAGCGTGATCATTTAAGAATGGAAGGGAATAAACAAGCATCTGTAAGAATCTTCTTTACACGTTACCACGGGTGGTAGACAGGGACTGCATAGTCTTAGAACTGCAAGAAAGAAGTGAAATTGCTTACGCCTAAAGCCCACTGAATGTCTTCACAGGGAAAAGGGGCCATAACCATGAAAGGGCCACACAGTTTCTTTTTGGTCCCAGCCACGCTTTGAGTCTTTCTGTAATGCAAAATATCTGAGAAAGAAAACAGGTTAGATATATTTCAAAATGGACATCCAAAACTCAGGGATATTTTTAAAATATTTGCTTGTTCACGATATTCGTAAAATGGGGAAAGAATACCAACCTGTCATTTCATAAAATATGAAAATAATTATTTTGTGTAGCATTCACATAATATAATGAAAAATGCTACAGAAGAGATGTGAGGAAATAAATATTTGTGTCCTCAGAGAATGACACGAATGGAGTGAAATAAAATAAAGCATGGGACTGCTTACTGAAAACTGACTGCAAAACCAGGTGTTGAATGGGTGCTCATTAACTGAGCACCTTTCATTGTACGCTGTAAATGAAGCAGAATTACCAGGAAAAGCTCTTGAGCTCTGCTTTTCATCTAATTACAAAATTATTTCATTTTGCCACCCACCAAAAAACAAAATCAAACCAAACAAAACCAAAACCCCTACAAAACTGGTACTGCTAGGGGTAAACGCTCTTACTTAGTAAGCTGTTCTTCACTTTGTATTGTCAGGGCAAACTGTTCCCTCCCTGTATTTTATGTGAGGGCATTTTTAATTGCAGGTATGATTCAACACAGGACACAGAAGTTTTCGTTAATTGCTTTATTTTGACACGGTAGTTTACCTTATTATTAAATATACTGTATTACTAACTTCTCTTTTTTTTTTTTTTGTTAGGGAATAAAAGGTTTTGCCAAGCGTTAGCTGTTTACAGTAGATCAAAGAGACTTCAGGTAAAATAGGTGTATCTTGTGTGACTGTTAATTTAAAATCATTATGTTTCCTGGCATGAGGCATCTGTGCATTTATGAGACCTCACATAAATGGGAACAGGTGAATTATTCTGCTTCATCCCATTAAGTATTCTGCATATACTTGTCTATGTGTTATTTTGCATTTTTCTTATTTGAAATTACCTAGTATTTGGGATCAGCCACCGAAATGAAAGAGAATTTCTGCATTAAATCTGACCTGAAGCCATGTTAGCAAACAATATTTTTAAAAAAACAGAATTTGCATATGAATAGAGGAGGCATTGGGACATTCAGCAAACACAGGAGATGAGGAACTGAAGTGCCATTTTCAAAAACATTGAGTAGCTAAGAAATACAAGTACCTGTTTAAGAAAATTCAGAGTGTCTCCTGTTGCTTTTTTGGTGAAACCAGCTTCTAAATTTGATTGTATTACATTAATTTTGAAAATGTTACCTTAGCTTACACCTATGCTAATAAACTTATGTGTATGAGAGCAGAGAACTTAGTCGCAGCATGGGATGATGCATGAAATTCTTCTAACACAGTCTCTGGCACAATTTGGCCTGCATCGACTGCTGCTCTCCAAGCTGACCCATGAGCACCAGGCAGGAGTTAACAACGGGCAGCGACTAGGAGAGGGTTTGGATGTGACTATCCCGTTTTGAGCAATAAGGGAACCTAGCTGTACAGGTGTGTAGACACAGCCCAGGCGTAACCAGGGAGATAGAATCAGTTAACCATAAACATGAACAATGCTGCTATGTCCCTTGTACAGCCCTACCCATCTGGACATTAGGTCTGGGAACAGAGGGTCTAGTCTCTAGGTAACCATTAATGTTAAACAATAGTAGTGAAGGGGATTTTTAATAGAAATAACATTATAGTACCTATCTATTGTGTAAATTAACTGAAGCAGAGAGTCTTGCATCTCCATACAAAGGGGCTAGTTTTTGATAGGGGCTAGAAGTCACCTAGAACCAGTCAAGACGACCCTGATGTGTGAATGGGAGCCAGAAGAGAACTGAGTTTGCACAGAAACAAAAGTCAATCAACAAACACTGTGATGAAGAGCATGAGCCTTTGTCTTGGGACCCCCGACGACCACCACTAGGAGGCACTGCGCAAGCGCAACTGGGAGGAGTATATGGAAATGACTTCTTGGAACTGATTTTAATATGAAAGGGATAAGTTATTTAACCTAATAAATATGTATATTTTGATCTATATAAACTGCATGGAAAAAGTTTGAAGTATGCACATTCGGTGGAATTATCCCCCGTGCATCCAGCGCTGCAATAAAGAATGCCTGCCTTTTAACACTACATTGGTGTTACGAGGTTTTATTCCTGGATTTTTAGTGGCACAGGAATCTTCCTGCAACGAACTTGTCCAGCACAGCAGTGGGGTGTCATGGCAGGGTAGAGCAGTTTTAGGGTCTCACACTGCTAGGGCTAGGCCGAATCCCTGCTTTTTGAGAGAAGGGGGAAGAAGAGATGCCCAGGCTAACAGATGACCCCGGAGTCTGAGGCATCTGTAGAGGCAGTGCAAAGGCGAGCTGGGTTTGAGGCAGGTGGTCCTTATAATTATGTGACTTCCCCTTAAGTCCAGCTCATAAACTGGCCCTATAAATAATTTCGTGAACCCCTGGTTTACATGTTCTCCTCATCTAGAAGACATACAGCTCTTCTACAAAGGTGTGTGAAAAATATCTTTTTCTGATAAAAAGGAACTTAATAGAATTGTCAGTGTGGTGAAGACATGTATTCTGTCCATGGGAAGTATGATTTGCCCTCACTCAGATACTCTTCTCCTTGGAACCACAAAAAAACCACATCAATAATTGCATCTTTATGACTTCAAGAATGTATAGATCATCCTAGTAAGGTAGCAGGCAGTGCAGGGTTCCCTCTGTAAACAGGATGAAATACTGTATTTCATGAAAAAAGTGGGTGGAGGATTAACTGGGAATATTTTCCCTTATCCTTGTATGTCATATAAGAAGGATTCACTGATTTCTTTCTTTTTCAGAGATGCCATGTTCTCTGGATTTCATGGCAAGAACATTGCTATCTGACTGCTAGATAACTTATGTCTTTCAGTTCAACAGAAGCCTTCATTTTAAAGAAGAAACCAAACATCGTTTTCAATCTCTTGAAATTTTGTTATCTCAGTTATGGCTCTTTTGCCAGCTACCATATTACTCTGTTTGAAAGTGCCATTTGTCAGTCATAATATGGCAATGCAAATCCAAGCAGAAAATGTTGCTTTGAGACGACATAGTAATAATTACAAAACACTGATTCTCACCAGCTTAAAAAGTTGTGCCTATTACAGATCCAAACTTCCTCACAAAGAACATGAAAAGAGTGGTGACACAGAAGGATACAAAATGGGCTCAGACAATCTTAGTCGCAGAGCCCCCACGGTTAAAAGGAATCAACTGAAAGGAGATAGATCATCTAATCCAGAACACATTAAGGGCCATAAAGCACCTTCCAATGCCCTCTAGCAAATGTCTGGTTTGCAATGAAAGACTAAAAAGCTGACTATAATGTGCCACAGAAGAAGAACAGGAAGGATGAAGGTCATTGTCAACATCAGAGTAGACAATCTGACCTTAAAACAGCCAGAGGTTCAATCTCAGTTTTGTTAGGTTTGGTTTTCCTTATACACCAAGGGGAAATCCATTACTGGCCCTCAAAATTGCAATTAAAGAAGAGTAAGCTGGTTCATGGGGAACTGGGAGTTAGCCACTGCTTCCTATCAGGTACTTCTGTTTCAGTACAACCTCCAGTAACTATGAAATACGTAAGGTCTTATAGGCTTCTCTTCACATTGTCTCATTAACTAGGTCTACCTGAGACAAATACTGGAAAAGAAACCAATCAAAATCCATTAACCAGAAAGACATTTATTTCTTCTGTTTCACCTAACAGTGATCATTTTTGTTATTAGCAGTTGCATTAGAGTAGACCAGTGATTGTTAATGACATCAGTGTTTGGGAAAATCTTTTCAACATAAATCTTTATGCAAACTCATGTTTTAAGACTTGGATCACAGCTAAAGTTTGCTTCATACTACTGTGCTGTGAAGAACAGACACACAATTTGTTGAGAAAATTGAATAAGGATTAAGTGAAGCACACTGTAATGCTGCCCTAGGCCTGTGCTTACAAGCTGGAATTAGATGAAAGCTATAGAAATCTGCCTATACCCTTTATAAAGTATTTTTAGCTTACTGAGAGTTCAGGTTCCCTCTATATAACCCTAACTTTTGAGATGAAAGACATGATGCAATGGCTGTTTAATGTATGAAATGTGATAGCTGAACCTTGAATGTTAATTTAGGAGTTCTTAACCCCAGGCAAAAGTAAGCTGATTCAGCTGTGCTTTGTGCACTGAACTGAGTGAAATAACTTCTTGTATTTCAAGAAGTGCTTGCATGTGGGCAATTCCTCTAACTATTGCATGGTCAAGTCATGGTCGTTTATTTGTGCGTGAATCCTTAGAATTACGGGTTTTCAGCCTGCCTACCTGAAAAGCAGCATAGATCAGGTAAAAACGCTTTGAGCTGCATGTGCATTCAGTTTTTCTAAGAGATTAGAATATCTAAATGGTGATAGGCATGATCTAAGGAGTTCTTTTTTTTCATGAAAAGGTGGCTTTAAGTAATATAACAGCTGTAACTGAGTTATTTTATTCAGGCACCTTTATCCATGTGTGAAGAGACTATGCAAGCTGGAAAGAAACCACTTAAAAGCAATTATTTTTAGCTAAAATGGACAATTAAGAACTGCGGTTACCAAGCAAATAAATGTATTATTATGCTTATCAAAGGGCCTTGCTGCAAGGCAGCCACCTGTCAGCAGAGAAAGGTTTAGACCTGCTTTCCTTCTTGAGCTGGTCTTGAGTGTTCCTAAGTCGCTATCATCAACCAAATGTCTGTGTTTTCCTTTAGGATTTTGTACTTTGCCATTTCGGTTCTTCTTGTCTGGAATGTTTGGTCTACTGATAATCATAATCTAAAAAACCCAGCCTCTGTAATTGTACCTTTTTTATCCTGAATGCCTCTGGTCTGCAGACTATTTCACAGCTCTTTCTCATAATTTAGCAGTTTCCTCACTGGTAGGAGCTAAGGTTAGATGGCTGGGGTGTATGGGAGCTGGGACTGCTCCTTACAAAACAAGGACCTTAGCTGTGGAGAAGGAGGTTTTTATGGAGTGTGCATCTCATAGGGCTAAATAAGATTTAGTGAAACACTCCAAAATCTTTCTGTGAAAAAAACAAGCTCTCTAGCTCTCTTCTTTGGAAGATGAGGTCTGGGTTGGGTGTCACCTATGTAGGCAATTAAAGCTGCTACTTGTTATGGAAATAAAATACTGTTCACCACAGATTCACGGCACCTGTCTGGGTGAAGACTGTTACCCCAGTGCGTGGCTGCAGTGAGTTTGGCTGTGCCTCCAGAAATGTCTTCCTGACAACACATCTGTAACTTCACAGAATTAATTTATTTTTTCCCATGAGCAATGAACACTATACTAAGTTTGGGGCAAAAAGAAGAAATAATCACTGCTTTACAAAAAAAAGTCTGGTGTAGGAAAGATTCATGTTCTGTTTTGCTGCCTTCTCAATATATTAATATGTTTTTCCACTTTACTCACAAAATCACAGGTAGTTCTTTATACTAAATGGCCTGTAGAAGATTTTTAATTATAGTGCAGTAGCTCAGAATCAGTAACTCAAATGTAGTGGTATGATTTACTGGCGTAATTATCTACTGAACTACCTTAAAAATGATGTACTTTTCATTTTTTTTTCCTTAAAAAGAGGCAATATGTCAAAAGCCAGTCCTTAATGTATGCATTCAAAATGGAAAAAATCCGACTTCTTTTACTTCAATGGAATTTTCATTGGAAAACGAAGTATCTAGTATTTGCAGTAGTTAATGTCTGCAACTCTGCCTCAGCTTTTTATTTTAGTTGTGTGATAAAGCAGATTGCATATTTTAGTATCAGAAGACCTAAATCTTTAGGTAAGGCAAATTGAAATTCTGTGCAGGGTAATGTAAGACGTGGTCACAGCAACGTTGTTCCAGTCCCTTCACTCAACATCAGCTAATTACCAGAACAGACCTTCATGTTACTTCAAGCAATTTAACACCAGAAACTGCAGTGAACTTGCTCATAGCCATCTCCTGTCTCTTTGCCACTTCTGACACACCTGAGATATTTTGAACAATTTTTTCCGGCAATGACCTTCTCTTGCAGGTTTCTAGTAGAAGACTTTGTCAGGCTACTTCACCTGCAAGGTCAGACCACTGAGAATTAAACACTGGTTTACAGACAGCAAAATAAGAGAAGCTTGGTTTGTCAGTATGTGGAGAGGAGTATGGATTCCTTGGTGTTTTATAACAACTGAGTTCTCATCAAAATTAACAGGTTCTCTCTCCTCTTCATATACTGCTTTTCTCTTCATATAACTTTTCCTCATAGATGCTTTCGTTGTATGTTGTGTGAGAGGGAAAATTTAGGGTTTAGTCAGTAATCCAGCTTGTATTTAAACTGCTAAGAACATGACGATGATTCCCAGCTCTCTTGACTGTGAAGTTCAAAACTTTTTGCCTCCTAGGAATCAGCTGCCTATGGCGTAGGTCAGGGTGAGTGTGTTTACCTTTCAGGTAATTTGAAGGGATTCATAAACCTATTAGAATGGATTAAACTGTTTCCAGCACCCTCACTCCTTAGAGGCTGCTTTTGATCTGTATCTTTCCAGCACGTTTAGGTTTGGACCACACCTAATTCTCGTACCATTTCATAAGATGTGAGCGCTACAGGAACCAAACATCTGCAGAGTGTTAATGCAGCTGTTGACAAGGAATTGAAGATTAGCAGCAAGGCTACTCCTTTTGCCTGTAAGAACAAGAATTAATACTTTGTTGAGTGCTGAGGCAATGATTTTATGAACAGCCAAGCTGACCTAATGACCACCATAAAGACGAGGTCCTCCTGGCTTCCTGCTTTTCCTGCTGAGAATGGTTCTGCCATGTGCTTGAATTATTCTGTTTAAATAAAGACTCCTTAAGTTACCAGTGCAATTTTGGACACATACGTTTTTGTCCAAACTCTCCTAGCTCCCTGGAGTCACAAATTTTGTGTGACCAAACTCTTTGAGATGTCTACCTCTTGGCTGGGAGTGGTCAACTTGTACAAAATTAATCAATAATAGAAGCATGACAGATGAACAGATAAAAAAGCAACCAAATAAACTAAGCCTTTATTTCTTGAAGAAATCAGGTTCAGATTTTCTTGACCTTAGAGGTCATTTCAAGGTTGTAGTTCTTCTGGTGTCAAACTTTGCTCACAGAAGTCGCACCTCTCCTCATAGTGTATTGCTGTTCCCTACCTGTGTTGCAACCCGCTGCCTTCCTTGCCTGTGGCAGTAAAACCACTGTAAGTCTGTACTCTAAACTGATCACTTTAAATGTTTGTTCTGTGGTTTTCTGAACACGGATCACTTAACCGCTCTGATGTAACAGAACTCTACAAATAGTAACACTGGCAAAATTTCAGGGCAAATAAACAACTGAGCGGAATTTCTGGACAAAGTATAACCTTAAACTAGACACTTCTTCATCCTGGGTTTTGTTCAGAAGCTCATTTCTTTTAAAAATCCATCCAGAATAAGGTGTAAAATAAGGAGATCTCTTATTTGTCTTTGGTTTGGTTACAATGAAATCAGCCAAAGTGGTACAGGGAGAGAAAGGAGTTCATGAGTTTATAAAGATCCTTAATTGTCACTTTAGTTCTATCATTCTGCAGGTGGTATACCCTTTCAGCTTTCAGTTTAATGCTATGTGTGTACTATGGATCCATGTTTTTAATTAACTTCTGTTTAGTAAATAGATACTCAGGCATGGTTTAGCACTGCAATTAGAAGACTAGGGTTAGGTTTGAGCCCTACTGTGCTAATTAAAATACTTTTGAGATTTGTTGTTCGTACATTAAAATGTCAAGCAAGTGACAAGCCGTAAGTGAAAAATTGATTCAATTATCAAGCTAGACAAAAAGGAGTGCTTTTTTTTTTTCTTTTTCTCCCCCCCCCCCCCAAGAGTTAAGATTTATTACGGCCATTAGAAATACAGATGTTTATATATCTGTGTCTCGGAATTCATTTAACTTTGCTGTTCTTTAATTCTGTTCTGCTTGCTATAAGACAGAATTACCAATGGCTCCTTCAGTGGAAGAAACTGCTGAACCTCTTTCAGCTGAAATTTTAATCCGGAAAAAAATGACTGGTATTTCCCACATTAAAGGGTTGGGGGGGCATCAGCAACCTTCTACAACTGTTCTGCTGGAACTGAGAAACTCTTACTGAAACTGGAAGCATATAATAAGGATCCACCATGGGAGTTAAGTATGCCATAGAAGTTTAAATAGCTAGACAAGAGAACCAATGAAGAATAATTGTGAACAATATCCAGATGTGTTTTAAAGTGAATTATTGGGAAATGTGTGATAATACAGCAAGTCCTAAACAAGCTTAACACAGACACATTGTTTTATAGTTACTTGTTAAAACGTCTCAAGATCCATTTCAGAAGTGGTCTGGTCTTCTGTAACCATTAAGAAACTGAACACTCTCTGAGAGTCTTGCCGCTCAGATGGTGGGATTTTTTAAATTCAGATATCCAACCTCTCTGCATTCATGTTCCTGTAATACTGATTTTCCTCTATCATTAAGACGTGTTTTTACTTCACTTTCAGTAGTCCCTAGCACTTTGATGGAATACTGTTGTGTCCTATCCCAGCTATAATTTGACTAGACTAAACTAACTAAATTGTTTTTGTCAGTTTCTGTAAGACAGGCACTCCATCTGCAGATCAGCCCATTAGCACCTCTTCCAGCTTCACTCAATCTTTCATGGATGTGTATGGCCAGAATTGTATGCAGCTTGAGATATTTCATACGAAGGTTCATCAGTACCTTATGGAATGGAAATAATATTCTCTGACTCCGCTGGAAATGCCTCTTCAGAAGCATTCTTGGATCACAGTTGCTTTTTTGATGAGTACAATATCCTGCTGACTCATAGTCATCCCCTGCGATTAACTAGGTTACGCAATTCTTTTTCTTCCTCATTCTTTCTAGTTGATGGATTCTCCGCTGAGTTTATAGAAGAATTTTATATTATTGGTTCTCAGGAGCATGACTATGCATTTTATACTATTGAATTTAGTACTATTGAATGTCATAAAAAATAATTTCCATCTGGTTTTATTTGCTTGCTTTTTATATTCCCTTTCAATAAACACTGAGCAAACAACCGAATCTGCCTGACTACTTTCAAATTGGGACTTTCAATGAGTATTTTTCATTCCTCCTCACTAATATACATCTATAACGTCTGCTAACAGAGCTTTTTCACTCAGCTAATCAGGGAATGGCAATAACAGTCTGCATCACTGACCCAGTCATTAGCCAAGATGCTTCAAAGTCAGTAAGTTCCAGAGATACCGAGTCTGTGAGCTCCAGCCTGGCTGCAACAGTCAATGACAATATTCTCATCGTCTCTAGTGAAAGTGGAAGTCAGCTTTTCATGTTTTAATTATGTTATTTGTTCTTCTACTTTCAGGATCCACTGAACATTTTTTCTGTGTATCAGTCGTGTAGAATTATCTGCTGTCCTGGACAGGAGACATTGTCCTGGATGGTCTGTGTGGGTTTATACAGCAAATTGCCAGTATTGATGGTTGTTTCATTGCCTCAGTGGTTAGAAACAGTTCATGCTTTAAACAACAATGTCACACTTTAATATTTCTGTTTTATGATTCTTTACAAAACAATAAGAATTTGTCCAGCAAGTGTGTGAATACAACCAATTCATTCTTTATTCTGCTATAAGTTGTATGTTTGCTGTAAAGGCTGGTTTTGTATTATTCAAACATTTTTGTGCAAATGTATTGCCATTTGCTGTGGGACAAAGTCATTTTATGGAGTGTCCAAGTTTTTTATTTTATACAGTAAAACTAACAAGTATTTCAGATTGGTTGCCATAACTACTAATAGACAATAATGACCTTTGGTTCCTGAATAGTCTAGATCAGTGAACTAATTTCTCCAAAAGCCTGTCCCCAAAATACCACATTCTTTAAACCAGACTAAAATATTCTGCACATGTGTTAAAAAATTTTTGTTTTTTTTTTAAGTTGTCAAAAAGCAACAAATTCTCTGGAACTAACAATGCAGAACAATCCAAATCCTGAGTGTCCTTTTGCTTCAGTAGTTGCTTTTGACTGTGAAGCAGGAGCTTTGCATTGAGAATGAATATCTATTTGCACGAATGTATCTTTGGTCATTCCCATAAATATATGGGCAAGACATAATGTTTATAGGATCACCCTGTGCTCAGAGTCCAGGTTTAACAAAGCTTAGCTGGAGTCCTTGCAGATTTTCTTCTGATTTGACAAGGTTAACTTCAGTAACTACCAATGGTAATCAGACTGTACCCATGCTCTCCACACACAGTGACTGAACATGTGACAAACCCATAATTAAAGGCAGACATTTCCTATTCCATTTGTCCTCAGTTCTGCAGATATGGAAATTGGAAACAAGCTTTTGTTTACGCACATCCTCAGTGACTTTTCTCCTGCTTTATTTTTGCCTTTTCTTTTTCTCTTCTTTCTGTTTTCTTTTCTATAGAAAGCTTATTTCTCCAGCCCAGACTGGGCAGAGATGCTCTGAAGCTTTGCTGGGGTAAAGAGTAAGCTGAAACAAAGGAGTTGATGCTATAAGTCCAGGAGAGAAATTTGGACCAGAAAGCAGGAAATCATAGAATTATAGAATCATAGAGTTATAGAATCATAGGTTGGAAAAGACCTCTAAGATCATCAAGTCCAACCGTTCACCCAACACCACCATTCCTACTAAACCATATCCTGAAGTGCCACATCTACAAGTCTTTTGAACACCTCCAGGGGTGGTGACTCTATCACCTCCCTGGACAGCCTTTTCCAATGCCTGACCACTCCTTCAGTAAAGAAATTTTTCCTAATATCCAGTCCAAACCTCCCCTGATGCAACTTGAGGCCATTGCCTCTCGTCCTCTCGCTAATTAGTTGGGAGAAGAGACCAACACCTGCCTCACTGCAACCTCCTTTCAGGTAGCTGTAGAGAGCAAGAAGGTCCCCCCTCAGCCTCCTCTTCTCCAGACTAAAAAGCCCCAGTTCCTTCAGTCGCTCATCATAAGACTTGTTGTCTAGACCCTTCACTAGCCTCATTGTCCTTCTCTGGATATGCTCCAGCAACTAAATGTCTTTCTTGTAGTGAGGGGCCCAAAATTGAACAGAGTACGCCAGGTGCGGCCTCACCAGTGCTGAGTACAGGGGCACGATCACCTCCCTACTCCTGCTGGCCACACTATTCCTGATACAAGCCAGAATGCCATTGGCCTTCTTGGTCACCCAGGCATGCTACTGGCTCATGTTCAGCCGACTGTCGACCAACACCTCAAGGTCCTTTTCTGCTGGGCAGCTTTCCAGCCACTCCTCCCCAAGCCTGTAGCATTGCATGGAATTGTTGTGACCGAAGTGCAGGACCTGGTATTTGGCCTTGTCGAACCTCATACAGTTGGCCTTGGCCCATCGATCCAGTGTGTCTAGATCCCTCTGCAGAGTCTTCCTGCTCTCAAGCAGATCGACACTCCCACCCAGCTTGGTGTCATCTGCAAACTTACTGAGGCAGCACTCCATCCCCTCATCCAGATCATTGATAAAAACGTTAAACAAGACTGGGCCCAGAACTGAGCCCTGGGGAACACTACTTGTGACTGGCCGCAAGCTGGATTTAACTCCATTCACCACCACTCTCTGCGCTTGGCCATTCAGCTAGTTTTTTATCCAGTGAAACATACACCCATTCAAACCATGTGCAGCTAGTTTCTCCAGGAGGATACTGTGTGGAACAGTGTCAAAGACCTTACTAAAGTTCTGGTAGAGGGTGTCCACAGCCTTTCCTTCATCCACTAGGTGGGTCATTTGGTCATAGAAGAAGATCAGGTTGGTCAAACAGCACCTGCCTTTCATGAACCCGTGCTGGCTGGGCCTGAACCCCTGCTTGTCCTTCACATGCCCAGTGAGTGCACTCAAGATGAATCACTCCATAATCTTGCCCAGCACCATGATCAGGCTGACAGGCCTGTAGTTCCCTCAATCCTCCTTCCAGCCCTGCTTGTAGATGGGTTTTACATTGGCCATCCTCCATTCGTCCGGGGCCTCCCAGGACTGCTGATAGATGATGGAAAGTGGCTTGGTCAGCTCCTCCACCAGTTCCATCAGTACTCTTGGGTGGAGCCCATCTGGCCCCTTAGACTTACAAGTGTCCAGGTGACATAGCAGGTCATTAACTGCTTCCTCCTGGATTATGCTATAAGGTCACCCTGGAGCCTTCTCTTCTCCAGGCTTAACAGCCCCAACTCCGTCAGCCTGTCCTCATAGGAGAGGTACTCCAGCCCTCTGATTATCTTCATGGCCCTCCTCTGGACCTGCTCCAACACATCCATGTCCTTCTTCTGTTGGGGGCTCCAGAGCTGGATGCAGTACTCCAGGTGGGGTCTCACAAGAGCGGAGTAAAGGGGCAGAATCACCTACCTCGACCTGCTGGCCTCTCTTCTCTTGATGCAGCCCAGGATACAGTTGGATTTCTGGGCTGCAAGCGCACATTGCTGGCTCATGTAGAGCTTCTCATCCACCCCCAAGTCCTTCTCCTCAGGGCTGCTTTCAAGCCACTCTCCTCTCATTCTGTACTTGTGTTTGGGATTGCCCCGACCCACGTGCAGGATCTTGCACTTGGCCTTGTTGAATTCCATGCGATTCACGCAGGCCCACCTCTCCAGCCTCAACAGCAGTTTAATACATAGTTCTTGTAATACCTTACAAGTGCATTGCAATGTCTTAAGAAATTCTTCCAAATGCAGAAGAAATTATGTCTCTAAATGCTGGGTGTTTCCCCAGAGTATGAAGTTATTTAGTACTGGTTGCTGGATTTACCTTTCCCAGCTAAAGCATTTAAAGGAACTTTTTGATCTAAACCAATCATCCAGAAGTTTTCTGCAACCAATGCAGTGAAAAACCCGAACATGACTGCCTCCATTTTAAGACATATGTCTTCGGTAGGCCAGCTGAACTATCTGCTGAAGATACTGACTTTAGTCTGCTGAGGGAGCTGGAATGGCCAGCTTTAAATGTTGAACTTGTAGAGAGCAGAGACAGAAGAAATTAGTCAGCACTGTGGTTCCTACCTTTTGTTAGCATACACAGTTTATTCCACCTGACCTACTGTGACACAGTATCTGTTGTTACCTATAGCACTGATGACAAGTGAATGAGGCAATGTGTTTTAGCTGCTAATGTCTGCTTTGCCAATTTATGTATGCTGGCTACTTACATAAGTTGAAGATTTTGACCCACCTAAACTGTTAGAAAGGTTTTTCAATAAACTTCTTCATGCCACTTATGAGCTGGCACCTGAGAGAATCAACTGATACAATGAGAAGGTGACATGTTAAAATAGGAAATTGTCATACTGCAGGTTGTTATGTAGAGTTATCGAGTGGGATTTTGAGCTCTGCATCGAGGAAAGACTGAGGGATCTGGGCTTGTTTGGCCTGAAGAAGAGAAGGCTGAGAGGGGACCTAATAAATGCCTATAAATATCTCAAGGGTGGGTGTCAGGATGATGGGGCCAGACTCTTTTCAGTGGTGCCCAGCAACAGGACAAGGGGCAACGGGCACAAACTGAAGCACAGGAAGTTCCATCTGAACATGAGGAAGAACTTCTTCACTTTGAAGGTGATGGAGCACTGGAACAGGCTGCCCAGGGAGGCTGTGGAGTCTCCTTCTCTGGAGATAGTCAAGACCCGCCTGGAAAAGGTCCTCTGCAGCCTGCTGTAGGTGACCCTGCTTCGGCAGGAGGGTTGGACTAGATGACCCACAGAGGTCCTTTCCAACCCCTACTGTTCTGTGATTCTGTGATTCTGTGAAACATAAAAGCCATCATTGAGTCTCCTAATTTCATATTCTGCATTTTTTCCAAGTTCAAATGGTTGCACCAATAGGCAAGGTGATATAAGGACTTCTGAGCAGATATAGAAAAGTGTTTGGTTCAAATGGCAGAGAAATAATTTTCAAAAGCAGGTGAGTAACTAGCCATGTGGAATAGCAAGCCATCCCTTGGTGAACAGTCAAGTCAAATTTAAGACATTATTCCTCAGAAGTTTCTTTGTCTACATTATTTAAGGCTGTAGCTTTAGTTTTTCCAAAGCAGCTGACTAAAAGACCAGAAACCCTGGTTGCCCTTAAATTTTGCATAACACTGACTCTACACACTATGGTTTTTATTTTAAAAAAGCTTAAATTACTGACATTTTATCAGCTTTTAAAAACACATTCAAACTTCATTGTGTCAGTTTTTGTTAGTTTCTTGGCAGTTTCTTTGCATAACAGAATGAAAGACACAATGACCTTTCTGCTTAACTATTTGGGACAAAGTCAATTTATGCTCCCTTTCTTGCAAGTGTAATTGAATGATCACTAGCCTGAACTCTGAGTTACATAATCATAATTAATTATATCACAACTGACCTGCAGTTCTGCTTCTCAGTCCTCCCTTATGCCCTTCTCAAATTGGGACCATACCAACAGACAAATGATATCCTGCACTTTTAAATTCAAAGCCTAAATAATCAATTTCTCTCAACAATAGCAAAGATCATACAGCAGCTTTCAAATATCAGCTTCTTCTTAATATTTTTGAGATATATTGTTTCTTTGCTGAAGCTGCATTAACAAAATCTATAGTCCAATGTTGGAATGCAGAAGAAGCCTTTGAGAAATCCTGACAGGACAGCATGAAGAGAAAGCACAAGCGACACTCAAGCAGAAAGCTGATGAGGGAAATACTGACAGATGTCTGAAAGTGACTGATAAGCAGATGAAAGGCAGGAGGAATAATATCAGCTGATGCTTAAAATAGCCTGGAGAAAAGAAGAGAACAGTAAGATCTGTTGAGGATGGGTCAATGCTTTGATAGCATTTCTAGATTAATGTCACCAGCTCCTGATGGCAGTACCAATGGACTTAAGAAGTCACAGAAGTCAGGTTTCCTGTTAAGCAGCTTGTGAATTTCCTCATTATTAATCAAGGCCCATTTTTAAACAAGGGATAGGCTGCTATGCACTAAGCCCTGTATTTTTCCACCTTTGACATCTGGTAGTAAGTCTGTTCTTAAGTAGGAAGTATACTCACTGTCAGTTGAGATCCCCTGTTTTCTATCTATTATTGAATTATTGTAAATCCTTTACACAGATACAGCTCACATAGTAGTTCTCATATGCACAGAAACTCCACAGGTTGTGAAGCATCACTGAAAAAGGAATACTCAGAATTTTAGAAGGTAATATTCTGTATTTTTATATTTCTTTCAGACATCAAAGGCTAGCTCTCAGTGTTTGATGAATGATGAGTACTCAGATGAGTAACTTATGATTTCATGACTCACAACACCTCAAAGGATATCACTACAGTTTTCGTTGTACAGCCTACAATAAAACTAGACTGCCTTTTAAATTAAGGAAGAGGACACCATGATTTCATTAAAAAATAATGACATATTGGCAGGAATTTTCCTCCTTAGGCTATTGTGACTTTATTGAGCCAGTGGGCTTGCTCCTGATTTACACAGTAATGAAAAAAATCTGGCCGAGAATTTTTATACATTTGTGATAACCACTTTTGTTTTCTGCACATGAAAGTGTAAGAGTACGAAGGGTTAGAAATGACCTTGAGGACTTACATTCCTTCCTTTTAGATAGAGCTTATGGTGTATTGCAGACATGTACAAGCACAAGCCAGAAAGGTATTTCTAATACAAGGAAACATTATTATTTCCCAGACACCGCACTTCTAAGGAACTGCTCTGTACCAGTGAAATATGGAGCTGAATTCTCACAAGGAGCGTGGAGTGGGCAACTCCTGCATGTTCTTCTCCCTGATGGGCGGCACTTGTCTGATGACAGTAGGTACAATATCACTGTCCTTCCTCACATCTTTTGTGATGCCCTGCTGCTCAGAAGTTCCCTAGAGAGATCAGTCTTTGCCCAACATACAGGCAAGCAAAATCTGTTTCTCCTCCTGCTGAGGTACATGGGTTATCTTTTTTGTGTGCTTCAACCTGCCATATTCCAACTCACTCCAGGAAGAACCCTCCGTTCCCCTGCCCAAAGCTTCAGTCCAATCTCAGCCTAGTGGCAGCCAAAATCTCCCTCAACCTCTTTTCTTTTTTTCTCTTCCCCCACTGCCCTGAGCAGAGATGCACTTTCACTTTTGCATCTCTTTCGGACTCTGCTTCATTTCTAAATGAGTGAGAGTGGACACAGAGAAGTAGTTTTGGACTAAGCATGGGGGACTTCAAAATTTTATGAGACTCCAAGGATAACTTCCAACCACTTACCATATCTTTATCTGTTCACTTGCGCTGATGAGCCCTATAAAATTTAGAGTTTATAGACAGGTGGGATTTTCATGTATTAAGGATTTTCTATGAAGGAAAATCTGAATCCCTGACAAAGAGAGGGGTTCTGCATGCAGAGGAAACAGGTGAAGACATGATGGAGGGACTACTGTTCTGGTTCTTTCATCAGGACAGAAGGGTGTAGGATGGTGTCAGAAGAGCTTATGATCAGGATATGACACTCTGATCAAGCTGGTGGGATGCTCTAAAGACGCTGCTCTATAGACAAACCATTTCAATACACCCCAGCATACAAGGACAGATCTAGCTCACCCAGGTTCAAAGAGAAGACTGTTACAGAAATCTGTGGACACTAGACGATGCTCATATTGGTCCATATCAAGTATAGGCATATTTCTCTATCAGGAAGCTGGGGAAAAGTTAAATATTTCAATAATCTAAAAATTCAGTAGATATATCTGATTAACATGGGAACGAAACAAATGTTTGGAGTTACTAAATGCAGTATGTTGAATGGCTGTGTGCTAAGTTCTTTGCAGGCTGTTAACAATAGCTTCACAAAAAAGCCTTGGGCAGTTATAGTGTCTGAGGGACCAACTTTGGAAGAAAACTCCAGAAATTTGGCTTTGTTGGAATAAGTTCGCATCAATGTTCAATACAGGATAGAACACAGTGTAATTTGGCAGAAGCACAGCAGCACTATGCATTTTATTTCAGGACATTTCATTGTATGTCTGTGGCAATTTAAAAACAAAAGCTATGTATTTTTGGAGGCGACTTAAAAGCTAATGTTGAGAATTTGGGATTCAGTCAAAAATATTTTGGGACAGTGTTTTGTGCCTACATGGTTAATCTTGAATGTATTTACGTTCACATCCAGCTCATTCTTTTTCATATGCATAGTATCTCTTTAATTGGTCAGCAAGACTAGACCTTTATAATTTTGGGGAAATACAACGATACAAAGAAAAGTTCATCTTGCTGTTTCTTATTATGTATTTTGATAGCTATAAAATACTGTATTGAACTACAATATTACAGATAATAGTACAAAATGAGCTACATCGAATCGTTAAATCTAGCTTTCTAAATCTGTCCTTTCAGATAAAAAGATTTACATCTTATTTGCCGAGTCTGAGGCATATTTTATTGTTATAAAACCTAGTGTAATACCACATAAAGCTCTAATGTTTATTTTCAGTCTCAGTAACATTAATTTAAAATTATTTTAAGTGCCTTCTTTACTGGTAAAAAATCTTTGTATTCCAATTGATTCTAATAGCATTAAAGAATTCATGGAATATATCCTTACATTTGATGCAATGACACACTGTGGAAAAGTCATTCACAACTTTCACATTAATCATCTTTGTACCTTCCTTAAAAGATTTATTTACAGATAGTTCTTTATCTAAACCAATTAAAACCTTGCATCTAAATTTAGTGCCTCACCTAAACAGATTATTTAGTGCCTCACCTGAACCAGTCATTTATCTCTTCTGTTTAATGATCTGGCTGTTTAATTTCCTTATTGTTTAAATGTTATTGGATATTAAATAATTCCCGCATGTTGACATGGCATGAATAAATTCCTGCAGTTGGAGACAGTGTTTCGAAAGGGCATAGACACATGCCTATGGTGCTGTGAGTTCTTTAATATCTTTGATGTTATTTAAGAAAAGCTATAGAGTCACTGACTGAATCTAGCAAAAGTGGACTGCATATAGGATGTGCAGCCGGATGGGAACTTGGTTTGATCAAGTGCAGGGGAGTTCAATAGCAGATATTTATGGAGAGTCCTACTCCAGGCTCAGTCGTTAGCAGGCTTAGACATTATGCAGTCTTTGAGTGGTGCACACTGAAAGCACGGCTCTAGGTAGTTAGGTACATATACCTCAGTGAACTAGTTATCTGGAAGGTAGCTGAAACTGAACCTTGTTTGGCTCAGAATAGGATCTGAAAATTAATATGTGAGAAGTTTACTGAATAAAGTAGACTTTGATTAAAATTAGGTAAGACACTGAAGAGTGAATTATTTGTGTCGCTATAAAAGGTAGAAACTTCATGTAGAACTGGCTGTGTAATGAAGAAAGGTGCTAATGAAAGCTATGTATTTTGGGATGATACTTCAAACTTTAAAAAGTTCCCAACTTACTGATTCTAGTACAGGGAATGACTTCATATTACTCCCAAAGCCTATGTTACCAGAAGTTACAGATACATGTCCTGTAACTCTTGTGTTATGCGCACATAAGAAGAACATTGGGAGAACATAGGAGAAGCTGTATCGAGCTAGATTTTAGATCCACTTGATTTAGTACCTAGTCTCTGACAAGCCTCCAAGGGTGGATGCAAGGTGAAAAGTAGAAGAATAAGGAAAGAGAATATGTTTCTTTTTTGAGCACCCTCCCCAAATCTATGACTCAGAGATATCTTCAAGCAGTCTTTTTGCCTCAGACTGATGAAATTTGTTTTAGAGCATACATATTCTGCAAAGCTTGGGATGAAAACTTGTTTCTGACATTTCCTTCCTTACCTTGAAGTCTGAGTTTCTTCTCTTTTTATGCAACTGTTGATAATTCTTTTTTGGTTAGTTATTTATTTCAATAAGGAACACAAAATTTTAATCTCATTGCTCCATTATGGTATCCCTTCTAAGCTTTACAATGCTGAAACACACTGAACCTAACAACTACAGTGAACTAATACAGACTGTGGTAGGACACACTTTCAGGAGAGTTGATAGGACTCTTCCACTGTCAGTATCCCTTAGCAAGTGAGGGAATGAAAATAAGGAGAATAAAAGTGTTTCACTGACAGCTTGGTACAGTGAATACATTCCTTTTTTCCCCTCTGCATTTATTTTTCTGGATTTCTCCTGTGTGCATGTGGCTGACAAGATTGTTATTTAATGTGTAATATATCTGCAAGGCACAGTGGTGTGCTGTGCACACTCACCTCAGCTTGTGCTGAATGAATTATCATCTGTTTTAACCTAGGACTCTGCCTGGTAATTGTATGCTTCTCAGCAGGATGAGTTAGCCAGTGTGGAGTATTTGCTGCTTGGATGTCTCTGTATTTTATTGGTTCATACACACAGACATCTAACAAATGAAAGAGACTGATCAGTATTTTAAAACAGGCTGCACGGTGTGTTCTGTTTCATTTAATTTACTTGCTCCCAGAAGGGAATCTATACAGGACAAAATAAAAGTCTCTCATGCTACAATTCAATTATCTAGTTAAGATCATACTTTTAGTCTCAACAGAAGAGAATTTGGTACTTAGTAAAACAACGATAGGAACTTCTCCCACCTGAGCCACACAGTTTTCATGTGACAAATGAAGTACTCACACTCCGTGTGTGACCTAATTCAAAGCTCTGTAGATGTATTCTGCTTTGTATCAGCTGGTCTCAGATTAGACCTCTGACCTGAACCTGTACTTCTAGACAGTTTGAACATTTCAAGCTTGAACAATTTTTTTTAACATCAACCCCCTGACCTAGAAATAAAAATATATTTGAAAGAAAGCGAGAGCAAGCACAAGAATGAAGAAATCCGAAATCTGGGGGGAGACTCATGTGGCATTTTTCTTTTCTGGAAAGCAAGTATTTTTAGTCCTATGAAAAGCCCCAATGATTCCAGTGGGTTGAGTAAGTATACATAATTTTCTGAAGGATCAAGGCCTACAGAAAACAAATGACAGAAAGGGAAAAGATTAGGAACATGTAATTTTGCAAAACTAGTCCTGCAAGAAGGGTAGTGAAAACTGCTTGGCTGTTTAGGATGCAAGCATATAACTGCAAACTGCAAAGCAAGTTAAGCTGGGGAATCTCCAGTGAGAATTTTCAATAGCAGAATTGCTATAAAAAATTTGGTGTTTGTGTTTCCATCTGTCTTTATTTCGCTAAGCACATAGTTGGGTATCAAACAAACTTCTGAGTCTTTTTTTGTTCTCTTATTCAATGTGTCAGAGTGTGTTTGCATATCTCACCTAGAGTCTGTACGTTGGGCCTTTTAAATAGCAAAATCTGTTCCAATAAATCAAGGCTTCTCTAACTTAGCTGGGCAGCTGACATGCCTGTTTACTGCTTTAAAGGGAATTTGAAACCATCTGTGTCTGATGAATTACCATGAATGCACAGTGGCTCCTGCAGCAGGAATAGTTCAGAGGTGCAGATAGCTGGTAATAAATAATTAATGAACACCACAGTAATATCTTTCTTTTGTTGCTGAAGCTGGACTGAGCACACAGTACAAGCCATAAACCAAACCTTGCTTTAGAGTTGTTTTTTTCCATACAGCTGGCTTTCTGTACTGATTACCAGCCAGAACCGTTCAGGCAGCACAGAAATCATGGTCCCTGTCTTGTGCCTCCTAGTGTCATCTGTAATCATTAGTCAGATGAATACTCATCCCACTTAAGACAAGGGGAATGCTTGTGTGCTCAAGGGGTCTTTCTGCATGCAGTGTGGATGAAAAGATTCTGTTCCTTTTCTCAGTACTTCTACATTATTTCACAGTGTAGACAGCTCATTAGTCAGATTTCCCTTTGCTTCTGTCTTGTCAATTCATTGTTTTGCCTGCATGTTTATGAGGATAGAAAATGAAATTTCAGAGGCTTTTTGATAATGACTGAGATAAGAATGCAAAAAAATCTAAACTGCATGGCTCTCTGAATTACTACAGTGTCACATCTACCAGTGGCAGTAAGTCAGCAGAGCATGGCCGCGCAGTATGTGCTGCCAGGTGCTTGTGCACATTGGCCCAGACAAGGAGGGTTAGATTGCATCGACATACTGAAGCACTGAAAGTTGTTTGATGAAAATGCAGTGTTCAGGTTTTGTTCCCCCAAAATATGTACTGCCCTAATCTCACTGCAAAGAATCTGGACAAGAAAGGTTGGTTTTCTTCAGATAGAAGTTAGTGTTCTGTGGAGCCCTTTTCTTTATAATTCTTCAAGTATTTATTCTTAAAGAAGTTTGTGTCACCAACCTTAAATTTTATTGTATTGCCAATCTGTTATTCCTGCTGACTTCAGCAAAGGCTATCACAGAGTAAAGTACTGCAGTCTCACACATCTGTATAGAAAATCCTTACTTCCCGCTAAGGCCCCCCACCTTTTCTCGAGGAGCAGGTTGTACATTTCTGCTCCACTCTGAGAACGAGCTCCTGCCTGTCCCCAGTGGAGTCTGCCTTTCTATGACATAGCCTCAGCTGTCAATTAGATCTTTTAAGAATCTGTTTTGGAGGAAAAGAGCTATTTCCCCATTGACTGTTACAACATATTCAAATCTGTCTTGTTTCCTTGTGACTTCTCCATACTGTCCGTATCAGCTCTAAAGGATTTAGGAAGTGGTAATAACATGGTATGCTCTAGTGGGATGATGAATATTGTTAGAAACTATCAATAGGATTTGATGTATTCACGTTTATGAGTACATATGTTATGGGACTTGACTTTTCAGGAAGGACCTGTGAGTTACTCTTAAGAACCTACAAAGTTCCATAGGCTTTAGTCGGAAACGTACTTTCCCTGGAACTATTGCTAATGCTCTTTGGAGCAGTTCCCTTTAAACTACCAGGTGGGGATGGTGCCCATAAAACAGATAGTTTAAATTATGCAGTCTGCTTTCTGATAATACAAGGACATGGAAGAAATTCGTAGACTGTTTTCATTTGAAGGTCACATGACATACATTAGTGCTTGCTCTGGTTTAGCTGACATGAAGTCCAAGTTCGATCCCCAGCTGCAGTGATTGTTAGCATGTGTGCCTCAAGTTTCTGCTCAGATTTTCTTATTTTGAGTTTTGTCTTTGTCCCTGGAAGGAATCCTAGTACAGGTGAGCTGTGCTAACTGATATCTGGGACAGGCTAGCTTTTATGAAAGAACAGGCACACTAGGAAAAGGCTTTTAGTACAAGTGGCAGGATGACTGCTCGGGGAAAACCACTTGGCTGACTGAAGAAAAGTCAGAGATGGAAGTGTACATGGGTGGTTGGATTTCTTTGAAGTGGGCATGGATGGTTGGATTCCTAATGGAGTAATAAATCAGGGAAAATATCCTCATTTGAACTATTTGTACAGTGACTTTGCATTCACTCATTTGTTTAAGCACAATACAGTTTTCAGGTGGTCAGACTTTTTCACATGGCTGAGGGAAATCAGTAGAACTTTTGCTTATAGATGCAGTAGCAATATCAAGATTAAACCCCTTCATTCGTATGGAATGGAGGAAAGAGAGTTTGATTCAGTGCTCGTTAAAGCACTTCTACTCATGGTGAAGTCACAAAGTCAAAAATCATGGAACCACAGAATCATAGAATACTTTGGGTTGGAAGGGGCCTTTAGAGGCCATCTAGCCCAACACCCCTGCAGTGAGCAGGGGCATCTTCATCTATACCAGGTTTCTCAGAGCCCCGTTCAACCTGGCCTTGAATGTTTCCAAGGAAGGGATCTCCACTACCTCTCCAGGCAACTCATTTCGGTGTTTCACCACCCTCATTGTACAAATTTTCTGCCTTATATCGAGTCCAAATCTACCCTCCCTTAGTTTAAAACCATTACCACTTCTCCAGTCATAACAGGCCTTGCCAAAAAGTTTGTCCCCATCCTTCTTATAATCTCCCTTTAAGGATTTAAAGGCCACAATAAGGTCTTCCCACAGCCTTCTCTTCTCCAGGCGGAACAGCCCCAACTCTCTCAGCCTGTCCTTGTAGAGAGGTGTTCCATCTCTTGGATCATTTTTGTGTCTGTCCTCTGGACCCGCTCCAACAGGTCTGTGTCTTTTCTGTGATGAGGGCTCCAGAGCTGGATACAAGACTCCAAGTGGGGTCTCACCAGAGCGGAGAACAGAGGCAGAATCACCTTTCTCGACCTGCTGGCCACTCTGCTTTGGATGCAGCCCGGGATACAGATGGCTTTCTGGGCTGTGAGGGCACATTGGTGGCTCACGTCCAGCTTTTCATCCGCCAGTACTTCCAAGTCCTTCTCGACAGGGCTGCTGTCAATCGCTTGTTATTTGAAGGTCACATGTGTCAGCTGACGCATAGTATAGCTGGGGAATACCTGGGAAGACTGAGTATTTAATAGCTAATTAAACCTTCTACATTTCTATTGTGAATATGTCCTTTACACAGTGGTGGTGTGGAAGACAGAAGGCAAAGGCAGAGAAGGGACAGAGTGCTCTCAATGGAAAAGAGCTCCATATCACCTACCTAGAAACACTATTGCTCTAGGTAACAAAACTGCTTCCAGAAAGGATTAGGATATTTCCTGCAGTGTGTCACTAATTGGCTCTCGTGCAACATCTCTTTATGTCACAGAAGTTCAATCACTGCTCTGCCTGTGACAGTGGGAGCTACACTGTGTGAAATAGCAAAATGCTGCTGATGTGAGAGGAGCCTTTCATGTATGACAAACACAGAGCATTCTTAGTCTGATTCAGTGGGCATGATAGTAGTGGCTTCAATGAAAATGAAAGAAGAAAGAAGCATAAATAGTTTGAATCGTATGTAACTGTAGAAACAGGAACCCTTGGAACTTACCCAAAGCTCCCCAGAGTTGCTGAAAGTCTTTCTCTTGGCTTTAATGAGCACTGAATCATACTCTCTTTCCTCCAATGTGTTTGCCTCTTGTTCTAAATTTCCTTGCCAACAATGCTCGTTAAGACCCTGATTGAAGAAAGCATTCTAGGCCATACATAAATGTGTTCACATACTCAGTTCAAAAGAAAAAATAAGCAAATTTTGAAACCCTTGATTATCATATATGATTGAAATGCTGTGTCATTCACCTCTGTAACTCTCTAATACCTAGCAAACACCATTATTTTTGGTGCTATCATAGTACCATACGAGATATACACCAACTACAACATTCTTAATGGACCAGTTCAATCAACTGACTTTACTGTGTTGTTCAGAGCCCAAAGCATCAGCAAAAGTAAAAATAAAAAGGAAGGTGTAACTCAAGCGACCCTTGTGATTTTTGTTTTCTGCGTATCTCCTGTTGGTATGGAGCTTAATCAGGATTTGCTGGTGTTTTCAAACTTAAATATCAACAGACTACCACTTAAATCAACATTCTGATGTCCACAGAAAAGGACTCTGGCTGTCAAAGAGGAAAATAAATTTTTCAGGTGCTGTGTATTGTTTACTTATGTCCAGAATTCATGAATAATAGTTTTGTACACAAATTCCAGTTTTTGTGTGAAAGACATCTCCGCACTTTCACTTAACATCTCTAGGAAGCACTAGCCATTGAGTCTGAACCTGTACTCCAGGTTCAGAAATATTCATGTTTGAGCACGTAGTGGGAGAAAAGTCCAGTTCTGATAGACTTTGCTTCTGGTCACCTCAGCAACCAGTATATAGGAACCTAGGCCTCTGTAATTCATGCTGTGTGTTATAACCAGGTAAGAATCTGGAGCACATGCTCCAGCAGCTGCCCCTGCTTTAAATGATTAAATTCTTAAGACGAAACCTTTTTCTGCTAATCCTGGGTTTCAAAACCAAGCCATTGTCAACATTTTGTTCTGTAGAGTGTTTCAAATATTCTTCTCCTTAAGTGATTATACAGTCCTTGGGAGTTTTTTCTGCTTTCCTATTATAGGCTTTCTATTAGCCTTTGGCCAACAGGATTTATAATCTCACCAGTACTTACACTCTACATGTTGTCAGGTGACTACATAAGTATTAAAAACAGAATCACAGTCTCCAGAGTTTTGTATTGTTTACTAACTGAAAATTAACAGAAGTATATCTATCACTGGCTACACACAGGATTTGGGAATTGACGCTTTCCTGATTGCTATGAAAGCTGACAACGCTAATCAAGGATTTGTCAATAATCATTAAAAAGCAACATTATGTGATGTCATGCAGTGTTATCCCCAAAATTTATTTCCTGCCTGTCTTCTTTTTTCTATTAAAGTGGTTGTGAACATATAAATAAAAGTTAGACAACAGAGTATCTGTTTTGCTGAGTGACTAACATATGCGTAGTTCAGGGACGAGGCTGCAGAGAGTGAAGCCTGCACCTGCCTCTATAAAAAAAGGCAGCATGGTGCATTAGCGGCAAATGAGTAGGGCTACATGTTTTCTCCCACCATATTTGCTAAACATCACTCTATTTTGCAGTTGTAGGATTAAAATGATATTAATCAGCAAAAGCAGTTATAGGAGCTCTGTTTAATGGAGTCGGAGAATAATAAAGCAGGTCGGAAGGCACTTTTCCAGGTCATTTGGTCCAATCCCCCCTCTAAAGGTAGGTCTGCTGCTCAAGACTTTCTTCAGTCAAGTCTTGAAGACACACAAGGGTGAAGAATCCCCAGCCTTTCTGGGCAACCTGTTCCACAGTTCTAGCACTGTCACGGTGATAAATTTTCCTTACGTCTGTCTGGGATTTCCCTCCTGGCAGCTTGCATCTGTTGCCTTTTGTCCTCCTATTGTGAATCCCTAAGAAGGGTCTGTCTTTCATTAGGTATCTGAAGACAGCAATAACATTTCCCCTTAGCCTTTTCTTCTTAAGACTGAAGAGGTCTCAAAATTTCCAAAATCTCACCTAAACTTCAGCAGTGCCATAAGTCATATACATGCTTAGTCCTCAAATCTGATGCTTGTTTCTCAGAGACACAACCTTGGTCTTGAGATCAAAATCAATCGCAAAAACACCTAGGATTTGTAATAGGTACAGTGCTGAAATCACTGACCAGCTATGCAGGTATGTGGTAGTATTTTCAGAAAAGAGGATTAGCTCCCCTGAGAAGTACTGGCCCACTGTCTGGGTGTCTGGATATAAAGTTTCTAAGAATGATTCTTCAATGAGTGGGCTTTTTGTGGACAAAGAAGTTGTCATTTGCACTTCTCTCCTTCGGCAAGAGTGAATCAGATCCAAAGGCCATTAAAATGCTCAGTGCAGAGTAGGAAAATGAGAGTGAAGCAAATGTCAGACAGAATGTGCATCACAGGGCAGCAAATGGCCATGTCTACTACAGGCACAGAGCTACAGGCTGCCAGGAATAGCACCATACTAAACCAGATTGAGACATATATTTATTATGGGGAAGAAATTAAAAGCATACTTTGTTTTAAAATTCCATGATCAGACCCTACCCTCATAAAAAGATTTCTGAATTTAGATAAAGAGCAGAGGAAACTGCATAGGACTGCCCTGACTTCCACCTGTTGCATTAAGGGCTTCATGCTGTAGCTTTCTTTGTGATCCGTCCTGAGCCTTCCATAGTTGTTATCATAGTATTGCAGTATCATAGTATCAAAGTATCACAGAATGACAGAATGCTTTGGGTTGGAAGGGACCTTTAAAGGTCATCTAGTCCAACCCCCCTTGCAATGAGCACGGGCATCTCAACTAAATCAGGTTGCTCAGAGCCCTGTCCAACCTGGCCTTGACTGTTTCCAGCAATAGGGCATGCAACCTCCTCTCTGGGCAACCTGTTACAGTGTTTCACCACCCTCACCACAAAAAAATTTCTTCCTTATATGTAGTCTGATATCTAGTCCTGTACTATCCATGGTCATTTTACTTGTTTGTGTGAAGAAATGCAGATATTCAAATTGCATGCTGTGCTTCAAGAAAAAAACATGCTTAATATATTGCATAATCTGAGTCAAAACAGTTTGTTCCAGCCCAAAGAAAAGTTCGGAATAAGCTCAAACAGTAGTGACATTTTGAGATTTATGAAGCTAAAGGTAGCTGCCACCAAAAAAGCTGTGAAATATTTTTCTGTGACAGACTGCCCAATAAAAGTCAGAAAGCATTTGTTGTTTGTTATTCATTTCTACAGTAAGTAACCTATAATTTGCAACTCTTACGTATCTGAAAGGCATTTTTCACTGTACAAATATTAGTTATTTCATTACCAGTTTGATGACATCTTTTTTTGTAATTTTTGGATTGAGGTAATAATGGACCCCAGGGGCTGTTTCTCTGGGTTCTGTTTGGATATATCTATTAAATTCTAAACAATCATCCTGTTCCTCCCCAGTTCTGTCCTGCTTACAAATGTTAGGGAACATTTCTTCTCTGTTTCTCCATTTGGTTTAGAATTTTCAAAGAATTCTTATTAACTTTTCAGTTATGTTTATATAGACTGTATATGGATATAGAAGCACAACGTCTCCTGGAAAGTGACGATCTTAATAGGTTTTGAAATGCAGATCTTGTATATATTAAAAATTAAACATGTTTTATAACACGTACAAGGAATCTACCAAGTGTGCTGGTTAAATATTACAGGGTAAAAAGCAGAAACAGGGAAAAGCGTTCAAGTTAAGAACATATAAGTCATCCAAGAAAAACAGACCTTAATTCCTTTGTTCAAGACTGAATAAAAACTGTGGTGGTCACTAAACAATTTATCACTTTCCTTAATTGCTTTCAGTTACGTTCAAATTTTTCCAAACATTTTTGTATTCTAAAGTGAAAAGCCATTAAGACTGAGTTTGGCTTACTTAGGAAGGAAAAAGTTTTCTTTGTTTTGTCATAAGGTAATCAAACTTTATCAAGTGCACTTGTAGTTGAAACAGCACAAAAGATTTTAACATTAACTTCAATAAACTTCAGGTGGAAGTTTTTCCCTTGTGCTTTTCCCAGTTACTCCAAAGACTGTAATGAAATCTTCCAATTTCCCAAAACCATTAAATAAAGTTTTCCTATTTGTGTTTATCAACAACGAGGAACATTCAAAGTAGTCTTGAAAAGGGTAGATAACAGATGTTGCTTTATAAAACATGTTGGCTTAGTTTGAAAACTCCTTTCAGAAATCAAGTTGGTCAGGATGAGATTCGTAACCTGCAATGAACGTTGCATGTAGTACAGTCTGATGGGAATGACACCAAGTGCTTCCTGGTTTCAAGTTTTTCAGAGAAAAAAATATACACTGAATTTTAATAAATTTTTAAGTTCTTATTTGTCCAGATACAAGTTCTACTTTTTTATTCACAGTTAAACAGAGAAGACTTAACCTCTAACCAGATTAAAAGTCAAATGCAGTTACAAATGCAAAGTGTGAAATATCATTAGTAGTTCATTAAATCATATTTTCAGAAAGAGTATTTTAAGATACTAATTATGTTGTCTTCCCAAGGAGCAGGTGATTTGGATTCCACATGGAATAGTTTGGATCGGTTTCTGAGATACAGATGGAAGGGTCTGGGACCCTGATACAAAGTGAAGCCAGTGGCACTGGATAAGCTACCACAGAAGGTAATTGATGGAGAGCACTTCTAGTCTTGGCAAGCTCGAGTCAAACATTGCCTTTCTCCTAGCGCTTAAGAGGAGATAAAATGTGGAAAGTCAGAGCCAGAGTAAGGTAAAAGCAGATATACCCAGGCAGTCACATCTGGGAAACCACAGCAACAGAAAGGCATTAGGAAAGAGAAGCATGTCTGATTAATGAGGAAAGAGGCAAAGAAAAGAAAAAGGCAAATAGCTGACAACTGAAATAGAAATCTGATAAAAAAGTTCACAAGGAGAGCTCAAAGTACAATGAAAGTTGTGCTGAATGGTAAAATTACTCTGTGAAAAAGAAGTCCACTGCTAATTTGTCCTTTTCCTAAGGAGAACTAGCAGGAAAAGGAGTCCTTTAACAAAAGACTATAAGAGCAGTCTCACTTGGATAGCTGGCATGCACTGTAGGTCAAAGTAATATGATTTACAAAACTCGGAGGTGTAATATTGAGTTACAAAGCAGCAGGCTAAAGTTCCTTTAATTAAATTAACAGGCCACCCACGATTCAGAGGGAATTGGGAAACATAAATGAAAATCTGGAGAATCATCTTACCAGTAGTGATTAAAATAAGTTAAAACCAGGCTTCTTTTTTAGGGAAAAAGAAAAAAGTAGATTGGCCCTTTTAATGTTTGTCCCTTTTTGATAAAAAGGCATGGTACCTCTCCTCTTTGTACGACAAGTTGCCTCCCCAAATGTCTGTTTCCCATACAAGTCATTGCTGGATAAATGCTTTGACTAACTCAACATTAGAGTCTGGGTTTGGATCAGGAGTGCACTTCTGAAAGCAATGCTGTGATGGGCCTCACACACTCATCTTTAGTTCACATTGCAAAACTGTCTTGAAGCACGCTAACAGGGTTCCTTTTGGACAAAACTAAGCTGGAAAATGCATCCCAGGGTTTCCTCTAATGAACTCCAGCTGCTAACAAGCATCCAGGCTGTGGCACTAGACAAGAGGTGGTCTGCAGTGAAACCCTTTGAAATACACTTGGCATGGGCATCAGCCCTCAACATCAGCTGTTCTGCTGCACAGATCTGCTCCCATTGGGCTTCAGTATTTGCTGGTGTAGATATAGTCTTAGTGTGCACAGAGGCAGGCATATATAGCTGGTAAACGCTAGTATTTAAAGTTTTATATTGTGGGCACTGAAAGCAAATTAAAGGTCTTTGCTGAGCTAGAAAAAAAAAAACACACAAAAAAATGAAGGCTATTTGGAACTGCCGACTTTAGACATCTCATTGTTTGATCAAAAAGAAGTTGTATAGAGTAACTGAGAGACCTAGATAAATAACTGAACATGCATAAAATATATCTTTTCTGTGAACTTGTTTAAACCTGATATGTGAATGGTTTATTAGGTGATTTTTGACATCAGTATATTTCACATTGTATTTGCTTGAGCTTACTGTTGCCTAAAATATTTATGCAGATATTTTAAAAGGCAGTGACTGACATCAAGGCAATAGTCAGGCAAAACAAGGGAGAGAAGAATGATATATGTTCAAGTTAAAGGTTTGCTGGCTGCTCTGTCCACACTCTTTTACTCGTACTGCGTTTTTCCTTCTTACAAATATTGAAAACTGTCAAGGTTTATTCTGACAGATGGCAGCTTTTTCACTCTTTTAAGTACCAAGGCAATTCTTGCATTAGTTACTGTATCTCTACTGTTGTGAGAAGCACCCAAAGCAAACTTGTGCCTGGGTGAAGAGGATAACAAAGAACTATCTCTCTAGCATTTTCCATGTATTTGATTCATATCTCCAATCAAGAAACATGCACTGCTGTTATAAAGAAGTGCTCAGTGTTTGTCAGTCTTATCTTTGGAATTATTTGTATCAGATGAAAGGTTGTAAAACACCACAGAGTTGGAAACGTCAGCATCTCTGTTTTGCAGGGGGAGAACCTGACTTCTTATTTCAGGAAGGCAATAGTTCTTCATGGATCATGCTAAAGGAGCATGATTTTTCAAATCTCCAGGGGCACATTCATGTCTATGTCTAGCCTGGCATATACCTGCTGTGAGGAACAAGTTTCCTAAAGGCCAGAGAAATGTTGGTATAACAGTCCCAGAGTACCCTCTCCACATAAACACAGGGTCTACAACCAAGAAACAGGGCAAAGACCATGAAATCAATATACTACAATCATCTCTGCATTGGGTGCTACTACTCTGTGCTTTGTGGACTTCAGTACTCTTAGGGAGCACACTAGCACATTAATAAAAAAGTTTGGATCAAAAAGGTACATCCATAGTCCCTTTCTTGTTCTTTCTTATTTACTGGGCTTTGGTTCACATCGCAGAGTTTGTAACCAAAACAGAGGCTATAAATCTGCAAATTAAAAGTTGAAAAATCTGGATATAATTCATATTAGCTTCCCTTGAATCCAAATAGAAGTGTACTAAAATACCACAACAAAGAACAGAGTACAAGTATTTGGTAACACTATGATAGCACAACCAGTCACAATGCTTAAGAGTTTTACTTCAGAATGGAGGCAATGTGATTATCACAGGAGTAAAATGTGGAGTGGAAATGTGGATATTTTCACACCTGTATCTGTACCTATATCTATCATCTATATATCTGTATCTATATCCATATCTACATCAGTATTTATGGCTATCTATGTCCATGCCTATGTCTACCTATGTCTATGTCTTTTGCAGTACCTATATGCAAATGAAAATATGTATTTGGTATGGAAGTAATAGGTATTTTTGTTTACATATAGGAGCTGAAATACACACAGCTGTTTGACATTCGATCCTCAGTATCACCTATTTCATGTCAGAACTCTTCTATTGATCCTCACTGTCTCACTGCCTCTTAATGCAGAAATAGTCCTGACGGACCTGTTCTTTGCTCCAGTAGAGTGATGTAGACACCAGAAGAACCTACTAAGTTTCATATAAATACTTTTTTTTCAGTATTTTTTTGGTAATCAAAGTTTCATTTTTTTTCTTCAGAAATCATTCATAGAAGAGACATGAATGGTAAAAATAAAGAAAAAAAAAGGAAAAAAGAAAAAGTAAGTTTGGAGAGGTGCCTAACTGATTGCATTGGGAGCAATAGACTAGAGCAAGCACTAAAAAAGCTAATATGAATTTTATCAGGAATTTTTCTTCAAAGTCACTTGAGGGCCAGGAAGGTGAATTTGACTTCATTGTTTCAATTAACTACATTATGAAAGCTAATTGCAAATAACCTTTCAAAGTTGTTTGCCAAGAATTCCCAAGTCTGCTGTAATCGAAAGCCTGGACAGAGATATATTGAAAATGCAAACAGCTTTATGCCTAGATAAATTTCCTCAGGGAGAAAATTATGACAGTAAAGATCTTCTAATAGGAATATCAATTATTTCATAGTGGTACCACCAATGAGAAGGTCTAGTTAAATGCAGGTAGCACAGTGGGAAGAGGGGGGACGAGATTTACTTAAATTTATGGAAATTTGAATGTTTGGGCTGATATTCATAAAGAAAGGTTGGTATGATTAATCCCAGCTATGCAATTTGTCCCTTGTATTCTCAGTACTTTGCATGGGGTGAGGCTGGTTGTTAGGAAAGGCATTTGTAGTATCTAATGCACTGACTCCTGGGATCCTTCAGTTCACCACTAAGACATGCTGGAAATGAGGATGTATTTTAAAAGCCTGTATGAACTTAGGTGTCTGCTGCTGGTCTGCAAGGTTTCTGCTGCTGGTCTGCAGTTAAGTACCTTGCAAAATTTTGCAAATTCAGAGCATGAAGCCACATCAGGCACTGAGTTTTTTCCTAGATTGTGTCAGTAACCTGCTGGAGGCAGTGAAGGGATAGGAAGCTGAAGTACTCCTGGGGTCAAATCTAATACCCCGTTCTCGCCAGTATGCCTTTGCACATGGGCTCAGGATTGATCTTAACCCGTGGATGCCGCCTCTCACACGCACAAGGACTTGGTCTGAAATGTGAACTGTCTTGCACAGTTCTCATATTACCTTCTGACTGGGAAACTCTCTTTGACTTGGGGAGATGTAGGCTGAGGAGGGCATAGAATTTGGGTTTTCTAATTCCTCGAGGAATGCTTCAACATTAGAGGACACAACAGAAATTGAGTAGGAAATGTCATCACTTCTGGTAAACCCGATAGCAACTGAGTCAGGAGTGATTTGTGGATGTCAACAAGTGCACTCCTCTAGGGCTGATGCCTGCTGACATGGAGAGGAGAGTCATCTTGCCAAGAAGCTGTCATCTAATGTAATCTTTTTATGTCAGATATTTCCTCTGTTGGTGAGAAGGAAGACAGGCATATCCAGGTACCTTATCACCTAAGACAGGAGTGATGAATTAACCTCCAGAGATTCACAATCTTTTACCAAAGCTATGGAGGGAAACAAGGTTCCAACATTCAAGTGAGTAAAGGTAGATGAGATGAATCACAGCCTGAATTAGTCACTAAAGGAAAGATAAGGGTGTTATTGCACAGGTCCAAAGGCACAACACTTATGTATTATAAAACTTCTGCCTAAGATCATGGTTTCTCTGAGCATTACTTCGCTTTCTTGCTTAGCCCCAGCTTGAATATCATCTCACATCTCATCACAGGAATGTCTCAGCAATTGCTTGTTGCTGTTGGAACTTCATGCTGTATACTATGTTTTACAATGCATCACCAATACCCATATGACTACTAGTATAATTACATGTTACTGAAATCTAAAATTATTTAAATTTTTCTTCTGGAAAGCACTGCATGTGCCTCAATTGTCTGCTGAATATTTTCTGTGGAGATGTTATGCTGCAGTCAGTATACCAAAGTCCCCTGAACAGTGGTTGGTGCTACTGCTAATGGAAATGAGAAGTGTGATACTCATTTTGAAGGTGGGTGCATGCACAATATACTGTCTGACTCTTTTAATGACCTGCAGGTTATTTTCAGTATCTGTTTCGTAGATTGGATACAACACAAAAATGACTGTTGGGTTTCTTCTCTTTTGTTGCAAATTTTTGACCAAAAGAAGTAATTTCTGGATACTAAAAAATAAAAGATACTTCAATACATCATCACTGCCTTAAAATAAAGACACTATGTACCAGAAAACAAAAGAACAAAAAACCCCAGGACAAAACCCACCATGACTACTGGAAGAAGTCTAAGAATATGCAATAAGTGACCAACTTTGTAGAAAAGTAACAGGTTTTGTTGTTTCTGTAAAAAATTGATTGCCCTTCCCCTTGTACTGTCATTATTTCACCTTGAAATTAACAAGAGGTTTTAAACCAGGTTTTGGAATACTGGCGTAGATCAACAAAATGACCACTAAAACCTTTTGATCAAAAGAACCTATATAAAATTTATTAAATAACTCCCCATAAGCATAACATAGCAAGACTGAGTTGCTTTGGACTCATTCACTAACAGTCTTCTGTGTGATCTCCTGGAAAAAATCTGCATTCTATTCACTTATGGATGTGCTAGGATGCTGAACATGTTTTTATCTGTTTAGTATCAGTTAGGATGATCTTAACAACATCTACAGACAACTAATGTACATAATAAAATGTGTAGCATGTGCAGGATTTCCATGGTTATATTCACAGAGAATGGTTTTTATAAATCTCAACTTTTTTTTTCATTTATTTAATGTTATAGTCTATCTCTCTATATCAGAATTTAATAGAAGTTGAATTTCAAGTGAAGCAATTTTTTGCTGGTTCTTTAAAAAAGTATTGCAATATTTTTAAAATTATATGCATAATAAAAACAAATTTAATACAAGATGTTATTTAATTAAAAATCTTCAGGTCAGTGATTCCATTTTCTTCAGTTTAATAAATAAGTTGCCTCAACAATGCTAAAAAAAAGTCACATAGTTCCCCAATTAATAGAAATATTTTATGTTTATCTTGACTTCCCATGTATTAGTAATCAGTTATTATAATGTCATTAAATTCCTTATAGATATATATCTACCGTTTGTCAGCTACGAACAATGGGAGCAAAAAATAAGTTATGCTCAGGAAATTGTTCTGATGATTCCTCATATATAGTTGTAAAATATTTATGCATGAGGTTTGCAAAAGGGTTTTTTTCACCTCTTCGGCATTAAAGGACAAAGTGGACCCAGAGCTCAGCAGATAAAAGGCCTTTTGGATTTTCCTGAAAATTTTGAGAGCTTGAAGAACAGTTGCTGTCCAGTTGGTCTCTTGGTTATCTGGAGCCTGGGGCAACCTGTTTGTCTGTACATCTGCCTGTCTACCACTGAGACGCTGTTGCCTCAGAACTAGTGTGGCTTTCTACTGTCTCCACAAAATGGTTAATTTTTTGCCAAACCACTGAACCCTGCATCAGCTCCTCTACCCATCTCTAGGAGCAGCTGTGAAATGACCCATAACCAAAATACTGCCACTTGGCTGTGGCTTCAAGTTCACTTAAGCATTTGTCATGCTTATAAAATGAATCTTTTTTCATATGAAGGTATTTAGAAATTTGTGTGCATGGATGCACATGGTGTGTGTCTGTACAAAACTGTCTGTTGTGTTAACAGGCAGGAGAAGGAAGAAGGTCTTACTGTCTTAAACAGTCTCTAAACTACTGCAGATTATACAGAATTTCTGAGATTCTAGGAAAAAATGCTACCTTTACACACCTTAAGCAGAAAGAAAGGACATTACTTTGTCACTTGCCATTAATCTTACTGTTGCAAAGAATACAAAGTACCCAGACTTCATCCATGATTCACAAGAACAACCACTTACTAAAGATGGGGAGCAAAGTAAAATCCCCAACTGCTAACATTTAAATATGCCTTCCTGAGAAAATATAAAATAAACTCAGACATAATCATGAAGATAAGTGGAGATTCTTAGAGCTGCGTTCGTAAGGGAAAAAGATTAAGGCCCAAGGATGATGTTCATCGTGGCTGGGGTTGATGGGGGAAAATGGAGGTTTCCAAAGAGTATACTTAATTGACCCAATAGTTTATTTTACAAAATCAGTAAACAACAAATCAGTAATCAAAATTGTAGGTGTATGATCTACTACCCTCCAAGCACCAAACTGAAAATAACCCTTATCATTAATTGAAGACAAGGAAAAATTGCTGTAATAAATTGTATTAATTTTTCACATTTATTTGCACTTTCTTCCTCATATGTTGTGGAAAACATTCTGGTCTTTGTATGCAATTTCTGTCACTCATAAACAGAACATGGGTGCTGTGGTGAAGGCAACAATATTCTGTCAGAATTCCTATTACAAACACATATTTCCCGGAGGAACTCATTGTATATATAACAGATATTAATTGCAGGGGAAGATGCATCTGCAGAAAGATACCAGCCATCTAGTGTAACTTCAGAATGACAATTTTGTCTCTAGGAAGCCAATTTCCAAGAAACGGTTTATGTGGAATTCGACCAAGCATCATGTCACAGAAGTCATCACTTTTGTGTTGTCAGATACCATATGATCAGGACTTGGAAAAATATTCCATAGGTAAAGTCATCATTGTTTCCCCTCAAATCTTCTTATTGTCTGTACACATTCTTTAGAGAATTTCTGTGGCTTGAGGGAATACTTTTAATGAAAGATATTTAATGCGAAGGATTTAAAAATCACAATTGTCAGTCCAGTTCAGTAATCCATGTACTATTTTATGAAGGATGAATGTTGCTACTTAAGACAAAGATTATTTTTACTTTTTAAATCTTTCTGCCAGGCACTGATGTTAGTTACTCTTACTGAATATGGTCACTGCTGTTTATTTTTGCTGGCTTTTCTTGCAATTCGGAGCTCCTGCTGTATGTTTTACACAGCTCAATACTGACAACTAGACACTTCTAGCAGTCCATTTGAAAAAAGAAATAGCATTCAGTAAAACAGGAAAGCTGGAGGCCACTTTATATTTCTTCTTTGACTATAAATATCCATTCATAAGTCTCTTTGCTCTGTGCTCCTTCACTGCAATGTAGCATTTGAGTGCAGTAACTTCTGCACATTGGACACAAATGAACTTTCCGTCTCTTTCTCTAGCACTCTGGTAACTAATATATTCTCCTTGACTTTATATCTTCTCTGTTCTCAGCACACCTCACCTTATTCCTGTGTATATATATACGCAGAGTCTCCCATACTCTAAGAAACATTCCTACGTATTAGGCTTGTGAAGATGTGTTCTTTGGCTCCTTCCAGCCCAAGTGTCTCACTCTTCAGTAGATGTAAATAACAGCATTTGTACAGGGGCCTTAAAGGTTCCAATCTGTGTGCACTTCCCAGAGAGGGGCTGGATTTTCCCTTGTGCTTCAGGTTGAATGTAGGTCCCTGGTTCATGATTAAAACCTTTGCTAGCACAAATATATTAACAAATATTATTAATCCATGGTGGCAGCAGCATTAGTAGACAAAGTCAGTAGGAAATGGGTGAAGCGCTCTCAGTGAAGAAAGTGGTGCTCTGTCATTAACAAAATTTTTGCACAGCTAACGTGGTGTAACAAGTCCTTCTTTTACTTTGCTGTGAGTTAGTGAGCCTAAACTTGTTCTATTACTGGCCATGACCATTATCACTAAGCTTTTTTCTGCACGTACACTAACATTACTTATTAAGAGCTAGACAAAAAACTTTTAAAGGTAAATCACTGTGAATTGTCAGTCCTGGTAACCAAATAGTTCAGTTCTCTCTCCCTGTCCCTGGTACTCAGCCTGGTGGCATGACTTCTGTTGAAATACCAAGGTGTTCTTCCAGAATTAGGAGCTGTGGAAACATTAATCCTGTTCACTCTCCCAGTGTATTTCTGAAAGTTGAGAGTAGAATGATCCTAATTTCAATTTAACAGGATAACTGACAGCTGAAGTAATTAAAACCAATTGAAGGAGATCATTATCCAGTCTCAAAAAATGAAAGCAAAGAATAGCGGAATACCGAAAGAATTATAATCACTATATTTTCACATAATCTTTAAATATAAATATAAATGTAAACATGAACATTTATATATGTATCTATGCATGTACAGTCTACCTATAAATTTCAGCATTTGTTACTTATGAAGAAAGGGTAGAGAAACAGGATATCTAAAAGCTGTTACGCATACAAATCATGGTATCCCATTGGTCAGATGGACAGCTAAAAGTGACTAGAGATCTTAAAGCTAATAATCCAAGATACCCTAAGGCAGTTATGTCAGCTCTCTCTTTAGCTGATGGGGAGAGATGAGTACCTCCAAAGGACAATTCATCTCACCTCTCTTTGTTGCTTATTTCAGGATGAGATGAATCACCTTCAAGAACTATCCAAGAGAGCTCCATCAACTACACAGAGAGCTCTGATGACTAACTTCGGTGGCTAAAGTTCTGTGAGATGAACTGCTCTCTCTCAAGAGGTTGCTGACTTTGCTATTTATTTAACAGTACCTCACATAGAAAATGTTCTAAGCCAAGTATTATAAAGACAACAGCTCCCAGAGGTCACTGAGCTGTTCATCTGGTTTGAAAGTGGACTTGGTACAGTACAGAACCATTTGGCATGTTAATTGCGACCTTTTCAAATGACAGAAACAAGTGACTCCTAAAAGAATATTAGGGAAAGAATTAGATGTGACTATAATGTACTAGAAGAACAATCCAACACTTCCGTTTTGCTCTTAGTAAGGTTTATTGAGTGCTCATGTAACCAAATTAGCTTTATATTTGCATTTGAATTAAGGAAAATGACATTGAAAGCAAACTTCTGCATAGCTCACAAGCACTCCAGTGAATTATTTGCTTCTTACATCTATTGTGTGCAACCCATTTAACACCAGACAGCAACTTGGCAACATTTCTCTCTCAATATGGGTGAAAGTCTTGAGCAGTGTGGTATTTATGCATAAGTATTGAATGTCTTGTTCAGAAGTTAGAGAAGCTTTCTCATATACAAGCTCACTTCCACTTTCTTGATCTCTTTTTTCCATTGATGGCCCCACAGGACGGCTTTTTGCAAGCATTAGAGAGCATACACCCAACACACCATTTTTAAGATGTCAGGCAAATTGTATTATTCATTCACCCGTGAGTGTTTTGATGGTATCTGTGTGTACTTTGTCAGATGAGCTATTTCAGACTCTACTCATCTCTATTTATAAGGCATCTCATACAGTTCTCATCCGATTCATTCATACTCAGTGAATTGGTATTTGATGGAAACTCATCCTTCCTCTACCTCCAAAACTTTGCAGTATGATAGATGAAAGAAGAAAGGACAAACAAGCATGGCAAGAGCAATTATTTTTGCGTAGAAGTCCAGATTTGAGAGGAAAAAATAGTACAGCACTTCTGGTCCCACTCCTGTGACCCAGCTTGTCCCACCACTCATTGGATAAAGACTCCTGTGAAGCCAGCTGGGCTGGCTTTTCTGTTCAGGTGACAGAGTCCAACCCTCTGATCCAGGCAGTCCTTGCCTAAATCTCATGAATGCAGCTGCTGGTGCATTCAGGCATGTAATGCAATGCCTCTTCACAGACCTGTGTCTCCTTTATAGGATGGTCTCATCCTGTGGGCACCTCTTCAAGGGATTTTCAAAGAGGAGAAAAAGATGAAAACAGGATTTAGAAGAGAGCCCCAGGTGCAGTGACAGATGCTAGGCCAGCTGCAGCTCCTGCCCCATTCTCTTCTCCATCTGGAGCATGCCTATTTTTAGAAGGCCATACTTCTTCTCTTCCTCTTCAATCATACAAAGATGTCATTACACAATTCGACTTAAATACACAGTCTGAGCTCACAGGGTAGATCATGCAGATAGTCTAGATCCTGTAATCTTCCAGTGGGTCATAGCTGGGGAAAATTTCTTTGCTGATGGTCCCAAAAGACTTCCAGATCCACAGGAAAGCTTGTTGCCAGCTGTACCTCTCTACCCCTCTTATTGTAGAGCACTCACAGGGCAGTGTTCTTCCATGAGTAACAAGCACAAGCCACAATGCACAATCTCCCCGTCCCACATCCCTACACGACACAGCATGTCTCATGCTTGCCTCATTCATGCTGCAGACAGAAACCCCCTCTATTCTCACTCAACTTTCAGCCACCCTCTGCGGTATAGCAGTACTCCCTGCCTGCTTCACCAGTACAAATGCTTCTCAAGCACTCACAGTGCTTCCCAGGCACTCAGTGCTGGCATCAATACGTCATGGAGTACTTCTAACTTGCTGCATCCAAAATCTCTTTTCCATATGAGTAGTCTTGGAAGAGAATCTGAGGATCACAAAATGGTTGAAAATAGAAGGATCCACTTGAGGTCACCTAGTCTAACCCTCCTGCTCAAGCAATGATGTCAGCTAAAGCAGGTTGCCCAGGAGTGAATCTAGCCAGGTTTTTTGAGTATCTCCAAGGATGGAGACTCCACAACTTCTCTGGGCAACCTGTGCCAATGTTTGACCACTCACACAGAGAAAAAGTGTTTTCTTGTGTCCAGATGATACAGACCGCTCAGACAACATGCTCCAGAGGTAGGCAGGAGCTGGGAATGAGCTAGATTGAGAATTTTTAATTTTCTATATTTTTGATGCCTCCAGTGTAGATATTTATACCATATATATTACATTCATGTTAGCCAAACTTTACTGTCAATGGAAAGAAACAGAGAGAGAAGTGATTCACCAGACCTGTGATTAGGTCCCAGAAATATCTATTCCTTTCCACAGAATAAATGGGAATTAAAATAGCTCTGAAGCAGGCACTCTTTCATATATATTCTGATACCCAGATGTGAAAGGAAACTTACCCAAGTTTTTTCAACAAATGTAGACATCTGCTATTTGGATCAAGGTTTGATATTTTTATGTGGCAAAATAAGTCTTATTTTCAGACAGAAAAGCACTGAAGTATTGTGTTTTACAGTCAAAAACTTTTTATTTCAAAACAGCAGGCAAAATATTTTCTGTGTAATTTGTGGAAAAAATACGATTCTATACCTGCTTTTTACTAAAGATCTGTTATTTGGGTATTTCCATGAAAGAACATGAAGAAAATACGTCTTAGGTTTTCTGGTAAATTACAGAAAATACGAAATTTGCTAATTAATCTAACAGTTTCACCAGGAAAATGAAAATAAAAATGGTCTCTTGTCTGCATATTTGTACGTTTAACAACGTGTAACATTTGCTTCTTTTTTCTGATTGCTCGTCAAAGGATAAATTTGCAAAATTCATTATTCTGCAGCAGTTGCTCTCTGTGTTGTGTGAATTAGTGAGGTTTGTCAAGGATTTTTTTGGTGAGAATTACAGAAGAAGGAAGGATAGTGAGTCAGAGAAGTCAGAACAAAATCAAAGTCTAATTTTGGCAAATGAAGAGGATTTTGAGAAGCACTTCACCTTTAAGCTGTGCACGAATGGTAGATGCATTGCATGATGAATACATTTAGAATAATCAAATATTTATGAAGATTCATGAATTAAGAGTCATTTACTGTTCACGCATTTCAAGCATAAAATATTTATACACAGAGTTTTCATTAAGACTCTCCTTATATGATTCAGACTTTCAAACATTCAATTCTTCTGAATTGTTCCATGTCATTTCTGTTGTAGATAAAGGCAATACTAATTCTCCTACTGAGGAGTGAATACAATTATGTCTTCATATATGGAGCCATCAGTAGCCCCTTGGCAATATGTTCTCCAGTGCTAGATCTACTGATTAGGGTCAAGCTGAGCTTTGACATGTGATCCAAGACCCAAGCAGGTCACAGAGGTTCCTGCAGAGCGAGCAGGGCTTGCCATGCACCTCTGCAGTGTAACCTTGAACAAGCTGCTCTTTTAGCAGAGGAAATCATAGAATCATTGACTCACAGAATGGTTCAGCTTGGAAGGGACCTTAAAGATCGTCTAGTGCCAACCCCCCTGCCAGGAGCAGGGACACCTTCCGTTTGACCAGTTTGCTCAATGCCCTGTCCAACCTGCCCTTGAACACTTCCAGGGAGGGGGCAGCCACAGCTTCTTTGAGCAACCTGTTCCAGTGCCTCACCACCCTCATAGTAAAGAATTTCTTCCTTATATATAACCTAAATATATCATCTTTCTGTTTAAAGCAGCCATTCACCCCTTGTCCTATTACTACACTCCCTTGTAAAGAATCCCTCTCCAGCTTTCCTGTAGGTCCCCTTCAGGTACTGGAAGGCTGCTACAAGATCTTCCTGGAGCTTCTCTTCTCCAGGCTGAACAACCCCAACTCTCTCAGCCTTTCCTCTTAGGAGAGGTGTTCCATCCTGCTGATCACCTTTGTGGCCCTCCTCTGGGCTCATTCCAATAGATCTATGTCCTTCTTATGTTGAGGGTCCCAGAGCTGGATGCAGTACTCCAGGTGGGGTCTCACAAGAGCAGAACAAAGGGGCAGAATTATCTTGCTTGACCTGCTGGTCACTATTCTCTTGATGCAACCCAGGATACGGTTGCTTTCTGGACTACTTAAGCACATTGCCAGGTCATATTGAGCTTCTCTTCAACCAACACTCCCAAGTCCTTCTCCTCAGGGCTGCTCTCAATCTATTATCCGCCCAGCCTACATCTGCACTTGGGATTGTCCTGATTCATGTGCAGGACTTTGTGCTCAGCCTTGTTGAACTTCATGAGGATCGCACTGGCCCACCTCTCAGGCCTGTCCAGACTTTCGTATTGTTTGAGACTTCCTTCAGTGTTCGCGACAGTTAATACTCTGTGGAAAGCTGTGTCAGTAGCTTGTCCCTAAGACTGTCAAATATACCAGCATCCCGTTTTCAGGAAACTTGTGGGGATGAAATTTCTCCACCATCTGTTTTGCTGTCAGATTTAGAAGTGGAAATTAGGAAGTGCCCAGAAGGATGGGAAAGGGGCCGGTTTTATTTGGTTTCATTTTATTACTGAGAGGTTGAGGGGATGGAAAATGGGTATTGATTTATGTGTATGCATATAAATTGCATATAGATGTAAATATACATAAGCATCTAATTTGCATAAAATACATGGGTGGCCTCAGAAGCCACACTCTTTAGGCTGTCAGGCTAAAACTGCATGCTGAGAAGGTGTGCAGGCAGAGCTAAGCATAAAGCACAGAGGTTTGTCTGAAATTCTCTGTCTGTCCAGAGTGTGGGCACATGAGCCTGGCATGCTGTTGCAGAGCTGAATCCAACCACAACTGAAGTCATGCACCCTGTTTACTGAGAGAGCTGAGCAGGATTTCTCTCACATGCTGCAGCAGTGAAGCCTGACTTTTCATACCAGTAGTCTAAGGCTTGAGGTCTGGGTCCATCTGTCACAGATGGAGTTCAAATCTGCCACTTTTCTTCTGTGGGTATCTGAGAAATTCTGAAGAGCAAGCTGCATTTGAGTGGGCAGACTGTGTAGGGTGAAGGGGAGTCATCACCGCTCCTGCTGTGGTGGTGAGGTTGTTCAGAAGGAAATAAAACATTCCTGGTACCTAAAAGGATGCTGACAGCCCGCAGCACAGTTTTTCAGTCATGCAGAAGACCAGTGGCCTGGTTCATTTCTTCCAGAAATATCTGTTTTGAAGAGGTTTGTGAGCTGTATCATTGAGAGTATTTGCCTTCTTTAATTAAATGTGGCACATGGAAAAGCAAAAGTACCTTGCGAAGGACAAGTAGTCAGAGATCACTTGGAGCTGAAGGGTTTGTCAGAGTCTCCATTCTTCTGTTCTGGTTCCTCTTTGACCAGCATGGTCACAAGTAAGATCTTCCAAGTGAAGCCTCTGAAAAATATGGCAAGTCTCTCTTCTCAACCCACCCAGACATGGCCATCTGACAGGCACATGTGTGCTGCTGCACCCCTCCTCATGGAGCCTCCTGTCCTTTTTCTGGGAAGCGTGACCTTCTGAGATGCAGGCACTCCTGCTGTCTGTGCCAGCAGTGCCTTGCTATGGGCCTCAGCTCTTTCACCCCATCTCGTTACTGCCTACTTGAGCAAAGTGGCTGGCTCAGTCCCTCTCAGGCTAGGTGCTAGGATTTGGGGACTAAGTCCCCAGTGGGCTACAAGAGCTTGTCTAATGCCACTCACTACCTGAATAAGTTGCCTAAAATTGAAAGGTACAAAAAATCTCCTACACGACTAAAGCAGTGGTTTGTCAAAAGCTGCCTGTTTTTGTCTGTCCTTTGGCAGACAATACTGTGTCAGAAATACATATAGCAAATAAAACTTGGTTTCATAATTGATACTAAGTCATAGTATCTCAGCAGAACTTAATAAAAACAGTCATTGCCTTGGAAAATTGCATAAATTCAAGGCAAAATATATGAATGTGGTAGTCTTTTCTCCCCTGTGCAACTCATTGCCTTAGTTGCTTAAAATGCTCTAAATATTTCTCACTGTGTCTTGAGAACGTATTAAATGGTACCACTCACTGGAGGCAAAAAACTCATTTTGTTGATCCTTTGTCTAGAGTTTTTAAATTACTGGATTGTTTTTTTTTTCCATTTCCCAACAGATCTGCATTTATTTTTAGTACCTTCCAAATGTCATTCTGATGTGTGTAAAAAAAATCCCATCTAGTCCTTGAAAACTTTCAGAAAATGGAATTTCTGTTTTCTAGCAGGGTCTACTTAAGGGTGCTTACAAAACACTTGTTGATACTTCACACTTGTTGCATCTTTCTTGGAGACCCTGGAATTTCTTCGCTAGGTGAAGGGCTTGTGTAATCTGAAAAACACTATGATTTTTTTTTCTCTCTCTTTTTATTCTATGCTTCTTGGTTTACCAAGCAGATAATGACTTTTCTTTTGCTATTTTTAGTGTAGCTGGAGGGATTAGGTCCTACTGATATTTCAGTGGACTTTCGCTCTTCTAAGAGACACTACAGCACATCTCAAAGGAGATTTGGAGCAAGCTCAAGAGACGCACCTGCCTCAAACCTGTGATCTTTGGACCATAGCATATTACGTGACTGATGTAGGCAGACCAGACATGCATAAGAATTAAAAAAAAAAACAAAAAACCCAAAACCATCAAAACCCCAACCCCTCCTCCTGCAAAAAAACAGGCAAAAAGTTCACAGAAAAATATATCTAAAACCATAGAAATTAATCATGTGTGTTCGAGGTACGTTCACCAAAATGATGTGGGACTTGTTTCTTTTAATCTGCTTCTGTGGGTTTATCCCTAATTTGGGAAAGTTTTTGCAACTAGATGATGGTATTTTTTTTCTTTTTTTTTTTTTTTTTCTGATTAATTAATAGGATTTTTCTTCATTACAACAGTTATTCATAAGGATTCCTTCAGGCCTAATAGGGTATAGTTCAAGTACATCAGAGGTTTACGTCTACTAAAAGATGTCAAAAATCTAAATTTTCAGTAGTGAACTTCAGTTATATTTATAGTATATGCATGATAATAAGGAGTCCTGTATGCAGTGCTGCATCCTGTTTTGTTAAATAAGAATTGGAGTTCAGATGTATTACAGGAAGACTAAGTGCGCTCTGAGCCCATGTGTAACCTGTGCTCTGCTTTAAAAATACTATTTCCAGGACAGGAGAATTTATTAACTGCTAATTTTGGAGAGAATCAGTATTGGTAGAGTTCTTGTGGGCTTCCCATTCTCTTACATGTCTTCCTGTTTTTATTCTATAATTTCGAGCTTCCTCTTGGTGGAGTTGGGATACTGGTCTCAGAAGCCCAGAGTCAGCTTCCCTTTCCTCTGGCCTGGTGTATGGGACACGCTGAGCAAAGCTGACACAGCAGGCTGGGATGTGCTTATGGTAGTGCTGGGACCTCTGATTTCAAATTATGTAAAGCCAGATGTAAAGTGAAATGGGGGCAAAGATGGCCAAAGAGAGAATAGAGAAGGTAACACTATGTGCCACTGAGGCCTCTGTGTGCTGATCTGTGCCAGCACAAATGGTCTTTAGAATTTTGTTCAATTATCAGAATTCCTAGATTTGCAGTGCTAGAAGAGGCAAATGCAGATATCAGTGCAACAGAATATGACTGCTGTGGAAGGTGGAAGCTGTGCTGTGGCAAAAGGGAAATTTTATACTTCTATGTCTTTTTCTGAAATATAGAAGATCTAGGAATATAAAGAAAAACAAATTGCCTCTACTTGCCATTGGCACAACCTGATGCAAGATTTTCCTGCTTTCACTCATGTTCATACGCTCCTGTTTGCTATAAACACCTCACCATCCTAAAGGCTGTATGTGTATAGCGCTGATAGCAGAGTCAAGACATGGCTGAACAAGATGGCACTAGCAGATGAGAAGCTGTTGAGGTATCTATGAACTGTGGCTTGGGGCAGGACACTCTTTCCGTATGCTCTCCACTGCAAGTTTCCTACTCACAAGAATGTCTCATTTTAGTAGACGTACAAGGCTTTGCCCTGCATGATGTCAGGGGGAGGCTGCAGCCTCCTGCCCTCTCCTCCCATATCCCACCAGCCTAGGGCATGGGATCCTTCCCTGAAACTCCTTCCTTACTCAGCAGCAGGAGAGCTGAGTGACCATACACAAGCAGCAAGAGTGCGCTGCACCACTTCCTCAGATGTTTTGCTGGGCAAAGGCAGGGGAGGAAGAAATCATCATTCAAAGCAGACCTCAGGCAGGTAGCACCACTCAAGCAGTGGTGAAGGAGCCAGGCTTGGGAGATCAAACACAGTTGGTCAAGGTGGCTCAGAGCTCGGTCACGTGGGAACAGGAGAGTTATGTGTAGATTGACATAGAAATCTGGGCTAATTAAAGCTAAACATTCCCTAGTGCCTCTTCATTTTGTGTGCTGTGGTATCGGCTTTCTCTTGCTGCACAGCTGATGTATCAGTGTAACACTCGGCAATGGCTTTTGATTTTCCTGCATAGAAAGAGAATAAGGTTTCTTTAGGAAAACATTTTTATTGTGTGGGTCAGACAGGAGGACAAAGAGAACTTGAGGTCAGAGAGTTAATTCTGACATGATTCCAGGGACCTAATGCTATTTTATTATCCCCACAGTTAGCAGGAATCCTTCAAACAAAAGCCTTGAGAACAGCAATAAATCAGCTCCAATTGCACTGTCTTCATTTGTGTGCGTACTTTGCTTTCTGCTTGCAAGCACAACTTTCTTGAAGAATGGTTTGGTAGTTACTGTATCAGGGGAGGAGAAACAGGACAGATGAGATGAAGGAGGTGAAAGATTCTTCTTGGCCCTTCCAAATAGAAGAGCTAAAACAGAAACACTCAATGGTGATGGTGCTGGATATTCTTCAGAAAAAGAAAAAAAATCAGTGGGCTGCCCACCTTTTACAAAATGATGACAAAAGTTTCATATGGCTGACCTAATCCTTTAAACCCTTTTTCTTATACATTTTATTATTAATTAATTAATTTGTCTCACTTAGGCTAGGTTATGTTTTTAATGTGGTTTAAATGAGCATAAGTTTTTCCCTGTCGTGTCCATGCCTCCATATTGACACAAGTCCCACTTGTTCATAAAAACAATTCTTCTTCTTGTCTGTGCAAGTCCTGACTCTTGTTCATAAGAAGCATACATAGAGTAAGGAGATCTCTATCTCTTGCCAAAATCTTAGGAAGAAAGTCCAAGAAGGGAACCTTCCCCTCGAAGAGACTTTCTAGGAAAAAGAATTAAAACAGGGTCTGATCTTGCACGCTGAGATAAGCAGCTCTTTGCTGACTATGTGAAGCTGATGGAGATGAGAGCACAGGAGTACATAGGGCACAGAAAGAAAAACAGTGCCTAAACCTCACTGAATTCATGGGGCCTATGCCCCTAAACTGCATTGTGAACTTGACTAGATCTCTAAATCTTAGTATCAATACTGTCTTATGTAATTGAGTATGCAATTAAGAATAGAAAATCCTTCTGTGTATTTCTGTGGAAAAGTACCCCACGTCGTAGGAGGTGACTTTCTGGACAGATGGAGTTTTAGGGCTCCAGATCAGTAGTGTAAGATTGCTCAATTACATGCACCATCATGCTAACTTTTATAAAAAGCAAGGCACAGCAAAAAAATACACTTCAGTTTCACTTTAATATTTTGACATGTTAATTTCAATAGATAAGATGAATTTATGATCATTACACCACTCAGGGGCCATCTGTTTTTAATTTAATCCTAGAAATTAAGTACAAAAACTAAATTAGACACAGTTGGTAAAGTAATTCTTGGTTAATTGTTAAGCAGACATGAATGCACAGAAGTGAGAGACTTTCAGCATAAGAGTTTTCTAAGCTTTGAAAGCCAAAGTTAAATCTTAACTAAATGCAGCTTTTCCACAATGGGCTCATGACATCTAGAAAGAAATCAGGGTTTGATCTACAGTGAGATGATATTCTGAACAGAGACTTTTCCTTTTAACTTTATTTGAAAATTATAAATTTTATTGGAAAATAAGTAAGTTTAAAGAGAACTGCAGTCTGTCTTGCATCTTTCTTTAACATTAAAATTGGAAGTACCATAGTGTAAATTGATTTGATATCACTTTAGTTACATGATAAATTTGAATTTCTGTGTTAAAATTACTTGGGATTTCAACCCAAGTGACAAACAAGGCGAAAATGCCCCAGGAAAAATTAAAATCCTGAAGGAGTGTTTTCTTGTTGTGTAAGCAAGTCATTTTGACCCTTTCTGTTCTCTTATTAGAAAATAGATTTCATGGACTTTAAGACCAATAAAAATAACTTGATCAGTAAAAAGTATGGAATGGTAGTCTTGTGGGGAGCACTGGAGATGTGCAAATAGTAAGTGATTAGTTTAAGTGGAGCAAGTCACATTACCCACCTATAAACATTACATATGGCAGTAAATGAAAAAAAAATAGTGGCCTGAAGAACAACTGTCTCTGTATCAGTATTGGTGACTTTAAATAAAATATTTCAATGAGATATTTTAAAAATACTTTTAAATTACAATTTCATTTACTTAGCTGTCTGACATTTTACTACATGGAAGTTTCTGAAGCAAATAAGAAAACCAATAAGTTTTGCTTTCACCAGAGGAGTAACTCTATCATTTTGATGACTTTTGCAAAGTTTTCCTGAATTTGTCACCTATTTTTGATTTACTATAAGGCTGTTTCACTGGGGTAACGCTATAGAAAAAGCCCATGAAGTAAATGTAACAGCTCTCAAAATACAGAATTGTCTGCTAACTACAGAAGAATTTTTTACCCTGCTTTAGAATTGTTTTTTCAAGGTGAAAAATTAACTTTTGTGCTAGCTGTTCTCACAGGAAACAAAAATGTGTCATGCTATTAAAGTGATGGATACATAAATGTTTACTGTCGCAGAGGATGAACCGGACTCGACACAACGATCAGTGTGATCAGGTACAAGCTGTTTATTAGCCCCAGAGAGCTCACATTTATATTCCCCATTACATACGCGGCGATCTCCCAATGGCAATAATCAAATTAAATCACATAGCAACCTGATTATGATTGGTGTGCATTACTTGTTCACGCGCTGTGCTCGTGGCTTTCTTGCCAGGTGGCAAGTTCCGCTTCAGTATTCTGGACTCATTTTTCTTTGCATTCATTTCTTTGTTTATACCACCGTTTGTCCTCTAGATGCCCTTGCGGCCTTATGCTAAGGCTGTGCGGCCTTATGCTAAGGCTTCATGGCCTCATAGAGAAAATGCTGGATTGCTCACATGTCCCCAGTCCTTTAATGCTTCATCCTCCACAGTTTACATTAGCTGAAGTCCTTCCACAGTCATCATTGTCCTGCAAAAAAAATCCTGACAACACAACAGTGGATGAAAGAGTTCAAACACCTGCTATTGCGCATTTACAGATAATACCCACCAGATGGCACAAGGAAACAAATTTCAGTCAAGCCTAGCATAAACCGTTTTGTGTTTATAAAACATGGCATGGGGACAGGGAGAAACGGAAGGAAAACTTCACATATAAGATGCTCTGAGTTCATAGGTGTAGGAAATTGGTCTCAAAAAAATGCTGGAGGCAGACATTATAAATCGTTTATTCACAAGTGAAAGGAGAAGAAAATCTTCAGAAACTTGTTTGTTCTGTGGTGGTTTTTAGATAGCTTTTCAGGCAGTCTGTCTTTGATAAATATGTGTATAACCTGATCCTCACTCCTTGGAAAGCAAGTTTACGTTTCACTAGGAGAAATGAAATCAGTCAGCTGGAGCTAAAATATTGCCACTGGATGTCATAGAAAAAATGCAAAATACTTATAAGAACTCTTTTGACAGGTCTTTCTGCCTTTCCCCTCACTTGAAGTATAAAGCCAACTAACCTTTGCCCTTAAATCTGTGCTTCAAACACTCAAGACTTAGATACCTCACATCTATCCACTGATCCTCAGTGTTGTAGGTTTTATTTCTCTGTTGGAATAGCTCACAGGTGTCTAATCCTATTAAGCAAAGAAATTAAGATACTCTCTGGCTCTACCTATATCAGAATAATTATTATTCATTTATTCTTTCATTCATTCTCATTGGGCTTATAGTCCTCTACCACAGTAAAACCCCTCATAGATTAAATCCTTCATGTTTGTGGGTTGTGTAGATTCTACAGATGTCCTTATCCAGTGATAAGGACAGAAATAAAAGAATTTTGTATCCATCTCAGGATCCAGCAGTGAAAACCAGATTTTTTCACTGCTTTTATATAACATGTTCCTGCTGGTACATGGAGGAAGGGGAAAAGGATTGAAAACATCAGTAAATAACAAGCAGAACTATTTAGATGCAAATTAAGAGTGGATACACACTCATACATACAGACATACAAGCCTTGTTCTGAAGAGTTTCCTGGGATTGCTTATTAGTCTTCAAAATGTCACGACACATGCTGTTTTCACGGACGTGTCAAACTATCAGCTGGATGTGGCTGGAGCAGCAGTTGCAACTTCAAATGTATTGTTCCCCTCTGCTTACCCTAATTACACAAGCAAAAGGGTCGGACTGCAGTAAGTTCATTAGCACTTTAGTCCCTATGTGGTGCCATCACCCCCATGCAAGCAAAGCCGGTGTCCAGCTGCGTCAGGGGATCACGATTCGGCTCCCTGGTGTCAGCCAGACGTAAAAGGCACTTCAGCAGCGCTGCCAGCTGCGCCTGTCAAAACCCCGTGCTTCCTTCCAAACTTAAGAGCACTAATTTCAAAGCAGTCTTTCCTGAACTCTTTTGCGTCCTGCCATTTTCTGATCAAAGCATGGTAGGTAGCACTGCAACCCCCTACCCCACCCCTGAACTGTGAGCTGTTCTCAAATCCCTCGTGGAGCTGTCATTACCTTATTCACACCATATTGCCCTTCCTTGTATCAGTGAGAACCAACAGGGCTATTAGTGGAGTTAAGGTAAAGCTCAGACACTCTTAGATACCGCCAGTTAAATACAAGGTAGTGTGACCTAGAAATCAATCGGTTAAAATCTCTGGTCCAGTGTGCCCTTTTGGAAAATGGATATAAGGCAGCCTTACCTTAGGAGACTGCTGGGCAAATGAACAATTATTTCTTTAGTGGAAAGTTGGAATTACAAATATACATGGTTTGGAGGTACAAAATGTTCTTGTCAGAAACGATCAAACACAAAACTGAAGTTTTAGAGATTTTTCTTGTCCCTAGATGCATGGCACAGACTATTCCACTTCACTCCATCTGGCAGCTGAAAAACAAACAGTTAAGATCATTCATTTGCTGGAGACCAGCTGAATATAGTAATTAGTCTTACTTGGCACTCAAAAATGTTGCACGAGTTTGGTCAGTTCTAGTTTAGTGAATAGAATTTGCTTGGCAATTTTCAACTGTGTTAATCACAGTGCACATACACGCACACATGCATATATGCATATGTGCACAGTGTATATATTACTATACACTTGAAATTAACTTACTTGAGTATCGTTCACAAGGTTCCTATATCAGAAACACTAACTTTTGGTAGGAATTCTGATGCATGTATTACCACTCGGTTTGTAGGATAATGAAATTGCAGCAGATATCTTTCCTGGTTTTCGCCGTGTAAAGCAACTTGCACATCAACACACTGTGCGGGTAAGTCATTATAGGAATTCACCTCCCTTTCTAACAGGTCTCTTCATCAGTCTTCTGGTGGCTCAGAGTAGGGTTGAAATCTCCAGAGACGGACAATGGTTTCCTTCAAGACGGGGGAAAATCTTTGCTGAATCATTTGGAGCTGATATTTCTAACCTGTGTTCTCCTGGCAACCCTGTTGGAGGAAATATATAAGCAATACGAAGGACTAGATGGAGTGTATAGCGAGCATCCCTAAGATATTTTGAAATTCTGTGTGCCTGTACTGGTTCTAACATGTCCCCAGGACACACAGTAGATGGTACAAGAAAGTGACCAGAGGTTACCATTGCTCCAAAAATCACAAATGGAGAAAGGGATGTAGTACCTCATTATTTTTAAGTGATGAAAAAAATCCATTAATCAATAAAATGTAGCATAAGTAGCCCTATTAACTGGAAGGAAAACCGAGAACGGACTAGAGTATTTTAGTATTCATGCACTTGTATGTTCCAAGACTTTTTGTGCTTCAGTGGAGACAGACTGACATACACCAGTATGCGTGTAATAAGAGTGGTAAAATAATGCCTAGTAATACATGAAAAATTATGAAATCAGTGTTTTTCCGGTCATTCCAGAGCTCAGCAGGCTCTAGTCCTAATTACAGTTCAGGTATTTTATAATCATGTGAGAAAATGGAGCAGTGACTTCACTGTTTTGAGGACAGCATGGACTGATGCAACTTCCGCCATCTGCTGACTGTGAGTTGCTTGGCAATTCTGAAACAGTGTAATCCCCAAAATGAATTAAGGACGTTAACAGCATGCAGGAGGACAAGTCTTTTCTTAACAACATGCAGCATCAAGCTTAATTTAGAGATGGGGCCTAAAATTGTCTTGCATAAACCTCAATTTATCTGTCCTCACTTCTAACAACAGACGGACTAGAGTCCCCATTTCTTATATGTGGTCTTCTTCATCCTCTCAGTCCCACCGCACTTCCTCAACTCAGGAACTTTGTTTCCAATGATTAGCAACACACTGGAGATAACAATATGTTCACGGCTGGGGGACATAATTATTATGAGGAAGAAAGGGAGCATTTGTGTGGCAAGCCCTTTGACTGGAACGCCGTGCTAGCTAATATGACAAGTTTCCAGTTATCTGGCTATAGGCTACAGGATGCATTTCCAGAAAGGACTGTACAATTTGCATTAATGTTATGTGCTTAAGGGACCTATTGCCATTCTGGACTGCATCTAATTGAAGGCATAAAGAATCTCTAACGTCCTTTACGTATCATCAAAGTGTGAAGAGATAAAGTTTCTGCATAGATTTTAACCTATGCAGCTGCAAAATATTTTAGCAGAAAAATAAATGTTATTCTGAACAGCAAGTAGTCTCAGCTCTAGCTCATAAACCTGAAATATTTTCAATGGCTGTATAGTAACAGGCCTTAGTCAGATCTCTGTGGTTCTGAAAGAAGCATCATTTAAAATTAGAGCCTTTACCCTTCCCTGGTATTATCAAAATACAGCTTCTTTTTGCATGTCTCTCACATTTTAGGTAGAGATTAAAGAACCCTCAGCTTTTCCTTTCCTGGGGAACACCTGGAAGATGGAGGACTCAGGAGTTCTGTGTTTTCTCCCAGTTCTGCGCTGTTATTCTAGATGACCATGGGCAAGTGCCTGTAAAGAAAGAGAACAAAAGCTGTATGACCCTCTTTATCAAGTGTTTTGAGATCAATGACAAATTCCACATATCACTGTTATTGGAACAAATTTAAAAGTTAAACATTTGGTAAATGAGACTGCAGGTTTTGCAACCATGGTTGCAAATAAGGAATCATCAATGACGTAGATGGGGTACTGTGGGACTTTTGAAGGAAACTTGAAGACCTCACAGACAAAACTAACAGCTGGCACAAATATTAAGACAGGCAAGTGTTGAAAACGACAGATCTCATTTGAAAGATGATCTGTAGCGCAAGAAGATTTAGTGCAAGGAAAGAAGGTGTTATTTAATTTGGCCAAGTACCAACACATTCCCCTCAAAGGACAGTCGGTAGCTCAGCATTAACTAGCAGGAGGGCTCTGCTTCCAAACTGGCAGCTCAGGCCAGTGTTGCTGGGTAGTCAGCTCAGGATAAGGGTAGGACTGTCATATCTAACCTCCTGCTCCCATCATTTCTCAGCTCCCACATGCAGAAATACATACCTCACTACGTAGGCCAAGGCAGCTCCACATTTTCCCTGTCCTTAACAGATGAATTTAGAATAAGTCCTTCTTTTTCTGTTTGTAAGTATTTCTTGGGGTGTTTTGTATATATTACTCCAAGCCAAACAAGCAGTTGCACTGTCTGGTAAGAAGAGAAAATTTATTTATTACTCCCTTACAGTTCATTTCCAGAGTATGATAGCATAAAGGTGACATAAAAGGACACTTCTCAGATTACCCTGAGAGGATTTTGTTAACAGCAACCAACTAAAGTGAAGAGACAAAAACAAATACTCAGTGATGTCTACCTGATGATATTCTGCTTCTGCTCACATGTGAAATGAGAGGTGGAAAGAATTAACCTAGAAGAGGAGGAATAGCAGCAGATGAGAAATGAAGCAAAGCTACAAGTACTCATGCTTAGCCAGCAGCATAAGTAGGCTGAGAATTAAAAAGGTATATGTGCATTTTAGAAAGCTTGGTAATACAAAACCTGAAGGTTTGTCACCCATCTCTTTAGGGCGTGGGGTTCAAAATGTGGGAGTAAGTGCCCAGGTGTCCTGCATGCTAAATAAGAGAAATGAAATGCCTGGATCATAATTCCCAACAGGAAGCCCCAGAAAGAGAGGTGTATTTAAAATTCTGTCTTGGTGTGGTCTGAGATACTTGTGTAACATGCGGTATCTCTGTGAAGCTGGAATTCTGAAATAGGCTTAGGAAGCCAGGGCCTGTTTCTGTTAAACTGACTGTGATAATGGAGGGATTTTTTTGTATGTCTGTACTACTGAGTAAAATGGCCCAGAAGAACCATTTGCCCAGAAGACCATGTACCGTGTTACAGCTCGCATTTATTTGGCTAACCTCTTCCTCTTTTTCCTGAATAAAAAAGGTGGTCTCATTTATTTTGGCTGTTGGAAACCACATCTGGACCATTTTAGCCTGGAACCTGAGAAATCTTGGCTTGGCCAGAAGGTGCCAAGGAACATGCTAGCAACTAACTCATATGCATAATTATGGCCAAATGCTCAAGTCTGCATCCCAGACCTGTTTCATTTATTAGTGTAGATATACATAAAATATTTGGCGAGAAAGGAGACCTGGGAGACCTGGTTTGGGGAAATATTTGGCCTGCAGGGATTTGAGCTTTGTTCAAAACTCAGCAAGGGGCTGACAGCTAAAAGGCAGTCAGGCTTTATTGTGTTTAGTGCTTGATGCTGTGTACAAAGCAGTGCAAAATATAGAAGTGCACAGAGACAAAAGGAGATCAGGGAGAAAGAGGGTCTGAGCATTCAGCTGGAAAGTAGCTGCCCCGCTCTCAGCAAGTTTCATGATTTTTAATTTAGACGTGTTCTGGTTAAAAACATCACAAGAATCAGGTTTCAGGAACTAGGACCTCAGATTTCCCCATTGCTCCAGCCGCATTTCAGTTCATTCTTGCACGTGTACCTTTATTTTATGAAATAAGAGGACCCTGCCCCTGAAGGGTGTATTGTATTTTATGTCTCACTGCTTTCTGTCACTCCTTTTACATTTCCTATGAGAAAGGACAGCAAGAACACAAAGTTAATATGGTACAGAGTATCTTTAGAAATAAATACATGAACATAAGGAATCCAGACATTACATCTTTAGTATCTGTAAAGAATGAAGAGTCTTTACAAAGTCTTCTATATATATATATATATTCTAGATGGGATTTTATATATTTTCTTCTAACATCTCACTTCTTCATTTAGCGCACAGTCCAGATCTCACTATTCTTCATAGAAATGTTTTCATTGACTTCCCTTGGCTTTGGTTTCAAATAGAAGGAATTCAGTCAGGCTCACTGAAAACAGCAAAAAATTTCTGTTCTCATACTCCATATTTTGGAGACTGGCTTTTTGTTTATTGTTGTTTCCAATGACTTTAGGTCAGCCTCATCTGCTCATGCATCTAAATTGACGTTTAAGATTTCTCTCTGTTTGATCAAATGTTGGTTTCATAATTTATATGGGCTTCACTCTTCTGGAAAAGTTTGTTTAATACAGTTAGTTCTGTTTGTCACTGATATTTTTATCTGTTTTATTCTACAGTCCTTTAAGATGTGCTATGCATGAAATCAGCTTTATAAATAAAGATTAATTACTCAATATATTTCATGCAATAAGCCATGGTCTTAAAAAAAGGCTACAGAAATATAAAATATATATATATATATTTGTACATTAATGGTGGCATCACATATCTGTCAGCTGTTTGGACATAGTATATCCAGTAACAGTGCTTTGTACACAGAAAATGAATTTTGGACTCTCCAGAAGTCTGTAGGCAAACATTTAGTTGAAAACTGTTGATTTTTTTCCTAAAAGGAAGAAGGGTTAAGTGTTAAGGGAAAACTCTGTGTTCAAGAAGGATTTTTTTTAATTTTTTCTTGTTTCTTTTTTAATTACTCCTGTTGCTGCTGTTACTAATCAGCTTGTTTCACATCGTGCTCAACAGCACAGCTGGAGAATTTGCTCACTGATTGAAAGTATCATGTGAGCTGAGAGACTGGGCACCAGTGGGACTGCAGTGGAAATGACTGCAAAGAGATTTCAAAGATATTATAAGAAGGCAACAATTTTTTGGCATCTGGGGATGCGAGAGGAAGGGAAGAAAGAAAAACCCAGTGCAGCAGGGTTAAAGAAGGAAAGATATATCTGTGGAATAAGTGGAAGAAAGGCAGGATCTTTATTTATGCCTTAACAGTCAGCTGAGCAAATTTAGCTCAACGACAATGATAACTCGCCCTGTCTTCAACATGGAAATCTTCCATCACGAGCAGGAAAAAAAGGGAGAAAGATAAGAATGGATGACAAAGCTGTTATTTGAATATATCCTTGTTACAAGCTGTTATAAAACCCATAGCAGAATTAAAATTCCTAGAGTTTCTAGAAATAGCACCTGCATTTCATAGGCAATGAAATGTACTAAGAGGCAATAGGCCTGTCTGGAGCAAGGAGTGACTCATTCTTAAGGCAACAGCACAGCATGCACAGGAAGAGACTAGAAAGAAAAGGTGGTGTTTTACTTACCTCATTTTAGACCTCCATGCAATTTTCTGTACAACTGCTTTTCTGTATCCAATAGTTAGTATTACTTTATATCATCAGCTTCTGCCCAGGTCCACTGCCACAGTCTCTCTGCCTAGACAGAAGCATAAGGATAGATGTACAAAGCGCGTTTCGCTGCATCTATGAATTTTGTGCATATGGAATAATGTTAAAAAATAACAAAAAAGCAAAACTGAGCCAAAATCTAGGCAAATTTACTGCGGTTTCTTTCATACAGGAGGCATCAGTAGAACTGTCTATAATTCACATTGCTTGACATTATCCATTTCAGGTCTCTGTTGTCATTTTATCTTAACTTTGTCAGACTTCGATGACTCTGAAGGCTGAACTTTCCTTACCAGCTGCTGGGGCCAGAATATTTGCTTTTGTTCATAAAATGTTAATGTTAGTGTTTATTTGCAGCTTCTGAGAATGAAAGGAAGGGGAGGAGGAGGAGAATTTCATGGCAGTAAGAAACTGTGGTACTTTTTTAATAAGATGATCTGAGTCTTGACACATGAGCTGAAAAGCTGGTCAGGTCCAGTTCTTCTGTCAAGGGTGAGCCTTTCAGTACGCCTGAGAGAAAATGCCTGAATTCGGCAGATTTAGAGGTTTTTGAAATATCTCCCCTTGCACGTTCTCAGCAGCAGCTCTGATGGCTACCGATGCTGCAGCTCCCATCTGTGTATGTCTCCACCACAGCTATGCGCACTGAGCCTGACCGACCTGTCTCTGCTGCTTGGGTCTCCTGGGAGGGTGTGGAGGCTTCCTCTCTATGAATGTGCTGTTCTCCTACTGCTGCCCCCCTCAGTAGGAATGAGAAGGAGATACAACTAAAAAAAACAGAAAAATGCTGGAAATGTCTGGGATGGTAGAGGGAGCAGATTTGGATGAGGAGCTTGGGAATAGTAGTCCATGTCATGAGCTTAAGAAGGTGCCAGAGATTAAAGGACAAGCAGACTAGGCGTGAGGGATGAAAATGAGAAATGGAATTGAGAGTTAGGAGACCAAAATCCTATGTAGAGCTAAGGAAAAAGTAGGATACCATGCACTGATGGACAGAAAGGGTAGCTTCAGGCAGAGGAAGGGGTAAAACACCCTTTCCTTAGTCTCAGGTGAACCACATAAACATGGGGAGGTTGGGTAGTGAGCCTGGGGAGGAATCAGGATCAAAAACTTGAACAAAAGGAAGTTGGTGGCTGCAGTGAGGTTTCCCGAATAACAGATTAGCAGTGGTAATGCAAACAGATGTGGATTGGTATGAACACCTTAGACACCCAGATTGGGACAACCCCAGAAGAAGGGGTCAGAACAAAGGAGTGTATAAGAAGAATGAGGTGAAAGAGATAAATTGAGGACTGGCTTGGGACAAGGATAGTCTGAAGGAGATGGGGCACGAGGAATGAGGAGAGACTTTGCCCACAAAAACATATCCACTTTCTAACACAGAAAAGAAAACAACTAATGTTTGTGAGTTGTGACCTGACCTATGAGACTGAAGTTGTAAAGTGAGATACCTAGATGGGTAATGGCAGTAGAGATGGTTGAGCTGAATATCAGTGTTGTGCCTTGTGCACATCCAGCAACCTGAATCATTAATTTGCTGTATGTTCCCCAGCTTGTATCTGTGTATCTGAGAAAATGGACTGGAATGAAAAAATAGGACAACCTTGTACCACGTGGTTGATTGAACTAGTAACCACCTTCATAATGAAGCATCTGACTAATTGTCACAGGAGTTCTCCAGTTGGGAATTTTGGATGATCCTGGATATTTTCCCCAGACTGCTCTTTCTGTGCCTAAATCCAAAAGATGGATAGGACTTGTGTGCTTCAGTGTGCTGAAGATGATCCTAGGCTGAGAGTCTGCCCATCACTGAGACTCCTCCAGGCAGTTCCTACTGCAGAACTGACTGACATTAAATTCAAACATGGGTAAGTTACTTATGGATGATCAAGAGAAACTGTTCCTGGGGGTGCACTAATGGTCACATAGGATGGAGACGTTTTGTAAGTAGTTCAAGATAATCGATAACAATGGTCATGCATTTATGGGAGTGGCCATGTAGGGTATAAGAATTCAACAGGAGAGCCATTCAGTGTTTCATTCAATCCATCTGAAGATGCCAGACTCTTTTTGTCATCCAAGCAGCAACTGAGCCTACTTTTTAAGAGATTTTATCCCTGAAGTTTTCATCACCCTTTGGAAAAATCCCAATAATAGTCTTTTTGTCTTACAAACACGAAGACTGTGAATGTCTGTGCAAGAGAACCACTGTAATGATGAATATTCTAGAAATGACCATGAGAAAATGGATATTTCTGCATAAAAGCCAAAGTTTGTGCCATAAATGATGATCAGTGAGATACCATATAGCTTTTCATTTGGTAAGCTCTGTCCATCCTGTGAATTGACTGAGGCAGAGGTTCTGTGGAAAATATTAACAGCTGCATCGTAGCTTGTATACATGAGAGATCAAATTAAAACTGCACAAGCAATGCTGATGCTGACAGTCTTCAGTCTTTGGCATATCTTTAACGTTCTTTTAATGTATTTCTGTGTGTGTAAAAAAGCACTGGGGGGTGAATGGTACATCGAAAAGTTCCTGCTAAATAGAGGTTATGATGTACAAGAAAATAATAAGATACAAGACAGACAAAGAAAGGGAAACGAGCACTTGACACTGTGTAGTTGCTAAATAACGAGAAGGTACTCTGTACATAGCATGTCTTTCTCACATGTTGCTACCAACCATCTTTTTTTCTGGTAGAATGTGTGACACTTCGTTAAATTGGTAAAACCCCTAAAATCAGTAAAATGTTTAGTATTACTTTCTTGCTTTTCTATAACAGCTCAGGTAGTGATGTTTGGTGTGCTTGTTTGCATGTGACATGTTGTGCATCACAGAGTATGTTCCCATAGCAGAAGGCTCCTGGGTGATGGAGAGGGAGCCTGCCAGGTTCTGTGTGCTTGCTGCTCTCTTGAGTTGGACAGGAAAGGGAAGATACTTTCCACTTTGGGATCAGTGAAGTATGGTAAGAGGCAGAGTACAGGAAGCAGAGGCAGTGAATGAGATGCAGTAGGCAATATGGAAAAGAAGCAACCAAGCAGGCCAGCAAGCTTGGAGAATGATGCACTGCAGACCCTAGAGGTCCACTGAGCAAAGAGAGTCAACACACTCTCAGGTGTCAGCTGGGATGAGATGACTTCTGGATGGCTCACGTGGGTCAGTGCACAAGTCACTGCCCAGTAAAGGACCTGTCCAGCAGGGATGCAGTGAGCACAGAGGGATCTGTCTTCCACCCTGTTTTGGCATTTTGGGAGAGCTTGATATGAGTAGAAGACCTAACTGGAACCTCTTCAAATCCCTGGCCAATTTATCCTCCTGTCAGAGACAACAACATAGAAGTGAATGCTACTGAGGAAATATTGTAAAATCTAATTGGAATCATCAACTTCTGTATCAATTTTCACAAGAAGATTTAATTTTTTATTTTGATGGCTTTGATATTTCACCTGTCTTCCTTTTTTGAGAGTGTTCTTTAACCATACAGCTTCACTAGTAAAGGATATTACTTGCTGGGCTTTGAAGACAGAGGCTTCTTTCCTGGGAAGAAATAAATCTAAAAACTACAGAGCAAAGATTATGTATATGACACATTGTGTAATGAAAGAGAGGACAAAGTAATTTTTTTAACTATACAAATATAACAAGTTTAATACCTGTCTTGCAATTCAGGCACAAACACAAACAGACCCAACGATGCAAGGGTGTTCAGCACAAAGTTCTTCTCTCAGCCCAAATGCTCTCCAGGTTTTGGATGTACAATTTTGGCCTAGTCAAAAGGTCACCTTTTTATTTTTGCCCTTGACATCATGGAAAGCATGAAGAAAACAAAGGAAATACAAAAAAGGGGACTGAAGAATAAAACACTTTATCAAATAAATAACATGTCAGACCTTACAGTCCACTCACTGTGGAGAATGTTAACAGCATTGGCTAGGCTAACATTATTTCCATCAGCAGGCAGATTTGTTACAAATATGATCTTTCAGCTATTTTATTAACCTCACACTCCCACACACAAAATTGAAGCGTAAAGGTCATGTTTAATGTGTTCAGTGTTTTCAGATCATTCTAATTCCAAACCTGAAGCTTATTCTTATAGTAAGTTTATTTACTAGATTTCAGCCTTGAACCTTTTATGCTTTAAGTGTACTTGTATTAGAATATTTCATTTCTGTACTAAAGTATTTATATTTTCTTTTTTAATGGTATGACATCCTATTAAATTCTTCGTTTTCTTAAGTCAATAATAGATTTTTTTTGATAGACAAAGTAAGTAATTTTAGAAAGAATCCATCACAGTTAACAGCAGTGACTGTTTCTGTAAGTAATACAGAGATATTTCTAATATGCATACACATGCATTATTGAAATGTATTATTGCTGATATTTTCTTGTTTACATAATCTAACCATTGTCATCATCTGCCCTTCCAAATCCTCTCAGTACTTCTCAAACAGATGCCTACCTGATTTTTAGTATTCTGACACCAGAGATTTTAGTGTCAAACTCGCATTCAAAAGAATGGAAGTGATTTCCTCAAGCACTAGAAGATGTCAGATAAGCATCAGAGAGTACAATTCAGAGAATTCCTGATTGTCAGTTCTCTGTTGACTTTATTGCAAGAAATAGTCCGCGTTATTTGTGCAGATTACTTCTATAGACCTGTGCCTCAGTTTTCTCTGTTGAGAGCAGTAAATCTTCATTGCCCACCTTTTGCTTCTCTTTTCAGGCTGTCTTAATCACAGGTTTCAGCCTCTTGTTGCTGTACAAGTAAAGGACCAAGGTACTAGTGAGTGTAGTAAGCAGGATTCACTTTCAGCTTTGAGTTGATTACCTGTTTGTTTAAATTATGGTACTTTTAATTTTTATAATGTAGAGACTTCATGTTTTTGGTCTTAAATTTTCCAGGGCAAGTGTGTGCATCAGCATATATTTATTTACTCACACTTCTTATAGTAGGAATCCAGTATAACTGTTAAGAAAACCACAGATTTCAAGTAGATGAGCTGCAATTGACTCACCTTATCAGTTTGTGAGATGTTTTGAGAAGGTGACTGAAGGGAAGAAAGTAGTTAAAACAATCTGGCAGCCCTCTAAAGTCACATTGACAAGGGTGTAAATTCTATCTGATTATGGAAGAAATATAGGAAATGCAATAAGAGACAAATTTGGCCAAAGTCAATGATTTAAAAACAATGTCTAGGAAGTGGAAACTGGATTGGACATTAAGGAGAAGTGCAAAAGCTTATAAAGGCAAACTCATAACAATCAACTAATAGAATGATTTACCTAGAAGGGACATCAGCTGCAGCAAGAAATGGTGTAAGAGGATATTGGCATCAAGAGGAAAAACAAACCAGAAAAAAATCTCTACTACTTATTAAAGAAGGATAGTTACAAACAGACGATGTTAAGAAGGCTGAACTTTAATGCCTTTTTAGCATTAGATTCAGTCGCAGCTGATGCATTCTGATATTGGACATGGCCTTTTTCTCGCAGGTGCTTTCTGTTGTGTACCTTGTTTCTGTTTGTGTGCTCGCACACAGCCATGGTGACAGAGGGAAAATGCTGAGTGCCCATAGCTGAATAGCAGTCACAGAAGCTAAGATGTGAGCAATAAAAAAGTGCTAAATAGTCTGAAAAATAGAGCTTGGAAGTCTTATTTTTGCACCTTATTGCAGTGATAACCTTAATTGTTTGCACTTCTTAATATTTGAATATAATTTAGCTGTGATTATATTGTTACCTTATCAACCTTTAAAATATCTCTTCTGAAGTCATAATATTATTTGTTTATTGCTATTGCTAGAGCAGCCATGAACAGATTCCAATAGCAGGATGTGGGGCAACCCAAAGGTGCTGTCGGGACTCGAAGTCAGTCTTGTTCCTTCTGTCACGTCAGAGCACTTCAGAGAAGAAAAAAAAGTCCTTATGTATATTTCCAAGAAGTTCACACTTTCTCAGCCAGCACTGGGACACTTTGTTTTGTATGTTTGACTACGTCTGATACTGTAACTTTTGCTTCTCTCCTTCAGGGACACAAGACGTTACAAACTGATACAGATTTTTGACTCTTCCAAGGAACTTCAGATGAAAATCGAAGTCAAGTCTTCAGTCACTTAGGTAAATAGTAGTGCTGCAGTATGTGATGATGAACCTAAAGGTAACCACTGAAAGAATGAGTCCAAGGGTATGTAACTTACTAAATATGCAAAGTCAGTTCAGCCACTTCTGACAGAAATGGTACTGCCTCATTAGTACCTCAGCATCCTGCTACCTAGAAGGGACTCCTTTTAATATAACGTTGTCATACAAGTATTTTTGTTTTATTCTGTGATTCACTTCAGTGCTGAATAGTCTGATTCATCTTCTGCTCATGCCAACAGAAAGATTTGCAATGACTTCAAAAGGAACTGGAATAAGCACCAGCTTGAGTTAGCTCTTAACCTAGATCAAAACCAACCACGCACTCCGACCCTGTCCTTTTCTAACAGCTTTGGAGGTATTGTACTAAAGCTCTGCAAAGTCAACAGCTTTTGGGCTACCCAGGATACCCTGAGCTCCAAGGAACACCTACTGGCCAGGCCTGCAACTATAATTACACCACTCATGGCAGCAGTGAATTGTATCTCAATGGAGGCCCTTGGACAGTTTCTCTATTCTTAAGGACCTATGCGCTTTTCTCATATAGTTGTTTTGGATGCCTCCTTTGCAACAAGAAATTCTGCAGGACACCTTAGTGAGGTACCACATATTTTCAAGTACACGTGTAATTCAGTTATGTTCCCAGCAATATCCTGCCAACTTCTCATCAAGAAACATTCTCATGTGGACCATCTGCTCTTACATGTTTCCCTGTCCAAGGGGTCTAAGAACGAAGGTGCTAGGAGAGGTAATCTTGTACCTTTTCCTCTCACAGAAAGCTATGATGGATGTAAACACAGGACTACTGAAAATGCACAGAAATTAGGATAATAGCAGCAGCAGAAATACATTTCTTTCTGGGGATTTCTTCTATTCAGAGATGCCTTTGGTGAATCTGAACAGTTTTGTGCTAGGGCACTTACTGATGATGACAGCCGTCCTCTTGTAGTGGCTGCTCAGGCATGGAAGAGAACTGCAGGTCATTAGTTCTAAGTGCTGGTACACATGAAATAATGTAAATAACAGGCCTAAATGAAGCAATTTAATTTGAATGTAGTCCACAGCTGTACCTCTTTTGATTTCAATTTTACTGACTTCCTGCTTCTTTCTTTCTGCTGTTATTATCTACTACTTTGCATTTGTATATAAAGTAGTCTGGACATCACGTTTGTATGGATTGCATAGCATTTCTCAGTAATTACTTTCCTTTTCTCAGAGATAGGGTAGACCACTTTGACTAAATACCTCTGTAGCATGAAAAAAAAGGAGATACTTTTACAAAATACAGCAGCATTTTCTAAACAGCTGGCTGTAGTAGCCACAGGTTAGGTACAGAGTAGGTAGGCTGTGACCTATTCCAAATCTGCTGTCAGGTTGCTATTTGATTAGAGATTAGGGCAAGGCAAACCTGTGTCCCAGCCACCATGCAGCTGCTCTGAGCTGGCTTGAAGTGACACTTTATATAATCATTCTCTCAGAAATCATGGCTCTGTGTAGCGAAACCACCACTGGACAATTAAGATGAACAAATACTGCCCCAAGAATTCAAGGTCTGCATTGCCCTCTTCCTTGACAGAAGTGTAAGGAGGAGAAGGGCAGAAAAAGGACAGGTTGGTTTTAGGTCTTACAAACTTGGAAGATTTGCCCTCATCATCTAGTCCAGACCCTGAGAAAAGAAGGATAGCAAGGTTAATCGCATTACTTAATTTCTCAGGGTCTATATTAAAACTGGTAAGGGTTTTTTTTCTGCCCTTTGTCCTGTCGGAAGGTGGATTTATAACCTCAGTACTTGAGTGTTCAAAAGCTTTCTAATTGGTGGCTAAAGATATTAATAAACAATGCATTTGTATTTCTTTTTCACCTTCCTGCTCTTATACCTTTACTCCCCTAGACTAGATGCGGACATCAATCGGGTTACCTCTCAGCCTTTATACTGCTAGATTTGAGTAGAAGCCAAAGATTTTTCTGTGTGCTTTTGTATGGCAAACTCTCTGTTTATCCTTATGTGAACCACTTTCACTTTGAATTCATGTGCTTTAAACATCTGGGTTCAACCCTTCCACGAGATTTTGGATCAGGTCTCCTACCTCCTCTTTGAATGGCATCTTTTTTATTTTGAATTATCAGGGTGTTGTTGCCTTCTTCATAGTCCTTAACATTGAGAACAACTAGGCATCTCGTGATCAAATCAAAGCACTTTCTATCAGTGTTTATAGTTTACTATTTTGTGGATTAAAAAGTTGTTATCTGCACTGTGGAAGTACTGTGCCTGATGCTGAGATTAAGTGCTAGGTAATCGTTAGTTCAAATTTTGCTAAGAGTTCCAGCTAGCTGTGCTGAAGATAGCCTTGTACATAGCTTAACTCCTTGACACAAATGGAGAGCTAACAAGTCACCTCCAGCACAAGAGAAAACAGACTAACTTTAAACCGTAAGAAATTTTGCTTGGCGTTTTGACTCTAAATCACTACGTACTTTTATAAAGCATTAACTTAATCTTTATTACCAAGTCATATGAAAAATTATGCATCCCAAGGGCAATATACTGCTGTTTGAATTTACTTCTTTGTGCTTAAAAGGACAGATTCTCTGATTCTGAAGACTGTGAAAATCTTATTTTTCAGAATGCGATGAGATTAAGACCGCAGGTCTAGGCTTCGTTGTCCCACTACTTCAGTCATTCACATTAGTGACAGACGAGAGCAAAACATGAATCAACAACAACAATCGTGTGCTTTTTCTTCGGCTTTGCATTCCATTTATGGGTCCATTACAACGTGGAATGGTGAAAGTCCTCACCATATACTTTTATATGTGTGTTCTTGTGTACATACCCATATGTATATTAATTTAAAGTTTACATGAGACTGGTGGGGTCCTGTGCAGAGGATGAGGTAGGAGTCTTTCCCATTTTATCTCACCTGCAAATGAAGTCCACTGTTCCCAAGGCTTGTCTAGAGCACCCTGTCACACCTGCTAGGTTATGTTTACCCTGGTTGCTTCCTGTTAAATCCAGCTTTTGTGACCCTGTACTGTATATTGTTTTCTCCCATTTCCAGAAGGTTGCTCAGCTAAAGTGCTGTGCTTATTTTATTCATAGCCTTCACTTAAATAAGTAACCTTCTGTTTCTCTTTGTGCAGAGGTAATGATCGATCACTTTCCTTCTCAAAATAGAGCTTGTTGCCTGGTGTTTCTTATCAAATCTGTTGAAAACCTTTTCTAGCACAAAGAGTCTCCAATTGCAAAATGCCCTGCCTGCCATTATTAATAAGAGTAACCAAGCTGAAGATTTCTATTTTTCTGTAGGAAGCTTGCCAAATGCAGAAACTTACAGAAGGAAAAGTGAGGTCAGACAAAAGCTGTTTAAAGTCCTCTGGAAAGCTGAAAATTAGTAGGTCAGACTATCAAGTTTTGTTGTACCTCTTTTGTCCACTATGTTTTTCTGGAGTTCTTCAGTCCATCTCTTTCATATTGCCTCTTTCACAGTCAGGTACAGAAAGGACATGAATTCCATTTTGCTGGAGCTCTTTCAGGATCAAACCATAGACCTCTGTTTCCTCTTGTGCGTAAAGAATATAGATTCCACCTTAACATTGCTCTGGCAGGATAGCAGGTTGCTGGTCACCAACTCCTTCTCCCCCAGAAACAACTGGTTGGGGACAGCCTTCAGCATGTCAGAGCTGGATCTCTTGTGCAGGAGTAAGTAACTCCTAGGAACTACGACTGAAATGAAGGAGAAAATGTCCTCTACGTATTTAATATTTGCCAGGATGCATCTTTAGAGAGGTCATAGTGAGAAAATGAAATTAGCCTTCTGGCACCGCCGTAGTCATAATGAAATATGTTTTAGCAGGCAGTGAAGAAATAAACTGAGGCCAGAAAGAAACTAAGAAATGGTGGCATCACACTTCAATGGAAAGCCTGCCTCATTGTAAAGTTGTGTTAAAAAAGGCACAGAATTTAATGACTTCTGAAATATTGGAGAGTGATTAATTGACTGGGAGGTAAGCCACCAGCTTGGACGAGCACATTAATCGCTGCAGTAACATGTCTATCACACCATCCTTTCATATAAAACGGAATGCTTTGCACTTCCTTTTTATATCTAGAGATGCAGGACTGCTACACAACCATTGATAAAATGCCATCTGGGAGGGCAAAACAAAACTGAACGGCTCATCACCTCCTGGTTCCCTCTGCAGGGTAAAGCTTTTGTCTCAGGGTTTGCAGAAGGCCTGAGTTTTCTCCTCTTAGTGTAGAGGACAGCAGAGCACTCCTTTCCCTTTCTGACTTGGCTTTGCTGTTTCTTTCCTGCCTTCTTTCTTGTGGGGTGTTGACCTGGCCATCTCCCTGCTCACACAGCAGCAAGGACCTGAGCAGAAGCTGGAGGACGATGACTGTTTCTGGATGGGGAAATTTCCTTATTGCTTGCTTGAAATTATTGAGTGATGCAGAAGAGAGGAGGCAACTGAATAATCTGTGCTTATAGGCAAGCACGATGAGCCCAGAAGACAGATGGGTAGATAGCTGCTCATGCAGATAATAAATACTTACATGGAGAAGATCTACAGAGAAGGAGTCTAAAAACCCAGATATTGTCCCCAGAGCTTCTCAGATTTGACAATACAGCATTATTTAATGACATTTGTCATTTTTGGAAGAAAACAAATATTTCACACTTTGCATATGTTTATGCAAGGGATTATATGTCAGGATATTTAAGTCCTCCTAAATGTGCTATTAACTTATGCAATTTCAGAAGTCTTAACAAACTTACTCTCTTTATTCCTCTGTTGTGCTGCCTGGAAAGTGGATACAACAACTCCTCCTTTAGACAATGAATCACAGTCCCCGTTCAGGCAAATCCACTTCTGGAGGGAGTGGGACACTGTTTAATTAAGGACTGTCAGCTTCTGGCTTTAAGATGCTAGTATAAGCAATCTATGTGTATTAAAAAATGTCTGGATGAGCCAAACAAAAGTATTTAGCTTTGAAATCCAAAATAGTATGATTTCCCAGATGGAATTTTCCTAATTTAGCTCGTGATTTCTATCACACCATCCAGGTCCCCGCTTCCCAGCTGGGATGACTGCATGCAGTTCAGAGAAAGTATGAAATTATTTGAAAAATGGACAAAGGTAAATAAAGTATTTTTCTTCCAAATACAGTAGTAATCAGAGTCAGTTGTATTTTGTGCTTATATAAGGCATATTTTGCATGTTGGATCTGTCAAAGTGATAACTATGTAGCAGAAGCTTAGACTAGAGACAAACGGTCAGAAAAAGCATGGAGAGGGTCCACCTCTCTGGCAGGCACGGGTTAAAAAACTCGTAAACACTTTATTATTTCAAAAGGAGTGTACAAGCCAGTTTGCGAGATCTGGAGATGACTACCCATTATTCGTAGTTCTCTAATGGAGAGAGAATAACTGGAGATGAGGTCAAGAGAGATGCCTCAGATCCAGATCTGGGTGCAGATTCCAGCCTGCTCCCAGGCTCGCTGTAGCTGCATGCTTGAAGCATGGCTTGGATCTCACAGAACTGTGAGAAACTCCAGCCTTTCAGAAATAGTTAGTTGTGTGATGTTCACAGAAAAAGCAAACAAACAAATCTGTTCTCATGCAAATGTTGCCAGTAACAGAAGCTAATAGAAGGGAAATCTGAGACTTATCACATGTGTTGTACAGTTCCTTCCTAGTCAAATGGGTTTCACTTTGCTTGAAGAGTTTGCAGCTGTTAAGCTCAAAATTTTACAGGAGTGGAATGTGAGCTTGATGTAGTAGCTTAATGAAAGGATGGGAAAAGAAGTAATAATAGTCTTTTGATAGTTCTGTAGGAGGTATTACCTGGGGCATAACTTCTGATTAAATGAGAATGGGTTTTATTTATTTAATTGTTTACTGAAGGTTCAATAATATTCAAAGCTGGATCTAGATGCAGGAGTGTGTGGATTTTGTGTCATGTAACTGTGACTACTAGGATACTGTACCTCTTACTCTTTTGCTCTACTCCACGTAATCTGCACTTGAACATTTTTTAGGTCACCCAACTAAATGGTTATGAAAGCTATAAAGGAGGTAACTGGGCTTTTTATTCCTTACTTCCAATGTTTGTCATTTCCATCTGAAGTCGGATGAAAGAATAGTGAGTACAGGTTGGCGAGAATCTGGCTATGTCCAGGGAACTGAGCGGAAATATCCATGCTAAAAATTTCTGCTACAGACATGCTCACTTTGCTCACATTTGGTCTCTGCAAACAAAAATCTACTACATTTATAAATCCTATATAAAAATATTGATCTACAGGAAACAGTTGTCACTGTTTCAAAAATGTTTTCTGGACTAGGTAAAAATAAGACTACTTTCATAAATAAAAATCACACACTGATTTCCTATGATTCATGGGTCAGCTAACTCCATCATGTGGATTTTGATAACTATCTTGTATTCACGGCAAAGTCTGTAAGTTTCTGCAGCTTTTAAATCGGCTGCAAATGTGACATTGCCAAGTAAGCAGACACCAATGATTTAATCAGAAAGTTCTGAAGTGACTGCAACTTTATCTAAAGATCAGATGAATGGGCAATTAACTTATATCCCCTATAAAAGTATGACTAGGAGGACAACAGTATCAAAATCACAGGAAGCTTCACAAGATCCATTTGGTCTAGTTTCTAGTGCTCCATATCCCAGCGAAATCCATAGAAAACCTGCACCATGTGAGAGACATGTCCTTTAAAACCACGTTTGTACTCTTCTTGAATTCTAATAATAATTGGGCTGATACATCATTTTAAACATTGTGTAACTCTGAATATTTTTGTTGTTTGTAAAAATTACAGCATGACCTGACTATGACCAAAGAGCTAGACATGTTCATTAAATGTCTCATATCCTGCGTGAAATCTCAATCTTTCATTTGGAGAACAGAATAAATGTAAGATAATAATTCTTTCAATATAAGTAGAATTGCAAATATGTGAAAGAAATGGAGGGATCAAACAGTTGTATATTATATTTTTGAGATATTGGGAAAAAAACTGTAAATAACATATTCAACAAAAAGTAGCTAAATATAATTTATATGGAACAACTCCAGCATCTCTTCATAAAATGTTAATGTATCTACAGTTCTATTGATCAGACGCAAGATCTGGAGAGGTCAAACCACAAGCCTCGTCTCTTTGATATTTGTCTTTTATCATAGCTGACTTTTAGATTCATGTCTTCTCTGACAGTAAAAAGAAAAATCTGTTTACTAGAGTTGGTAACAGTGTGAAAGGTTCATTTACCAACCAAATACAACACAGCAATGTAACAGGCCTAAGCATTAAAATGCCAGAAACATCATATCACACTGATTTTCAGATTAATGGGCACTTGTAATACAGTAGATTATTTAAAGCCATGTTTTCCATGTTGCTAAAATATGAAGTGATGTGCAAAACAAAAAACATTTTAAAGGCTCCATTTTTTGGGAAAAAACATTATTTCATTCTTGTTAATCTACTTGAAAGTCTGAATGGAATAAATGTCTTCTTGTGGTGTGGTGTTGTACTACAAGTTAGGTGATGTGAATATTCCTTGGAAAACAAGAAGTTCAAGCATGATGTCATACCAGTTATGATTCTGTGGTGAGAGTGCTAAACAACCCATCTGCTTAAGCAGGATTCTCCATATCATGTTGGAATAAAAATCTAATTATCTACTGTAATGTAAATGAAGCATGAACTTTTTGAAAAGATTGATAATCGCATCACATCAGCTATGTTTTGGAAGCAATAGTTTTCTATTTATTTTAGTCATCTATCATATGTTCAGTAAATTCATCTGCCAGTGGAGGAGAGATATTGCAGGTGCAGTACATAAACATCTGTATGGGTTGATCAAATAGTAAGGGCTGGGTACTTGTAGGGTTTACCTTCTTGTCCATATCTGTCCTGTCCTGACTGAAATTTTCTCATTACAGGTACAGGACATCACTATCTCAATCACTGTCAGTAGTAAGCAAAATACATTCACACATCTTTTGAGATGATTTTGATAAATTTTTTGTTGCAGTGAATTTACTGTCCATTTCCTTCACAGTGTCAATATTGTCATGAACATGCACTTTAGAGGGATGTTAAGAGATTTTCTTTTCACCAGCACCTGTGTATAACCTTGTCCTGGGACTCCCAGATCCAGTGGCCTTTCAGGTGGGTCCTTTGTTATATTCTCTGCTTTTCCATAGGTGAGCCTCAATAAATTCAACAAGTATCTGAGGAAGAATTTTGCACTTAAATTAGCTCTGAAATACTTAACTTTCAGGAGGTGGGGTGGGTAGGTTTTTCTGCTAATCCTCAAATATGTGTTTGCTCCATAAATGAGCTGAGTCAAAGCACTGGGTTCTACTCTGCCACGTCTGTTCTGATGTGCCGCTGCACACGGATGTGCCTGGAGAAGATCGGTGACAAACTTTTGCAGGTATTTACACTGTGATTGTGGGGTCTCTGGTTAATTTTGTCACTGCTCTGCCACAAAGTCGCTTGATGTTTTTCACACATATTGCTGCTGTTGCTTGTACTAACAATTTGCTGACTGAGCTCACACATCACTCTGCTGATGGAAGAAAAGGAGGTGGTGAAAAATATTGTCAGTCTTACCAAGTTGGGGGTATGGCCAGGAGGTGACTGTGAGGGGATGTGTTATATGGCATTCCCTTGTTTTTTCTCAGTGATTCCTGGGAACTGCCCACTTGGTGTTGCCTGCCTTTTTAGTGATTAGTAACATCTTTGATCTTATTATACCCTGCATAGCTGTAGGCAGGCTAATTCTCAGCTGCCTGCTAATATCCCAGGTGCCACAGCCTGGAGCAGGTTTCTCAGACTCTAGGCTGCACACTGGAGCTTGGCAATAGCCAAACTATCCCACTGCAATCTGCTCAGTCTCACTAGCTCCAGCAGGAATCTTGCTGTCAGTCTGAAACAAAATATAGAATTTGAACTGCCTCTTGGATTATCCCAATACCCATTTTAATTCTTCCAAATGCAATGTCATTCAGCTAGGAGCAAAACATAGTGCTTCTGTTAACAGAAGGAGGAGCTGCATCCCAGAAAGCTGCGAGTCAAGAGGATTTAGGTACAATGGTAGGAAAATAGTTGACTCTGAAATGACACTTAGAAGGCTAAAATAATTCTTACTGAGTATCAAGAAAAACAGAGAAGCATAGCCATGTCTGAAAATAGCTTTAGAGATACCGTTATCAGAATGCTGTGTTGGAGACTTTGCTTTCATTCTTTAAAAAGCTGCTGAAAAACTGATGAAAGGAAAAGCACAGGTACTACTAGAGTTCTGAATGTTGTAAAACCCATTATTCTGATGAGGTTTTTCTTGTTTATCCAAGAAAAATTAAGAAATAATAAAAAAATATCTGTGCAGGGAGGAGATTTTTAACCGCTGAGGGTAAGGAGAGACAACGCAATCAACAGGTCATAAGTTAAATTTCTTTATATTCAAAATGCACAGAAACCTAAGTATTGACAAAAAGCACCAAAGCCCGTTTCGAATCTAAAATTTTTGAAGTTAAAATCAACATTCATGTCTAATAAAGAAGCTTAGTTCAAGGCACACAGTTTAAGAATCGGTTAACGGAATTATGCAGCTGGTGCTAACTAAATATCAATAACTACCATATAAAAGCTGTGTAGTTTGATAGGAGGAAAATCCACAAAAAGCTGAAGAAAATTCAAAGCTGAAAAACACCAGACACTTCTCTCACAATGGACATCTTATTCCACTATTCTCCATGAGGCTGTGCCTTTAGTTTGCCTTCAGACAAAACAGCCAGAGTATCCCATTAGTTTTGCCCTCTTGTCTTCTGAGAGCATGGATGGCCATCAATTTCTTTCTGACAGCAACACAGATTCACCATTTTACTAAGTTTTTTCCACGGAAACGAAATGCAGGTTAGACTATGCACTGCAATATCCCACAGTTGATGAAGACAGGGATGATCTGTCAGGTTACATAAACATTGACATGCAGTGCAACAATCTAAAGACATAATCAAGGTTGTGGTTAGAACCACATTTGAAATGACCAATTAAATGAAAAAAACTGAAGATTGGAAGCATAATATGCATTTCTGTGAACCAGCTTACTGTTCTATTCACCCTCAATTCAAGCAAGACTCAAAGAGCAAAAATAGATCAAAGGGATTCACTTAGTTGGGATATCAACCCAACAGTTGATTCAGAGTATCGATTAAGACTTGAAGAGGTTTAGAAGGACGGGGTGTTGAATAGGTTGTGGAGTCACCAACACAAGCATGTGTTCCAGTTCTGCTTTTATACTAGGGCATCAGATTCAGGAAGCCTGTTATAAACAGAAAGTGTTCAAAAAGACATGCGCTGTATTTTTTCACGTTAGGGCTATTGTAAGCAAAGCTCAGTTTTTACGCAAAGCCCAAGCCTACTGACTTCTCAAAGCAAACTGCAGGTTATCTTATACCTGTGAAAAATATTCAGTTCACTGCTTCAGTATCTGTAACATAGGTATCATGTGATGATTTGGACTGTCACAATGCTGTCAATCTTTGAAATATTATCTGCATACATAAAACAAGAAGAAAGCAAGCTTGGCAATTCTACTAGTTCTTTTTAGATGCATTGCTCTCAGGGTTCTTAACAAAAACACCAGTAATTTTGCTTTCACTTGTGCTCAATAAAACCAAAAAATACTTCTTAGAACACTGTTAAAGAAATATCCTTGCAAAGGAAGCCTTTATTACACAGTATGTTGGCTAGTAAGGCAATTATGTGAAATCAATCAAAGGGTAGAGAAATACTTGTTTCTTTGTTAGAAACCTTCTGAAACATATATTTTCTAAAAAATGCCAAAAAGGGTTGTGGCATGACAGTTATTGGGATGGGATGTGCTAGATGCAGAGCTAGAACTTCTACAAGTGAATAAAGATCTCATAGTAGAGCTTAAGATCTCAGATCTCTTTGTCTGTAGACAAGGAGGAATTATGATAAGAATTTTATAGCAAAATTAGCTGAAAAAACTGTCCAACCTTTACAGACAAATTTCACTTTAAATTTGAAATTTCTGGGTAAATTCTAAACTCTGTTTAATTACAGACTGGTTTGTGGACAGAGGGTGAGGTAGCAAGCACTGGCAAAATATTCAGTCAGTAAATGGTAAGTACTGCAAAAAATAATAATAAAAAAATGCTTGCTGGCAAATTGCTCAGTACTATTTGGTATAGAGGAGCCTGGTCTGCTCAGCATATGAATGTACAGTCTGGGGCTTCAGAGCCTGTCTAGCAGACAGTGTTTGTGGGTTGCACGGGTGTCCTTGAAGCACTGTCTCATGGCTCAATGCCTCTTGCTCTGAGCAATTCTGCATAGCAAGGACAACTGTAATTTAGTGCCAAATGATACTTATTTTTGCACATCAGGATAGGGTAGCTAAAATAAATAATGCCTTGCATTGTAAGTGATCATGCTGAAGTCAATGTTGTTGTCTGTGGAATAAGTTACTACTCAGAGTAAATAAGAAAATCAGTTATGTCATAATAAAACAATCAAATTTGATGAATAGTAACAGAAATTCAATGTGCTTCACCTGAAGACTAGATGAACTAAATATTTGTGTTCAATCAGGAAATTATCAATGTAGATCTGGCTTTGATAATTTGAATGCTATTGTTACTGACATATTGAAACAGCAACTTACAGCTCTTACTTTCTGGGTGACCCTGTGCTCTAGAATTATAAATAAGACCCCGTATTTTTACAAAGGATATTATCCAGAGAATGGGGATGACACCTCACAAGGCAGAGATGTAAACCAGTCCAATTAACAAGCAGGTGGCCAAAGTCAAAAGTCCCTGAAAGGGGCACAATGCAGCGCTGCTAAATCTGAGACATTTATCAAACTGTCTCACAGAAGTACTGTTAATCTAAATGTGTCTGGTTTAAAGCGATGGTAATTTATTTGGCTGTTTCATTACTTGAGAAGTTTGTGCCATTAGTATTTAATCATCTTAGATTCATAATCATTCTTCCTTCCTGCAATATACCTCTCAAGGACAATAAAGTCCTGCAGTTTTGTCTTTGTGCTTCGTTTTCCCCTTCAGTCTCGACTGGTGAAGAAGCATTTTAAAAGTACTGAGTGCTGCACTCCACAAGACAGCAACTTTTAGCATTGTGAGGACTTTTTCACTCAGAAAGGCAGAACTTATTTTATTTGCACATCGTTAAGTTTTCATTCTCAAGTTTCTTTATTTTTCTCTTGTAGGTCTTTTTTGCTTTAATCCTGGGAGAAATGCCTACTGAAATTCACATCAAGGGCTCAGCAGATAATACATATGTGAGTATTAAATATTTCAGATTGTCTGGGCAATACCTTTATGCTAGTTCACTGAAATGCTGGTGCAGATTAAATCAGCAAGTTTGTGTTCCTTTACAAGACAGGTGTCTGCATAGGACTTACTAACGGCCTCAGGAAAGAGCATTAGTGTGCAGGAAGAAAACGAGGAAAGATAAGCAGGTTTCCAGAAACCACCTGGGAAAATGTACCGAGCCATTGTGAAATGTTGGGCCTATTGGAACTGAATGTTTGACTGTTCGAAAAGAAAAGCACAAATAGTTTTTCAATAGAGTAAGCCAAGTGCACATGTTGAAGATGAGAGGAGATACAGCCCTCTCTTGCCTTCAGCTCCCAGAGGGCTATCTGTAGGATGGAGAAGGAAGATAAGAGACAGCCCTTTTTTCGCAAGACCCTCCAGCTGTGTCACCACATGTAAATATGTTCATTTTGAGAATATTCATGGTACTCTTTCAAATCCCTACTGTAGCAAAAACCCCGTCTTTCAGGGAAAAAGAAAATCCAGAAGGAAACCTAGGGGAATAGAAGTACATTTGGGAATATGTTGTTGTGATGCTAGGATGCCAATAGAGGAAAGATTATGCAGAAAGAAGCAGTTTCCATAAGCAGACTGCAGTTCATGCCACTAGTGACGGAAGGTGTATCTCATCAGTATCAAAACTCTTGAATATGTCCCAGAAGGTTAAAATGAGCTTTAATTATGGGAACTTTACTTTGACTCAATAGACTTTGAATTGCTACTTGTTTCACTTACAGTTCTCCATAACAGAGAATACTTAAGCTATTTTTTCCTGGACCTCTACGGAAAATGAAGACCTAAGTCAGAAACCTCAGTGTCATTAAGGTGACTCACTGACATTGCATTAGCTTTATACCACTGTCAGCTGCACTGTTGAGAATCAACTGGTAAGATTCCTAATGTAGATTTTAGGACAATCTTACACAGCATACTTTTAAAGAAACATTATATTTTTTTTCCTAAAATATCCCAGATACTAGTAGAAGGGTGAATCATTTCAGTAGAGCCTATCTGAAGTTGAGAGTGGGAACTGAAGAAATGTAGATCACTACCGTCATCAGAAAGGATGAGGAAGCATACCAGTATTATCAGGTGTCAGATAAGATCCTGTCTGATGCTTGAAGACTCCTGTAAATGTTCTTCATCTATACAGACATTTAATCTAGATTCAAAGAAAAATCTCAAGCTTCACAAGTTTCAGAATATTGATGTAAAAAATTAACTAGCTCACCTTTCAGCTATTCTTTTCAGCAGAACATGTAGAGTGCATATGAAGAACAGGGCCAGAAACTTCTCTGCACTGTGGATCCAATAAACTGATTTGACAGTGAAAGTAGCTTGAGCAATAGCTATTTCTTACCAGCTGTGAGGTCTTCTCTGAATAAGTTCCTAGAAGTGTGGAGAAAGCATACCAAACTCCCTCGTCTTCAAATTGTATTGTCCAGGTTAAAAAAAGATTTACAGTGTACTGTCCCACTTTTTATACCAGCTTGTATTGATTGACACCAGCCAACACAATTTAGTTAATTTCATTTTGAACAGTGATTAAAACGTGTAAGCTTTGCATATTATGTCCAATAACTGCTTGTTCTACTAAGAAAATCTCGTGTTTCATTTCAGCCTCCATTCTAGAGGATGTTTACATCTAGATTTATAAAGGTATTTAGAAACATCTGTGGTAATAAAAAACTTAAAACTGCACAGCTGCCCAACTTCTGCTGAAAAACATCACAAAAAGAGGTATCAAAGAGCTCACACAGTATCACAGCTACTGCTCTTTCATTATGTTAGATAAGTTATTGCTTGTTTTCTGCTTTGTCCTGAGTGAATTTATCTTACATGAAAAGGAAAAATACTGGTGCTTTTATTTGGATTCACTGTTTTTAAAGACGTGTCTTCTATGTGTTGCCCAATACACAGGTAGCTTACCCATACTACATGTCTCCATTTGAGATAGCCAGACCCTTTTCTGAGATCTGGTCCTAAGGCACAGGTCATCTGAACCATCTTGATTTGACTAAGAACAAAGCGTAACAATTTTAGTTTCTGTATGCGGTAAACAATGACAACAGAAGTTTATCTAGAGAGCAATTTAATCTCAGAAACTGCAACTGACCCTCTAGAAGAGTCATTCTTGCTGTTGACTGGATACAGGGTCTGGAGTGACTAGGCTTTATATAGGTCCTTAGGGATCTTGAATTTAGTTTCTTTATGCATCTCTAGGGAGCTAGACACCTGTTTTAAGTACTTTGTTGTGGGAATACACAGCAGAACATGCTCAGATGATTTCCTGCACTGAGCCCCAGGTGCAAGCAACCATCTGAATCTGAGTTTTTTGTCAGCTTAAAATGTTAAATTTTGAGACAGAAAATTTAAGGTGTGACCTATAATGCAGCACATCTTACAAAACTTCTACGGTAAAAACAGATAAGATGAGAGTCCTACACAGCAAAGATACAGTTTCCCTTGAAAAGATGAGTTTGGTGCCATAGATACAGTTAATTAATTTTATCTCCTTTATAATGTAAAAATAAATTAGTGTGTAAACAAATTCTTCCTACCTCAGAATTTTTATGTATCTGGATACATACTTGCAGTACATTTGAGAAGACAGATCAGATTACTCTTGATCTCTCCTTTTTCATCCCGATCATTTATTTGGATAAAATCACTCTCATTCATTCTACAATGTTTCTGAAATTAAACAGTTCATAACTGATGCATAACAATCTCAGTGAAATTCACAACTGATTATTGGCTTGTGTCAATATATCAGGAGATATATTTGTAACTTTGTTTTCAGCAGAGTTATAAAAACAATTTAGATTTTAACTATTTGCACCATGGCAATATGTGGTATCAAGCAAAGTTATTCACATACAGTTTTGTATATGTTTTTGCTGAAGTAGTTTAGCTTTCTGAATGTAGAAGAGATTTTTAGCTTCTTTTGAAATGTTCTTGACCTCCCACTGATGCAAATACATGTATTTTCATTTTGTTTAACATATTTACCCTGTGTTATGCCAGGGTCACCTTTGGCTCCATGTCCTTTGAAGCAAGGATATGTCTCTTATTAAAAGGGTTTCTTAAATGATGATATGTTTGAGATGACAGGGGAATCTCAGATCTTCTGTTAGGTAGAAGAATATCTTGTATCATTAAGAATCTGTAATACAAGAAGATGGTAAGGACCAGTGGGTACAGAATGCCCATGTTCTTTCTGCAGTTAAACTATGCAACCCTTGTCTGACTTTGAACAAAGTACTCCACATCTTTCTACATTAGAGTGGTTTGTATACTGTTCTTAACACCAAAGTTTTGGAACAGCTGCCAGTAAGACACTAAAAAAGTAATTATACATCTGTTTCTGGTCCTTTGAGGAGTGAGCAGTATGTTAGTGGAGTGTTTGCTTTGCATTTTTTATATGCATATTTCTATAAGATTATATTAGAAGGGATAAAGTCAAAGAAGTGTCTTGTGTTTATAGCAGAGTTGTGAAGTTTGCCCCTGAGACTATATTTCCAAACCTCAAACTCTCACTGAGAAAGTTGTTTAACTTGCCTAAGAGTTCATCACCATTCTTGTAGAAAGTTTAGTTGTACTAAGGAATCTCATTGTGGACGATGGTGTCTTTCAGAGCCTGAGGCAATACTGGAGCATTTGATGCTTTAAGGACGAGGATTAGGAGCTTGTATTTAATTCAAAATTAAATGGTAACCCACCTTGAGAAGAGAAAAATCCTGACGTGTTCATGTTCTTTTAGATTTATTGCAGTTTTCCATTGTATGGGCACATCTATTGGGCCACACTGGAAACCCAATTCATATTCCTTACTATTAAAAAAACTGTTTTGTTTTAAAATGTCATTGATTTCCAGTGCATGGATCAGCTGTCTGTCTTTGCCAGACACTGCTGACTCACTACCTGTGGATTGTATGACTTCTAATGCAGATCTTGTTCCTCTCCTTACAGGAATTTACTAAACAGTTTGTATCAGAGCAAACCCAGGATGAACCTGTGACTAAGTAGAATGTGGTCTTTCTCCATCATTTGAAGCATTTACCTTTCAGCTGATGGAGACTGATATTTACAGAATTCTTTGCTATAGACACTCATTGAAGCTAACTTTTCTAGAAATCTGTGTGACTCCAGTAAACGTATGGATTTCTGGTCACACAGCTGTGTCAGAAACAGTGCCGTCACACATGAAAATCCAAAAGCAGGACCTGAGCTCTTTTCACCCTCTTGGCTCTTGATGTGTGTGCATGTGTGAAACTGTAGCTGTTTGAAAAATAACACATTCTTTTGCAGAAGTTCCTAAGATAGTGCTGGAGGGCTTCAGTATGAAGAGTGTATATGTATTACCGTATGTAAGTGTTACCATATTTCCTTGTTAATGACAGGACATTCCACATAACACCTCAGTGCACATCTTCCAGTTTGTTTTTTCTGGGAGAGGAGCCATTCAATTTTGACCAATGGCATAGTTAAGGGCATTTCAGCTCAGTGCACACTGGGAAGAAGTGCATCTTGAAAGAACAGAGGCTACATTTAGAGGCACCCATAGATACTGCAGAGGCACCCCTAGGTAAGGCAGAAAGCAGCCAGAGTATTTTCTACCACTTAGAATTCTCTAAACTCTGTAGATTTCACTCCTGCTGGGAAATGTCACTGAAGCAAGTTTAGGCTGAGACAGTCTAGAAAGACAACACAATAGCAGTAGAAAAGTTTACTTGTGGGTGCCACGTTGAGAGAGATTAGGGGAGGGTCTTGCACAATGGACTGAGATATGGATGTGAGATTACAGCCAAAGGAACTTTATGACACTCTGTTGGAGGGCCTCAGGACATTTTTGGAACAGTACTTGGAATGATTGCCATTACCCTGTGACCCAAGAGCAATATTTTATGGTTGAACATATCCAATGCCATGAAGAACCTGAGAATGAATGTCTGGTTGAGGGGGAATCTATCTGTCAACGTTACTACAGCAGTTCCAGTTCTGCAGTCTGGCTTGAATGTAACTCCAGTGAATTCCAGTTCTCTGAATTTTTTCAGAAGGCTTCACAAGTGCAAGTACCACCTAGAGTTTCTGTACTTGTCTAGACTAACTTGGCATTAAGTATAAATCAGAGTGATGACACAAGAAAATCAAAGTTCTTTCCCATTCATCTGTACTTTTGACTGCTTGAGTTGTCAGTTCTCTACAGAAGCTTGTGACATAACTGCACAGTAATTAACTGGTTTCTTGTGGGCTCCACCTCTGTTGTTATTTTCTCTCCTGAGTGTCAGATGTTGCTGAGGTAACAAACTCTGCCACTTCTTTGCAGATTAAAGAAATCTGTTAGTAGCCTTTATGTTGCTACTTTCCTTAACGTTCCCCCTCTCTGACAACATTTGAGAGTCATGCAAATGACTAAATTAAACTATTACACCACCTACATGACGTGGCTTGGGTCTATTCAAAGGGAACGGGGAGAATTTCAATCTGTGTGTGAAAATATTTTTGGTAGAAAAAAAAGCAACTGAATTTTGTCACTGGCTATGTCTTGATGAAGACTGCTACTGTCAGAGAACGGTGAAAGTCAGGCAGGCAAGACAGAAGTTTGGACTCTGTGCTAGGTGTTAGGCAAGCACCAACTCCAAAAGTCGCATAGGATCAGTCTTGCTCGGGTCTCTGAGGTGTAGTGACAGCTTGACGCATATCGCTGCAAGGTATGGTAAGTGATAGATTACAGGAAGAGAGCGGCGCTACAGCAGGAGCTTGGTCTGGCTGGCCCCAACTATCAAGAGCAAGCTCCTGAGCACTCAGAGGACCAGGGAAAGCTGGCATGAAAGTCCCCAGCTTCATCCTAAGAGGTGCCTTGTGTGTAGCTCTGAAGGGGCAGAATTGATTAACAGTCTTTCCTAAATCACTAGCTTTTCTGCTCAGAAATCGCAGTGAAAACAGTCATTTGGAAATTCCAGTGACCTGTCTGTGCATGAGTGTAAGCTGGCTTGAACTGCAGTGGATTCACTCCTACCACTTTTGTAAATCTCTCTTTAACAAACACACTGACAGTCATGCAATGGTCTTCTGTGTTGCTTCACACACCACCACGTTTCCCATTAACCAAAAAGGCAGATGTGGAGGGGTTACTGTCATGATTTTCCTTTCATTGAAGCTGGTTTCAAGGTTCTGCATAGTGCCACAGTCAGATTTTTCAGACTGCTGGCACTTTGTTTTTACTTGTAATGCTCCACTTGCCGATAGATGAAGCAGTAGAGTGAGGCTGTAACAGTACTTTTTGGCAGTGCAAACATATCTGAACTTTTAGAGATGCTTTCTTTTATCTTATGGTTGTAATTACTTGCTATGTTCCTTACATATTGTTTTCGACCCCCTAGTATCTCATTAAAATGTTTCTGTTGAGCTTTTCTCTTGTCGTCTTTGCTTTTCGTCTATATTTGCAATCACAATAATTCTCCCAGACCTTTCACTATTTCTTCACTTTCAACTGATACCGTGTCTTTGGAGATATCATTAGCTGTGATAATCATTGGTTTATGTTGCTTTAAATTATACTAGCACAGATCTCTACTCAGACATGAGATTGTTTCATAAATCTTTGAGCTCATTCATTATTTGTTAGGGGGAAAAGGTGGAGTTTGCTGCTGATATGTATGTATTTTTCTTCTCTTACATACAAAAATTAAAATAAATTGGGGGAATCTACTGCTAGACTGGTTCCTGATATTAGGTCTAATTTAGCCTTACCTCCAGGTTCTTCACGGTGCAGTAGCTAATGGCACTCCTCCAGAAAAAAAACCCTCCCCCCAAAACCCAAACAAACAAAACACCTGTGTTCTGTATCAGGTTTTAGCTCTTCTTATGCACAGCAAGCACAAAGAGGCATTTTTGCATTCATGCATCACAGGGGGGCCTCATAGTTGCTAACTTGTACAAGTGGGAGAAGAGAAGTTGTAAGGATTAATCGAGTAAAAATACCTCACTATTTTGTAATTTTTTACATCAGTTGCCCCATGTCCATTCTTCCTTCCTTCCCTAAAGCCACTGGGTAAGTTACCCGGGACTGGGTAAGTTACCCTCCTTCTGTCCTAGATCCCTCACAGTCCCTCAGCTTTCTCCCATACCATCTACAAACATCTACTCAAAGGTTTCTAAAGACGTCTTTCTGAAAGTATCTCAGAATCGCAATTCAAATCCTTCCTAACCAGTCACTCAACTCTAAATGATCTGACCTTTTCTTATAGACCCTTATCTCCCAAATGTAGGTAGCTGGTGAAGCGCTGAAATCTGGAAGGTCCCGTAAGAACGAGAAAAATGTACTGAAGGAAAAACAGAAATAGCATAGGGTAACAAAAACATATACAAGAATTTCTGTTCTCAGTGATCAGGACAGTGCATGTGGGTTTATACTCATGAGCATACGAGAAAAGGCAGACACTTTGTCCCTTCATGTGGCAGGCATCTTACTGGGACACATGACCCATTGCTAGCTCACGGGAAAGGAGGAGACAGCAAGCAGTCTGAAGGATGCTGTAACAGCCATACACAAATCTTTCAGGAGATCTGAGCAGTTGGGCCTGAGTTCCCCAGCAGAAAGACACTGGGTTTTTATCTCTACAGCAGCCCTCATCCTGAGGAACTGATAAATTATGCAGAAGTAAACAAAGAATATCAAGTTAAAGGGCATGATGAGCATTATGCAGTCCCCAACCAGGGAGCGAGTCTAAATGCCACAGTAAAATCATCTTCCATGCACAAGAGGGCTAGAGCAATTCCTGAAGGGAAGCAGAGTCTTTATGGTCTGTTTGTATGAAGAAGAGTGGAGTCAATATTTTGTCGCCTCTTCCCACTACCACAAATGAGACACAACTTTCATGCTAATCTGAGCTGTTCTCAGAGTAGAAGGGGTGGATTAAAGCCTCATTCGTATCCATCTAAATGAACAGGACAGTTATTTTTATCAACTTCCATTGGCCAGCCTCCCTCACCCCGCTTTTTCCTTTCTGTGAGTGATTTAGTTTGCTGAAATAAATCAATATGCTTCTCAAGTCTAGTCCTCCGCAGTTAGTGTACCCATTTCACATAGATTTATCCCAGAATGTTTAAGATAACATTTGCTGCATGCTCACCAGACATTGCAAGCTGCTAAATCACCACGTATTTGCAGTGATTTTGAAACCAAATGATTTTACAGGAAAAAAGCAGAAATGAGCAGTTAGCTTTCCTGGAGCACACTTTGCTACCACAGGACACGATGTAGCTGCTCTACATGATTTCATGAACTACAGATCACCTGCAGTTTTGGATGAAATCATGGGGAGGGGCCATGATTCTCAAAAGAGCTCTGCCAGAAGGCACACAGCATAGCTTCAGCCTTGAAACACCACTTCAGCGGGAAATCATAGCATCACAGAACGCTTTGGGTTCAAAGTGACCTTAAAGATCACTTAGCTCCAACCCTCCTGCCAGGGGCAGGGACACCTTCCACTAGACCAGGTTGCTCAAAGCCCCGTCCAACCTGGCCTTCAACACTGCCAGGCAGGGGGCATCCACAACTTCTCTGGGCAACCTGTTCCAGTGCCTCACCACCCTCATGGTGAAGAATTTCTTCCTTATATCTAATCTAAATCTACCCTCTGTTAGTTAAAGCCATTCCCCCTTGTCCTATCACTCCACTGCCTTGTACAAAGTCCCTTTCCAGCTTTCTTGCAGGCCCCCTTCAGGTACTGAAAGGCTGCTATAAGGTGTCCCCAGAGCCTTCTCTTCTTCAGGCTGAACAGCCCCAACTGTGGGTCGTCTAGTCCAACCCTCCTGCCGAAGCAGGGTCACCTACAGCAGGGTGCACAGCAATTTGTCCAGGTAGGTCTTGAATATCTCCAGAGAAGGAGACTCCACAACCTCCCTGGGCAGCCTGTTCCAGTGCTCCGTCACCCTCAGAGGGAAGAAGTTCTTCCTCGTGTTCAGACAGAACTTCCTATGCTTCAATTTGTGCCCAACTGGTGATCTTATTTACAAATGACAAGAAAGAGATAAAATACGAAAGTCAGAAATTGGGAGTAGAACTTAACTAAACAGCAGCACAGATGACATGGGAAAAAAAGGGAAAAAGAAAAAGAAGAATTATCAGCATAATTTTGTACTGGTTTGGTTTTGTTTGATTTGTGTAAGACCTTGATTCTCATAGCATGCCATTTTTGTCATCAAGAGCCTGCAACACCACAAGGTGGCAGTAAAAAATTACTTATTGCATAAATTTTGACACCTGGTTAAGTAAACAGTAAATACACCTATTGTCCCAAATTTGAACTTATGCAAATATCAAACCCATCTCATCTGTTACAAAAATAACACGTATGGTCAAGTTCTAGCATTTATGTGAAAAAAGCACTAACATTAGCCAAACAATTAAATCATCTTAACTCAGGAATTCTGAATTTTAATTTGCAATACATGCAAAGTTGCTCACAGTAGAAAATTATTTAAATACTTAGAATAATAAACCATTTCTCTTCAACCTGGCAATCAAAATTCTTGAAATGACATAGGAGAATTGGAACACCATGCTCGTTTAATTTACCCTATGGTACAGAAAAATAAAAATAAAAGTGAGAATGGATTATGATGAATCTGCTTACTTCTACCTAGTACGGTAGAACTACATGCCAAGCAGAGTCCTCTGCTGAGCCAGTTAGTGCTCCAATCTGCTTCTTTGGGAACAAGGGTGAATACCTCAGATCTTGCTTCTGTCAGAGGCAGTTGGGATTCATTCAATGCATTTGATATAAGAATCAGCTCCTAAAATGTTATTGGATATAAATGATTACCCAAGCAGAAGAACACGGCAAGGATCACACTGCAGAGATTTTTTTGCAGAGATCAGCCAGAATTTGCTCTTGTACCTGCTTTGTTTAGTGCACAAGTTTCAACTCATCCATAATTTCATTTTTCCTATGCATAGTCAACTCTAGTAGCCAAAAGTAGTGTGGGGAGGGATTTGGCTTTTCCAAATCCTGATCTTCAGTGTTAACTTCAAGTGTTGCTAACCCCCCATAAGGGCTCAGTCAGGAAAAAAATCATGCTTCCATCCAGAGACAGGATGGTAGCATGCACAAGTAGGTACTTGTCATCCTCATAGCAAGAGGACATAACATCAGTTTCTCATGCATTTGTTATAATTTCCATAACCTAGGCTGTTTCATTTGCTAAATATTACCTCTGGTTTTGCTCGAGGGTTGTTTCCACATCATACGACTACAGAATGGTGTGCTTCCTCTAAGGATAATATAGCATACTAAGAGGTTGCTCCACACTCCCATCTCTGGTTTGTCAGATAAATTATTATACATTTTAAAATTCTTTACATGTACAACAACACTAAAACATATCTTCAGTTGAAATCTCAATCTAGAGTAAATCTTATTATTTATAGAGAGCTCTAAAGACTGTATTTACCCAGAATGCCTTAATAGACAGAAGAGGTCTAATCCCCATCCTGCTGGCATTGGCATGGAGATTTGCCCTCTCTTCCTAGTATTTATATCAGGTCTGAGAAGCGCAGACAGCTTTGAGTGGTACTGAAGAGCTATTCTTCTAGTTTTGCTAGTCTACGCCTGACAGACTGCAAAAAGAGTCAGGTACTTGGCTGCCCTCCCCACAGGGCTACTGCTAATGAGCTATAGCTCTTTGCAAGGACCCATATAGCTGGTTCATCAGCAGCTGCTAACAAACTTTGTTTCAGGTTCACGAAGACTGTTGGTGGTGCAGATCCTTCAGACCTCCCACAGGTTGTAGAGATTGGCATCAACCCTTTGGGATGAGACTGCCTTTGTGAACTTGAAAGCTGGAGGCACAGTTGCTGCAGATACTGAAAGCTCCAGACCACAAGGACAAATCAGGAAGACAACCAGTGCACCAGCCTTTGCAAGGAGCATCTTTGCTTTGATCTAGAGGAAGCAGAGAATTATTTTCTGAAATTAAGGATGACAGAATGGGCTGTGGCACAGCAAAACAAAATAAAAAATCCTGAACATAAGAAAAGGTGTTCAGAAGGTATGTAACTGCAGTGCATTTGGCCATTGACTTGCACAGAAGACAAACAGCTAGGTGGTTTAATTTTTTTTCATTTTTCAAGTTTATGTGGCAGAGGGCAAGGGTAGTAGTAAGAGAAGAAGTACATATATGCTCCAAGGAGCTGCATTTGAAAATATTTCAGAGAGAAAACCCCAAACTACAAAGCCTTAAGCAGATGTATTTTCTTCTGGGTTTGAATCATAGGGAGCTAGAGATTAGAATTTGCATGTCCTGAAGCTGCTTTCCTCTCGTGACGGTGTATCAAACAACGGGGGAGGGGGGTGAGGGGGTGGGGACAGCAGAAATGGGCTTTGGGTTTGTTTCCTGAAAATTCAACACCTGGGTCTGAGTTGCTAACTGGGGCATCCCATGAAGTTGATGCACACCAGGGACAGTTTCTGTGAGGGCAGAGGAGCCCAGGGCGCCTTCTGAGTACAGCATTTTGCCCCTGACTCAGTCCTCATAGCAAGCACTTGCCAGGGTGGTGGAGGACAGCAGAGCTGCAGCAAACTGAGTGCAGGAAGGGAGACGAAACTGGTGAAACAACTGATACTTGAGACCCCTGAGGTTTTACCACAACCAGGTAGTCTGCAGCAGGACTACTGGGACAGAAGTGGAGGCTGCAAGATCGATTGCACAAGTGCAGATCTCAACTTTAAACTGGCTTTTGACTCCCATTTGCTCCTAACTTGCAGACTCAGACAGAGGGACAGAGGGTGGTGGCTCTCATTTTCATATGCTCATCTGTGACAGCATGGATCCATGCTCTTCTCAAGTACAGTCTGCAGGTGAGCTCTATTCCATACAGTGTCCTTGTCCCGGAAAATCTACTACTACACTTTCACATGCTATCATCGTAGCAGGATTTTTCAAACACTTCCAATGCAACCCCATGAATCCCAGATTACGACTGATGCCTTTGATTCGTGCAGACACCAGCTGAAACAAATAAACAAGATTTGGATTGTATTACAAAAATTACATCTCCTTTCAGTGGGGTGTGCTGAAATAACTAGTTGTATCTTTAGTCAGGAGCTCTTCTATATAATATTTCTGAAAGGATGTGTTTTAGACTATTCTGTACTCCCTGATGAGAAGTGTTTGAAAAAAATTAAAAAGTAATTATGTGCGTTGTCACAAGGCATTTAGGAATATGGTATGTGTCATTATAGGAAGAAAATGTGACTTAACGCTATGATAACTGGCATTGTTTCCCTGCATAAAAAATACTTTACAATAAGAAGAAAATTTGAGATGGAGGTTGAATTTGAGGATAAATGAAGAATTTTGGCAATTTATATAAGTTCTATGAAAGGAAATAAAATTTTCAGTGCTACTGTCTTCTCAAATGCACAATTTTAATGGTGACTAAAGCTTTTATTGGTAGTATTTATTCTTTTTAAATAATTTTCACAATGCTTCTGTCCCCTGGCAATATTAATTACATTCTTCCAGAAGAAGATGTGTACCTTGTACCTGGCCCAGACTTGTCTCTCTGTAGCATTGTGAAGAATCAGAGAAGGCCAGAAGCAGGTGTTTGCAGTGGTTTAATCCCGGTAGGTAGCTCAGCCCCACACAGCCTGTTGCTTGCAAAATAAGGAAAATAAGGAATTCATTCACTACTTCCCATTGGTAGACAGGTGTTCAGCCATCTCCAGGACAACAGGGCTTCATCACCTGTAACAGAGACACTATAACTCCGAACATTCCCCCTTCCTCATTCTTTCCCCCACCTTTTAGTTCTGAGCATGACATTATATGGTCTGGAATTTCTGTTTGGTCAGCTGGGGTCAGCTGTCCCAACTGTGCCCTCTCCCAATTTCTTGCCCACCCCCAGCCTACTTGCTGGTGGGGCAGTGTGAGAAACAGAAGAGTCCTCAACCTTGTGTAAGCACTGCTTAACAAAAGCTAAAACACGGGTGTGTTATCTACACTGTTTTGGTCACATGTCCAAAACTTAACACCTACAAGCTACTATGAAGAAAATTAACTCTATCCCAGCCAAAACCAGTACAATGTGGTCAAGAGATATTAATGTTATTAGTATTCGCCACTATTGCTGCTTCAGACCACTGCAGAAAAAACTGACTAGAGTCACGAGTCAGGAATAACGACAGCTGTGACTCTTTGTGGTCTCTTTCACATGTCTTTCATGTTTGCTTATGTGCGGTCTTATGTATCGCGCTCTGGGTCTTTCTGTAGGACTGCCAGGTTCTGGCAGCTTCATGAAAAACCCGAGACTATCAAAACTCAGCATGGTTGTGGGTGCTTTAACCCATGACCAACTGGTGGGTTCATGCTGCCCAGCTTGTCTGCAGAGGCTCAGGATCTCCCCACGGCTTCTCCCCATGTGCTGCAAGCAGCAGATTCTGAAAGAGTAGCACCACACAATGACCATTGCAGAAGCGGAGCACAAAGTGGGATGTACATTTTTTGTCCTGGGTTTTGACAGGAATCAAACCAAGTTTCAGAGCAGCAAAGCAACATTAAACAGATAGAGATGATGAGGGAACAAAGCTGCAGTCATTTCTGTTACAAGCTACTCATCTAGACATAGCCTGAAAATATATCAGATTATGCTAAAACCAGATTCTCCATTTCTGTTGGAACAAGAGTGCTATCTACTGGGCAGTTCATTTTGACACCAAGCTAATTATTGAAACTTTGAGGACAAAGACAAATTATATGCATCCCAGCAAAATACCGGCTAGGTAACTGCTTGCAGAATTGGAAACAAAGAAAAGAGAGAAAATAAAGGGAAGCAAAAAAAAATAAACCCCCAAAACAAGCCCCGCCCACACCCCCCCCCAAGCAAAATAAGATATAAAATAAAAAATAAGAAAAAAAGAGAGGAAGAAAAAATATAACGAAGTGCCTGTCAGTTCTGACCTGAGATGATAGCTCTGTTCTCCAGCTTCTCTTCAGGATCCTTTTCAAAGGCATCACTATGATATTTGGCTGAAGAGAGCTTCCAGCAAGAGTTTTTCTGTCACAGTGTTGCCATTGAGAACTGATTGTTTCTTTTGATTAAAATTCTTATTTATACTACTGCTCAACAAATAACCAGGGGTACAGATGGGTAGCTGCCGGTACCCCAGTGTTCTCTGTTCCTGATGTTCAACTGGGGGAGAGTGCTGCATCCCAGTATCAAGTGATTTCATTCCTCTCCTCCTATCTCAATCAGAAAAGTTATTCTGTTGGTTATGTGTGTCAGTAGCAATGCAAAGAAAACACTGTCAAGTTTTTTTTCGTGATCAGGCAGCCTGGTTCTGACTGCTGCGTACTCTCTAATGCAAATGCACAGAGAGTATTTCTTTCATTAGATTCTGTACATCCATCATGATGGCTAAACTAGCCTATTCTTTCCAGCTCAGACAATTCGTTTAGCTTGTTACAGAATTTCAGTAATCACATATTTTGCAACCCAAGTAATATCTCAACACCTCATTAATACCACAGTAATCAGCTTGTGCACTGAGTTCACAGCCAACAAACGTGATTTATAACTACATGGACTGGGAAGTGGGAGGACTTACATTTTATACTATGTTTGGTTTAGGGGGTACTTAAACAAACTTCATATACTCACCCCTTTAAAGGAAATGAAACTGACAGCGGTACATTTCAAGTGCTCCAAATACACAACAAATACATGATGAAAGGAATCTCCGTTATGTGGAAACACAATTGTTGTTCTTGAGTGCACTGGTTTAGGCATTACAAGAGAATTGGAATTACCATTGCCTGTGTGTGCCCTTCTCCCTCCAGTGTCACTTCCATGTTCTGTTTTTTTTTTTAATGAAAAATATACTTAGGAGTATAATCTGAATAAGAGGAATGGTGCACTTTGAGTGGGTTCCCAGCCTGCCTGACTACTGGTAATTTAGGATCTAGGGATCCTTTGCAGATCGATCTATGCAGTATCAGAGGACCAACTAGTTTGATTGGTCTTTGGATTAGGTTCAGCATCTGTCCCTTAGCAAAGTTGTAAACCTATAATAATGATTAAATGAGGGCTCTGAAGTTGTCTGTTCTAACCCAAAGTAACGTGATTAATTCTGCACGATAATTTATTTGTAGTTATACATTTTTATCAGTTAAGTTAGGGAGTCAGCTCTCTCCAGAAGACTGTAAATTAGAGATTTGAGAATGAGATCAGTATAGGATATTCATTCACTGCAGCACTTCAGAATCTATTTATACTTTGAGGGACTCATTTGTAACTCTCTAAAGTCAGCAGGCCAAGTTCATCTACAATGTAGAAGTGCTGTAGATGGAGCACAAGAAACTTGTGGAATTTGAGGTTTCTGAATCTCTGAAGTTATATTAAGGCTTCCTAAAAAATTTGCATTTCAGCTTCTGAAAGGTGAAAGGTGTTTTTCTTTAAAGAAAATATTATAGTGTAGCAATAAAGTTAAAGTACTTATTGGCATTTGGTCTCCTGGAATGGAAAAAAATTTAACCAGAACTGGGTGAACACATGTTCAGTTGCCTATGCAAAGTAGGGTCAACACTGAGTTCAGACTATGTGTCTCCGAAATTTTTCCAGATGGGTCTTAAAAAAATTCAGAAATGGAGATGCCACACACTGGTCCATTTGTAGGTTGCTTTCTGGGCAACCTGCTCCACTGCTTGACTTTTCTAACAAGGAAATGTTTACCTTACATCCAATTGGAGTTTCCCCTGTTTCAGTTTATTATTATTGTCTCTTTTTCTCTCACCATGATCCTCAGTAAAGAGCCTGGTTCCATCTTCTCACTAACTTCCCATGAGGTGCTGGACAGCTGCTAGCAGGACTCCCTGCCATCACTTCTCCAGGATGAGCAAGCCCTGGTCCCTCAGAGTCTCCTCACATGGCAGGTGCTTCAGCCCTGACCACTTTGGTGACACTCCACAGAACTTGCAGAATGACAAAAAAACACCTGCAGATGTTTAAAACCTGTGTATGATGGTGAAAGACTCTCTGAAACCATCCATCTTTCAAACACACAAACAATCAGCAGAATTTAACACTGCCACCAAGATTCCAGTAAACGCCTCTGAAATAATTATTTCTGCATAGGTAAGAGCACCTCAAGCTGAATGGCTAACCAATAACTGGGAAAAGAATGGATCATATTCACATGAAAAACATTTCACTGCCTGAAGGCCAAGGAGACAGAGAAGTACATTGAGAGGAAACGACTGGCAGGGATGTGAACAGAAGCATGGATCAAAGCCAGTAGCCCAAAATTGACAGTACAGTTTCCTTCGCTGTGGTTTGGACAGCTAGTTCTACATGGTCATAAAAGAAAGGAAAAGTTGCTTTGGGGTAGAGAAATAAACAGTTCAGTTTGTAAGAAAATATGATGTTGGAGTAGCTTCTTAAGCAAAGACATTAATAACTCAGCTCTCCAGAGAGATCCTCTTGGGAAGTTTTACTCTTTGAACTCTGAACCTGCATCCTTTGCAGATGGTGACATGAATTCTTACAGACAGGATAGCTGGACACTGTTGGACAAGGCCCAGGTTTCAGGACTGTTGACATGGCAGGCCTGTATGCATTGGTTCTGCTGGGCCAGGTGGACCCAAGACTTCCCCCTTTCCTGGTCAGAGGTGATCTGGCTGGTACTCACAGGTGGAAGACAGATTTGGCCTGAATGTCACTCTCTGAGATATTGGTAGAAAAGTGAAATATGGTTTGCCTGTTTGCTGAGCCACATGAGGATGACTTGCCTGAAGGGGCACCCAATCAAATGGAGGTCTTTGCTGTTTGTACCTAACAACAAAGCCTGAGTAATAAGTTTTGATCTCAAGAGATGACTCATGATTACAATGATTTCACATCCTTCTCTGATATCAGTAAGATTTTTTTTCTGAGACTAATAGATAAAGCAACCAGAGATTTCAAGCTATCTCCATTAAATAATCTTTTTGCTTTTATTACTGCAAAAGAACAAGCTAGAATTGCACAAATATGTTAATAAAACCTTCTAACTCAATTCTGCATCAGTTAGAGGGACAACTGTGAAGCATTTGCCAGTGAAAAGCCTCCAACAAATTGTACTTTTGGGTCCAAATAAAGAACAAGAAAAGAAATTAAAAGAGGTGTGATTAGCTCATACAATGACCCCCCTTGAGGAAAAAAAGTGATTAAATTTACTACAAATGACAAAATAAATTCTACTGGAGGATTTGTTTAAATAGAACTCTTTTTCTACTGGGCATCAAAGAAATATTGCCAAGGAGAAAGAAAAGGAAATACAAAGAATTAAAATACAAACTCAACAATATTTATTTCTACTGTTCTACATCAAGCTACTAATTTAAATAGATTAGTTTAAAAATAATGGCTTTTATGGTGTTTCTTAGGAAACTGACAGTTGTGTGGTGAATTCTGCCTTAATGCTGGGGCAGTTAATAGCAAATAACATAACTGCAGACATCAAAATCAGTAATATGCTTGATTCAGGGAAGACAAATTCCTGTTGATGATAGCTTCTCAGATGCATTTTAGTTACATTTTAGAAAACATCTGTCCCTACTGATATTACAAGTTGTTAGCTACTGATTAACCTTCCAATACTGAAAAACACATTCAGGATTCTGCTTAGGGGAATAATATCTCAGTTATGGCTTTCATTTCATGATTTCCCCGTCAGTTTCACTAATAAATAGATTGTCATTGATAATAAACTCTTGTTTTATCAAATTGCACAACAGCTTACACTGTTACATGCTTGCTCTGTATGTAGCTGATCTTTTTATATTTTTTTGACTTACAGGACTCATTTTCTCCCTTTTTTTTCCTCTGATATGGAAATGTGGTGGGGTTTCACTTTTAAAATTTAATTTGAAAATCTGAAATGGTGTCCCAAGATTAGTTATACAATTAAGGTGAAAGGCAACTTAGATTTTACTTCTAGATAATGCAATATTATCTTGTTTATTACAAAGTGGTACCTGGACAAAGAGTTTGGGATAGCAGAGGTAGAGTTCTGTTGTCCTCAGGTATCCCACCTGGTTTTCAGCTACCAGTATGGGACTGTGAAGGTCTCCCAAAGGTCCTCCATTGATCTGACTCCCTGTAGTATCCCACTTAAATTCCAATGGTTGTATGTAGGCATTAGGAAGTCCTCCCTAACACACCTAACATTGATAACTATGTCTAGGTGCTTACACATGAGCAAACTCCCATCACAGTCTATACAACTGAGTGAGCCTCGGGAGCTGACTGGGTGGTAGGTGTCCAGTTTAGGATGATTTGATAAACCAGGTTTATGCTATGTAAAGACTTTTCTAAGATCATGTGAAATTAGCAACACTAATGTAATTACTGATGTAAAAGTGTGTAAATATATTTTCAGGCTTTTGTCTTTCACAGAGCTTCCTTCTCCTGCTGTGTATGTGCCTGGCTTTATCTGCTCTGCTTAGCTTTTCTGAAATTGATTTGTGTCGTGCTAATGGTCATACATAAAGTAAATATCCTCTCAGGAATGAAAGCGCTTTAATTATAGAATGTTTTCCTGCTCAAATAGAGAAGAAACTTTCCATGTTTTCGCAAAGTCAATTTTTGTTTTATAAGACCAAGTTTTCAGCTGGCTCACAGCAAAGGCTCTAGGGACATTGTAACTCTTATTCATAAGTATTTAATACCTAGTTTGTCTATTTGAAAGTAAATTATCCTTGGAGTCTACTCTGAAAATCCTTTGAGATTTCCAATCCGATAATGATCAGGTTGAGAAATAGCGTAATTTAGTTTAAAACCTTCATTCCTCACATAATCTTTTTTCTTTTTTTTTTTTTTCAGCAAGAAAAATATAATTTTTGGCTCTTTACATAATCATTCTATATGCAAACTTATTTTTCATTTCACCTTGCTACTAAATCCTCTTTCCTTTACTGTCGCTGTGGGTCTCATAACTTCTTCCCAAACCAATCCATCTGTTCTGCTTGCCCAGTTGCTACAGAGATGCAAAGCTAGTCAAATAAAAGCCTTTGAAAGCTCATTTGGCTTCAACTTTATTTTCGTATCAGCTAAGGTACTTGTATAGGGTAATGTGCTCCATGATGACACAAGGATAGCTGAGATCTACCTCTGTAGGCTAACGATGTCCTGTGGCAGCATCTTCACTCTATTTAGCAAGAGTGAAATGCTTGTTAATACTGCAGGTTATTTCTTTGTTTCTGAAGTATAGCTGAAGTTACTTTTTTCTTTGTCTTTTCTTAGGGTTACAAACCAGTGTCTAGGCCACTGACTAGGTGCTGGCCTGATGTTCAGCTAACTGAATAAGATGTTCAGTGAAAAACTACCAGATGTGAGAAATTGCTGGGTGTGCAGGATATTTGTATGAGAAGATGAGAGAGTGCCATGAGCACTGTCTGGATTTCATGGGTTGCTAAAGAGGAGTTATACTAGATGGCCAGACTTGTCAGATAACTGGAATGGAGCAGAATCTTCCAAGGACAAACAGGACCTTGATAACTGAAACACTGATACATTTCAGGGCCAAGATTATCCAGGTAACAGTAATATCAGAAATACTTAATGTGGTTATGGAGGTAACAAAACTGAGACCAGTGGGGAAAACACAATTGGGGCAGGTGGTTTATTTGGGAAGAGGTTGGGGCAGAGAAAAGGGGGTACAAGAATAAAAAGGACCATGTCACATGAGTGAATTCCACTTCCAGAGTGAGGAGGACATGGGGGATCAGGGTGTTTTTCCTGGATAACTGGAGAAAACCCAAAACATGCAGATGCAGCATCCTGGAGTCACTGTGCCAGCACCCATTCAAGGTCTGACAGCACTGGCAATTATCCACCAGTTTATGACGTTTCTTTTGAAATGATATGACAATAAAGAGGATCTACTGATGGTTGAATACCTTCTTGTTACCACTGAAAACATGTAGGTGAGACTTCGACTCATAATCAAAGATATGACACGAATAAGTAGTAGCAACAGGAGAGTTTTGTTAATGTGTAGCTGCAATGCTCTGGCTTTGGCAGTAGTGGGACTCAGGGACTACTGTGCTGTGACTGCTTGTTTGCTCTCCAGCAAGGTTATGTTGATGGGGGCTGTGGCTTTTAATAGATCTAACAGATCTCTCTATCTCTTTCTCTGCAAAGACTGTGTGGTTGTGCTCCCAGGCTCCATCCTCCATAGTATTAGAAAATCTGAGCATTAAACCATTTTTCTTTCAGTGAGGGGGTAGAGGATGGCAATAAGGGAGAGCAGAAGTAGATCATTGAAGGTTAGTGCAGGAGTTCGTAGGTAAACTCTTCCAGCAGATAAAGAGATGTTTTAGGAAGAACGAATACACGTTCTCAGTCCATTCGGTGCCCCCACAGCCAGTAACAGCAGCCAGTAAATGTGGTAGTAGTGCAAAAAGGGATAACCTCTGCTTGTGGTCATTGTCAGATGTGCTGAAATAAATAATAAAATGAACAAAAAGATGAGTAGCACATAAAATCAGAAGCTAAGAACTGTAAACTATTTCTACAGGAAACCCATAAATGATAATCACTAATGGATAAGAATCTTAAATACTGTAGAAAAGTAACGATGGTGGAGTGTTGGAATCTGGATTTTGAAAAATAATAGGGAAATGGAGAAATAGTTACCAAAGTCTTCTGCTGTGTTTTTAGGGGAGGAGGAAGAAAATTCAATATTACATTACAGTGATGCAGCATCTTCTATTCCAATAACAACTAAAAAAGGTGTTGAACAGAGATTACTATATTTGTATACTTTTGTATATGTAAATATGGATATCTGGTATTCTTAAATAGCTGACTGAAGATCTGCTGGGCTATTAATATTAATTAATTCATTAATTAATACAATGAAAGAGTAGCTAAGTTTTAGAGGCCTGAAAGAAGTCAGGACCAATATTTATTGAAAAAAAAAGGATTGAATGAATATCATGAGTGAAGAAAATGTCTTACTCTGTGAACACTAGTGCGTGTGTCTGGGTCCAAAATTTGACTTTTCCACTCTCAGGCAGAAGTCTGTTACTTGACCGCTGCATCTGGTACAGGCGAGTTGTAAATTTTGATAATACCCGGAGTAAACAAAGTGCCATGTCCCATGTCCTCCAGTTAACGAGACACGAAACAGAATCACCAGTTATGGGGCTGATCACTCTTTGCGTCTAAACTATTAGACATGTAAACTATTTAGATTGGAAAAAAACCATGGGCTTAAGACACTGCAAAGAAGTGCCGCTGAGAAGAAGGGCTCCCAGAAAAATTTGTCATGGATAGAAGGTGACCTAGAAAGTAGGTGCTGAAGATCCTGGAGGTGGGGGAAGATCCAAAGATGGGATAACTGCATGGGGATGAATGCTGTGGAGTACCCAGGGACCTTGGCAAATAAACCCTGGTAGGTGTAAGTGTGAGCAGCATCATGGTGGGAACTGGCTCTATTTTATGCTTGAACTTTGCACATTGGGAACCGTCTCCCTGATGGGTAACAAGTCAATACCTAGCAAAATGGTGTGGGAGCAAGTGAGTGCAAAGTGTGTGAGAGATAATCAAGCAGGTCAAAAACTCTGATCTCTGAGGTTCTTAAATGAACTCCAGTATCCAGATCCACTGTGGGTTGTCATTTGTTTTGCCCTGCCAGTGACAATGGCACAAGCTGTTATGTGTCCCCATGATAACTTCCCCAGGAAATAATTAAAAATGACTGATAGAGGATTCATATACTTAAACAGTGATAGTGCCGTAATGTAATCAATTTCTATTAAAACAGTTTATGGAAAATGGATTTTGTCAAACAAATTTGGTATCTATTGATAAAAGTATTATTGTCAATGTAATGTAATCCTTTATTGGTTTTGACTTAGTGCTGCCTGACATTCTGATTGAAAAAAAATAGTGTCATGCAATCAACACGACGTACTTGCAATGTATTAATAGCTGGCTGACAGATAGGTCTCCAAATGCCACTGGCAATGAAGAATCATCATCATATGGGTGGGTTTCTGGTGGAGCTCTGTGGAAATCTGCTCTTACCCTGTGCTGTTTAACATTTTCTTCATCTGTATCCTGGAAGAAAAATATTGAAAATCTTAGTTTCAGTAAGTGGATGACAAAACACTTGGAGGAGTGAATAATAATAAAGAAGACAGGTGTTCTGCAGCCTTTGAAAGAAGAGTACAAAAAAACATCATGAAAGAATAATAGTATGCCAGTAGTATGGTTAGGGTGCTGCAATGGACACGCATACATCCTGTGCTCCTTTTGTAGTTGGCGGAGAGAAATAGACATTTCTAGATTGTGACTCCTCCTAGAGTAAAAAATAAAATAGGTCAACAGTATGGATGCTATAGATACCTGCTTTTCTCCCTTGACCATAAAGGAAGCCAAAGTCAATTAACTTGGATGCAGGTATTTTTCTGTAAAGATATACACTTATGTGTCATAAATCAGTCTGTTTCCGTGTAAAAAAATGTATGTGTGTGTTCATGCCTGCATGACTGGAAATATTCAAGAAAGCGGAACTCTCTAAGTAGAAGCAGTTATAAACTTCTTGGCAAACTCTTGGCAATACAGGTATTAACTGAAGGTTTTTGTCTAACACCTGTCAGACTTACCACAATTATTTCATATACAAGTTCCAAATCAAGGAAAAATGGATCAAAAACTTCTGGGATAACACAATTATCTTCTCTGTGGTAAAAAGAAGCTGCTCCTGAGAAACTGCATATAAATGCTGCTTCTCAGACCATAGGACTAGATGGATTTACCTAGAAATCTTCATAAGAGACAGACTAATTTTGATCATTATTAATTTTTTCTTGCATTATGTTCTTTCTCTTTGTTAAAAACAAGTTTCTTTTTCTATCATTCGATATATACAAGTGGGACAACCAAACAGCTGTTAAACTTTCAAAAACATTTCTTCCTCTGTGTTTCCGGCATTCCTTGTTCTGAAGAATGTTGTTAAGTATTCAGGCCTGGGGCTCTCAGTGACCCACACATGTATCGTTTCCACTGCACTCAGTATTGTTGCTGGTGGTAAAAGAATCTGAAACTAAAGAGGTAGAGTTTGAACAAAGCATTAAAATGCCTGCCCTTCAAATTTTTTCAGTGATCTTAGGTCATTGTCACACACAAGGTCTGTATTTGGGCCATGGCATAGAGAGATGGCGTTTGAATTCTGAGCTATAGAAGTAGTGTTTGAGGCCATGAACTGACACTTTGTTTCTCTCAAGGGCTTTGAGATGAAGCTCATCAAGTCTTATACAACACAGAATATAGACAATAGAGGAATATATTTGCAATCCCATCCAGCTCAGATACATATCAGATCATTGTCCTTTGTATGTGTGGTTTTTTCTGCAAATTGAAATCTCCTTCGGAGGGAAAGGCATCTTGGCTCCTGTGAAAAGTATTTCCAGGAGAGTTTTCCTCACCGCAGGTCTATCTTCTGTTTGCTCCTGTGATTAAAAGTAATGGAATGTCCTATTAATGGTGCAAACACCCTTCTGCTATCCTAATTATTCTCTTAGCCATTAATAAAAAAGAAGAAAAGCAATTCTAGAGGTCACGTAACACCGGAGGAATGCACGATTTTTGCTCTGTGTTTGTACTTTCTATTTTCATTAAATATTTCAGGTACAGCTCTGAAAAGCAATAAACACACAGGAGGAAAGCAACCTGAAGTATATGAGAATCTGAAAATAACACTGGCAAAATAATAATGAAAGGAGATAGAAGAGAAGTAAAAACAAAAGTTATGGTACTCCTGTTACATTTTTATCCAACTTTTTTATATTTTATTTGAAAAGGGGAGTTTACATATCTGGAATTTAAAGATACGTATAATTGTTGGGATACATGGCAAGGAACATTACAGCAATTGTAAGCAAGTTGCTGTAGTTGCTTTGCCCATACAGGGCATTCAAGATAGCACAGCTCCAAAAAAATTATAAATGGAGGTCTGATCCCCTGTAAAGCAATCCACAGGAAAGCAATGTCCCTCTGATGGCTGCCAGTTGCCCACTCTGTCACTCCCCCAGATCAACAAGAAAGGAGAAGAAAAATACAATTAAAAGCTTGTGGGTCAAGTTGAGGACAAGGAGATAACGCATCAGTTACCACCACAGGCAAAACAGACTTGACAGGGAAAATTAATTTAATTTAAAGACAGTTAATCAGAGGAGGATAATGAGAAATAAGAACAAATCTAAAAAAAACCCACCATTCCTCCATCCCTCCCTTCTTCCTGGGCTCAACTTCACTCCCGACTTCCCTACCTCCTTCCACCAAGCAGCACAGGGGAACAGGTAATGGAGGTTGCAGTAAGTTCAAAGGTTTTTTCTCTGCCAGTCCTTCATCCTCACACTCTTCCCCTGCTCCAGCATGGGGTTGCTTCCACGGGACATGGCCCTTCATGAATTGCTCCTACACTGGTCCTTCCCACAGGCTGACTTTCTTCACAAACTGCTCCAGCATGGGTCCCTTCTGTGTGATGCAGACCTTCAGGAGCGGACTGCTGCAGGGTGGGTCCCCTGTGGGCTCACAGCTCCTGTCTGGCATGGACTCTCCATGGGCTGCAGCTTCCTTCAGGTCACATCCACCTGCTCCAGAGTGGGGTTGTCCATAGGTTGCAATGTGGAGTTCCAGACCCAACTGCCATCATGGCTGGGAGGGAGATGGCAGCTCTTGCTGTGTTGCAGGTATGGACCACAGCTGTGCTTGGCTCCAGACCCATCTTTCATCAACAGATGCAGGGGTGGTCTACACAGGCTTTACAACAGTTTACAGCACACAACAGGATAGAGAAGTTTGGGTTCACATCATCCAGTAGTTACCTATATGCTGGTGCACACCGCATCTGTCTTAAAGACAAAGTTGTACCCCCTCACGTTAGGTAAAGGAACTGGGTGGGCACTAAAATGACCAGAAAATCAAGTGGGATCTGGAGTCAGCTTGAGAGTGAGCTGTCCTCATGCTCCTGCTTGGTGATGTAGGGCTGTGCAGCATGGACTCACCTCACTAGAGCAAGTCATGTGTGCTGGCAGGGATCACAACCTACCTTAAATTACTTCCAGAGAACAGCAATACCTTCCCGGTAAAATGAAAATTTTGAAAGATAAGACTCCTGGAAAAAAATCAGAGGTTTCCACAGCGTTGAATTGGGAGATATATTGATAAATTATTTTTATTTTTGTGCCTTCCCACTGAAGGTCAAGAGATTTCACAGCCTGATATGAAGTCCTGTGCTGCTCCTTTTCTCTGAAAAGCTCCTTGCTATTTATTTATTTTTAACCTTTTCTCTCTTTATAAAGAAGCATCACTAATGCATTTATAAACTCTAGATGTGAGGTCTCTGCAGTAATCAATGTACCTAATTCAATTTTCCTAGGCAATCTTTGGACTGTTCTTTATAGGAGGTTTTGCAGGTGAAGAAATGGTAATGCTAGAGGTATTTTAAAAAGGGAACTCGTTGGCCTAAGACTTTGATTAGATGCTCTACTGAGGCAGACACCTTTTTCCAATAACCAGAAAACATAGTTATTGCCTTTAGCTAACAATAATTGTACAAAAATATATCTACAAGTGAATGAATATATACAGCTATGTCAATTTAACAGGAACACTCCTTTCTGAGGCAATTAAATTATCTCATCTTATTCTAGGTCATCCCTTTGTCCCAGTATATGAATAATTACTCCAGACAGTTTCTTAACAAAGCAAAAAAAAAAAAAAAAAAGAATGTTTTTGAACATCTGCCAAAAACTTGGAAACATAGTCAACTATTAGCACTTTCTAAAGAATTAGAAGTTCAAATTTTATTTAGTAGTACATTGCTTGATTTCACAAGGATTAATATTGATTCATTTAGGGATAAGATGGAAATAGACCATAACAATTGCTGGTATCAAAAGCAAAGTGCACTCCTAAGGATGGAGGGCCAGATGGCATAAAGTGTAAAGGCCAGTTAACAATTCTGTGTTTGAGCTTGCTCACACATCATAGTGAAACACTTGGGGTAGGTAATCTTCACAGCAGAAGAAATTTCAAGATTGTTTTGAAGGAAGAATCAAGGTGTTTGGTTAGGAATATGGAATATCCTTTACCTTCAAGCTAATTTGTAGATCTTCAGTTTCCCTTTAATTCTGTAAATCTGTGGGACCTTGCTTACTAAAGTTACAAGTGAGACTCTTAGGGGAAACAAAGAGGCTTCTCACTCTGTTCTACTGATTCTCTTCCAAATGCTTCATTCAGCGACCTACTCTTTTTGGAACTGTTTTGTGACTAGCTCTAAGCATGTATCTCCTTGCAGCCTTTGCTCTAGGAGAGAAGACAGGTTCTTTTTATTCTGTTAGTAAAAACCTATACAAATCAAGTGTACGGTTTTCCAAAGTTTAGAATATTGACTATTTTTTTCTATTTAGTATCATTTCTTTATCTAAAATAGAAGTCTTATGATAGTTTTATAACACTATTTAAGATGCATTTTATTTATTCTTTTTGTTACTATTGTTACTGTTATTGGAGGTTGGAAATTAGTAATGATTTTTTTTCCCTGTAGAATACTGAGCTTGATATTTTTTTTTTTTTTGTGGGAGACAGTCCTGGAGTCTTTCATCTACTGGGAACACAGAAGTCAAATAAGTCTTTTACATTCCCTCAGCTGAGATTAATTTTTAGTTTTAGATGAATATCAATATCTTTATCTTCTTGAGTGAACGTCATGATACTGTAGGAAATAAGCAGAGTACATTGTGGGAGAAGTGAACTGGCTGGCTAATGGACTGGGGACACGGTCTATCTAAAGTAGCACTGTCTACATGGCGTGCTTGAAGTTCAGATGAGGAAGGAGATTTCAACCCCCCCAAAAATGGTGTAACAAGTGTTGGTAATAAAAGCATTTCCTTTTGAAGAATAGTGTTATAAAATGTTTAGCTACAATTATGTAAATTTTAGCATATATTGTAAGAATATTTTTTACTTTTGCCTTTTTTCAGGCCTAAAAGGATATCTTGATGTTAGGTCTTGTGTTTTGAGACTATTTTTCATTTTCTGTGAAATATATTATTATTCAGTTAAATCCTGGGCTGTATCTGGATGTGTAACAAAGGGTAGTCTCTTCCCTCAGGATCTCGCAGACCAGAAGTAGACAGGTTTGTGGAAAGACGTCTGATAAGAAGGTGGCTCTCTATGCTAATGAAAAAGTTCACCTCTTCTTTGTATACATGGAGAGAATAAGCAAAAAGAACGGAATGGATATATGGCTTAGAATTTGTAAAGTTGTTACTTGTTTTGTATTCAGGACAGTAATGTAAATTGCATTACTTTTTCAGTGTGGTTACAACAATCTGTACTTTTTTGTGACGGGCTGATTGAACTGAATGGTTTCATTTGCCCTTAGCAATGGCTGCAAAGAACAATAAAAGGGCGAGCTGAGTTTGCTGTATTTGGCATTGGTTTGGGTTTTTTTTTAATTCACTTTGCGACTGTCCTGGGTTTGGCCAGGACAGGGTTAATTTTCACCAGAATCCAGGAAAGGGCACAGCAGGGTGGGCTGACCCAACCCCAACCTGGCCAAACAGAGCCCAGTATTCCATACCCTGTGCCGTCACGCTGGGTTCTGGTGGGGGGGGGGGGGCGGCGCGGCGGGAACTCACTCGCGGCTCGGGAGCCTGCGGTGCCAGTCCTGTCTGGGAGAGAGGGTCTGTTGTGCGAGTTTGTGTCGTATTTTCTCCTTATCTGTATCTTTGTTGTTACTGTTCCCTTTGTTTGCTGTTCTGTTAAACTGCCCTTATCCCGACCCACCAGTTTCTGCCTCTTTCTGTCCATTCTCCTCCGCATCCCGGCGGGGGGAGGGGCGGCCGCGTGGTGCTTTTGTTGCCGGCGGCAGCCGAAACCAAAAGAGCAACAAATGGTTTTGCTTGAAAAAACTTGCCTTGTTTGGTTTGATATGTGTCCAGACGGAGTACATTAGGAAGTGATGATACTTATCTGTGTGTTTCACATGCTAATTAAATTGACTTTACCAAAGCATACAAATGTCTCCCATTATTTTCTTTTCTCTTACCTTGTGTCAATATGTTTCTATAATAAATTGGAAAATCTTTATTCAGCAGGCAGACAATATTCAAGAATAGGCATCCATTTTGGTGGTTTTTACTTATTTCAGACACTAGCTTGCAAAGACAGAAGCAAAGACAGAAAAGTATGAGGAATGAAAATCTTTCCTATGCCAATTTCTTTGCTTCACACATCATGAAAAGAAAAGATAAACTGATGGGTTGCTTATTCGTAAATTGGAAAGGTAGATTTACATGACAGCTTAAGTGAGGTCTGGAAAAATCCACTTTTAAGTTCGGGTTTGTACTTTGTGTGAGCATTTTGACTAATCAAACAGAGGCAGCTGTATAATGAATAATTCATGGGTATGGTGCCTGTGAAGAAGCAGGCTGGAAATACCTGCAGAGGGACTTCATTGACACCATAATTAGCAGCTGGTGTTAGCTGGTTGATGATGTCACCTTTGCTCCTATGTGTAATTATAACTTCTAAGCTGCTAGTGAAGATGTATGCATGTAATTTGTCCCCTCGCCAGTGGCACGCATGCTTTTATACACACAAAGGAGAGGTGGTGGCCATTCCATCCGTCCCTCCCAGTCCCAGCCTGTAACCCCTGGCTGCAACCCCCTTCACCTCTCAGCACCTTTCCACATCCTGCGCCCCTTTTTTTTCCGCTCAGCATGATCTTCCTTCCCACCTCCTGCAAACATCATCAAGGGAGTCATTGCTGCTGTTCTCACACTCGATAAGTGTGGGGCCCATGGGGAAGATCAGTGCTCTGCTAGGCACAGTCTCTCCCCAGATGTCATATGAGCGAGTGGACAAGACAGTGCTGTACCTTCAGAAACACTTGTCCTGCACAGTACAGAAGTGACACATAACGGGGGCAGTTATGTATATCTGGTTTATATGACTGAAACTAAAATTCAGAGATACCCTTGCTTCTGTAGAAAGCCACAAATAAGGAGGCGCATAGCTACAGCTCGTTGTAAAGGTGAGTCCTGTCCGGTTGTTAAGAAGTCTTGCTGGGATACCTTACAGTAAAAAAACTATGGGTTGGGGAGAACCTCATGGTTCTTCTCAGAACATAGGTTTACAGACGTTTGTCTGTCGGCGTATCCAAGTGCATGCAAAGGGACTTAGGGGTTTTTCTAATCACTGGGCTAAAGTGGGAGGGAACGCTTACTCTCTCCTTCCCCCTGTGTGCCTGCCTAGTAACATGTCTGATTAATCAGCCCATAATACTCTCAATCAAAATTTCTTTGGGTGTAATACAAAAGTTTTTGGTCAAAATTTTGTTAGCTCTAATATTTTTTTGGTTGTTTTTTAATCAGTCACATTGCTAACTTTACTTGTAACTGACATGGATGAACACAACATTAGCTCTCTAGCTTTTAACAGAGTCACAGTAATTTGTGAATCAGCAATTTCTTTTCTCTGAATCTCGGAGGTCTTTATACAGCAGTGAATTGCTCTTTTGTGCTGTAGCAATTTTATTCAAGGTAGTGTCCTGGTCATTATGTGCTCAATGATGTCTTCCATAGATGTTTGGGTTTGTATTAGTGCTGGTTAGTCTGTGATGTGTGTTAATTTAGAGATGTAAATATTGGCCAGGGTTCTGTGTTTTAAATGAATAGCACTCTGGGACTGAACTCACATTCTTTCGATCCCAAAGCGAGAAAGCTATCCACAGAGCCACAGTAATACCTGGGAAATGGCAGTTTGATAAAGCAGTCTAAGTAATATCTCTCTGTTCAGCACACCTGTTTTTTACAGACAGGTGTGTATTTATGAATGGAAAGGAATGTTAGTTGCAAAGACAGAAGAAAGGAAAAGTGTTCCTTTGCCAATCATTCCAGTATTTTGAGAGGTTGACATTTTCAATAATTGCAAGCCAGGCAGCCAGGTTATAGCAGGTCCTTGTTGAATGGTTTTGAAGGGTTGTGAGACTTGCCATCTGTGTCAACAGTTCTTTTGTGCTGGGCCAGTGAAGAGCCCTGCCTGGACTTTCTGCATCAGTCAGTATTTGCAGATAGGAAGACAACAAATCGTCTTCAGACCTGGAGGATAGGGTAAAATCTGTGTTTCTCAGAAACTCACAGGTTACAGAACCAAATGCAACTTTGATTTGCGTGGGGCAGTGCTGAAGTGCTATTGATGATCCCTCTGCTGTATGTATGGAAGCGTTGTGCCTGGTATGATGTGACAGTAGCTAGCTGTAGTGAGTACCTTAGTCCTACCCACAACGAAACCTCTGGCTACTGAAGACTCCAGCCACTAAACTTTTGCTAATCATTTATCATTTTCTTTCTTTCTGTGGTTTAGAAGCCTTTTAGGGATTTCCTGAGTAGTTTATGGTTTATATCATCTTGACAAAAGATCACATGGAAGAGGTGGTGGGACCAGGAAAAACTGCCTGGCTGTTCAATAGTAACCTTCATTTCTACAGATGCTGGGGGATGCAGAGACCGTGTTGCTGGAGATCCCAGGATGGAGATCAGTGTTTCTCCAAAAGCAGCAATGCTGTTACAGGATCTGAAAGTCCTCACCACCACTTTTAAAATGGAATAATCCCATTAAGTGGTCACAGAACTAGGCATTATTTAGAACCAGAGGAGCTGATGTCTTGGTTCAAAAGGGAGTTTGAGAGTCACAGCCTCTGCAAACTGAGGATTTGCCTTAATTTTCTTTGCTGGCTGAAGCTCAGCAAGTGTCTGTGTGTAGTACAGGAGCACAATACTGCAAAGTGCTGTAGGAGACCCAAATGCAGATATGGGAGGGACGTCTTGTCTCTGCTGAGATGCTAATGGTTGAATAGCTGAGCTACAGGCAGCCCTTCTGCTTGCGTGGGTCACTGGGCTGCGATATCAGAGGGTATCTGCATAAACGAATACATGATTGCATCTGACTCTTGTACCCATCGTGGAGGAGTTGCATATTACCACTCTGTGGGCTGAATGGTATCTAAGTCCAAGCCTTAATAATAAGGCAACTCAAGTGTTTGCATATATATTTTTATGGCAGTAGTAAATGATTCTGACAGTTTAAGTAAAGCAAGACTAAAGTCCTAAAAGCAACAAATCAAAACCATAAGTAGATAATCTAATGTTATAATGAATTCTATTATATGCAGGATATTGTGGCTACCAAAAAATAATAATGGATTGGAGGAGGATTAATTTTATATTGTCAGAAAACAGGGCTTCCCAAAATACCTGATGTTCTTCCCATTATAAGAAAATACAAAAATGTAATCTTTCTATTTAAAGATTACTTTTTTAACTAATATAATTATTATCTCTGTCTCAATATTATAGCAGTTAATGCAAAACTGAGTATTTTTGTTTATTTTTCAGTTAAATGTCTGTTAAAATGTTTCCTACTTCTATGAAAAAAAGTACAGTAGAAGATAAATAAAGATATTTTTCTAGATTTAGGAAAACCCTCAAATTATCAAACCTAAATTAGCTTTGTCTCTGTGGAGATTTAAAGATAATGTGAAATAAGAAGGACTAATCTGAAGAACATCGTAGCTTTTAATAAAGACAAAATAAGTTTATGCAGGGTAAGAGCTAAGATATCCAATACCTCACCTTTTCCTTTCACTCTTTCCTTTTTTGATTTTTTTTCCTCCTCCTTGAGAAAAAAAAATGTTTTCTCCTAAATTTCAAGTTCATGTTTGCACAGAGGTCTGGAATGTTAATTACAGAACTCAATTATCTGAAGTTAATATTCTGTTAATCACATAGGAAAGAAATGGAGTTGTCAAGGTAAAGTGACCTAGTGCATTACAAAGTTAAAAGTGGATGGGCAATGGTGATTGGGTGGATAAAGAGAGTAATCTGTGTTAGTACATTACTAACTCTTCACATGGATTCAAATAACTTTAAATAGTGAGTTTCTTCAATATTCAATTCTGCATCTTGGATTAATGTATTTTTATACACATTTGGTGATCTTCTGATTGTTTTAAAGAGGGAGAGGTAATCCTGCATACTTCTTTTTTAGAAAAAGATTGTGTTGCACTGGCTGTGACAACCTAGTTGTTTGCTATTGACATTGCTTCACTTATTTCTTTAATCTTTTTCTAAGTAAAAGGAGAGAATGTAATTAGGAGGATGTTTTCCTGCCTCTGCTGAATACACTAAAAAATCTACACTGCTTCTAACACAGATGACTTTGCAAATATGTCCTGGGTTTGGCCAGGACAGGGTTAATTTTCACCGGACTCCAGGAAGGGGCACAGCCGGGGGGTGGGGGCTGACCCCACCTGGCCAAACAGAGCCCGGTATTCCATACCATGTGACGTCACGCTGGGTTCCGGTGGGGGGGCGGTGCGGCGGGAACGCTCTTGCGGCTTGGGGGGGCGCGGCGCCAGTGCTGTTCGGGAGAGCGGCTGTCTGGGTCGTACGGTTCGTGGTTGTGTTTTCTCCTTATTTGTATCGTTGTTGTTCCTGTTTCCCTCTGTTTGCTGTTCTGTTAAACTGCCCTTATCCCGATCCACCAGTTTCTGCCTGTTTCTTTTCATTCTCCTCCGCATGCCGGCGGGGGGAGGGGCGGCCGCGTGGTGCTTTTGTTGCCGGTGGCAGCCGAAACCAAAACATTAATTTGGCACCCAAGAGTGGGGCAGGGATAACGGCAGGGCTGAGCAGTGGGTGTTAAAACTGCTTTCTTAGATTTTGTTAAATTTTGTTATAGGCATTTTTCTGTGTTAGTTAAATAGTCGCCGGTAAAAATGTTGCTGACTTTGTTCAGATGGCTGTGGTTTTAGAACCCTTATTTGCAGTATGTGTTTACTGCCATGCTGTTCATCATCACTGGAAAAAGGATTAAGGTGATGATTTTGCTGCACTGTACGATATCGACTTATGATATGATAACATCACTGTGCATGAAATTAGTCTTGTATTTGCATGCGGCACTGCGGTCATTTCCGTACCTCGGATCCTATGTCTTAGATTTTGTTAATGATCAAACCCAGTCTGTGGGGAAAACTGAAGGGGATACCTTCCCCCACTCTTTCGCCCCCCCTCTCTTCCTCAGGCTGGTCCTAACGGCTTTTGAGAATTTCGAGTACCGTGGGATGCTCAGGGCAGCAAGTCGTTAAGAACATCCTGCAGAGACCTGCCCCGGGGCTGGATAGCTGTGAGTGGCTGGGTGTGTGGGACAGCATGGGCAGATGTCTAGAGCAGTGGGCACCCCTGGTGTGTTTTAAACTCACCCCTGAACAAATACAGAATCCAGACAATCTGGTAAAATATCTGAAAAAAGTGTGCTGCCACCCTGGGAACTCCAGAGAGACACAGATCACCACAATGTGCTGGGGTCTAGCCCATGCCTACCGAGCCATGTTCAACATTGTTCAGTGCCTTAAAGGGGAAAGGGGGGGAAGCGAAGCGGCAGGCGCTGCAACTGGCGCTGCCCCCCCCAGCCGGCCCTGCAGCCCCTCCAGCCCAGCAGGCAGTCACAGCCCCCCAGACCGGCACCGCCGCTGCCACAGCTGCAGGGTCTGCCTCGGTTTCCCTGGAAGGCACAGCAGCTGCTTCAGCCCCAGCTCCAGCTGCAGGCAGCGTGGCTGAGCCCAATGACCAACCTGTGCCGGTAGCAGTCGCCCCCGTAAAACTAAAGAAAGACGCAAAGAGAGCAGATTGCTCCGGGAGGGATGACGATGAGCCAGGGTCATCACGGGAGACAGAGACAGAGATCATCACCCCGTCCCTGTCCCTGGGCGAGCTGCGAGACATGTGGAAAGATTTCAGCCGCCACCCTGGCGAGCACATTGTCACCTGGCTGCTGCGGTGCTGGGATAATGGGGCCAGCAGCTTGGAGTTAGAGGGCAAGGAAGCCAAGCAGCTGGGATCCCTGGCCAGGGACGGGGGCATTGACAAGGCCATTGGGAAAAAGGAATAAGTCCTCAGCCTCTGGAGGAGACTTCTCTCAGGGGTGAGGGAGAGATACCCCTACAGTGATGATTTTGTATGCTATGCTGGCAAGTGGACCAATATGGAAAGGGGTATTCAGTACTTGAGGGAATTAGCTGTGCGGGAGCTGGTTTATAATGAACCAGATGACGACCAGTTACCCACAGACCCAGATGAAGTCCAGTGCACAGCATCTATGTGGAGGAAGTTTGTGCGGAGTGCACTATCCTCATATGCCAACTCACTGGCAGTAGTAAACTGGAAAGGTAAAGACGCACCAACAGTGGATGAGGTGGCTGTCAGACTCCGCCAATATGAGGAAAGTCTGTCTTCCTCCCTTGTCTCAGCTGTGAATAAATTGTCCCGACAGTTCCAGCAATTCAAAGAGGATATGTCCTACTCCCCACCTGTGCGGGCCCGCATCTCAGCTATTAGGGGCAAGTGTTTCTCTGCTCAGGAGAGAGAGTACAGAGGCTACACACCACGGGGCACCCTGTGGTTTTACCTGCGTGACCACAGAGAGGACATGAGGAAGTGGGATGGAAAACCCACCTCAAGTCTAGAGGCACGAGTACGTGAGTTGCGAGGTAAAACAATCACAAAAGGGGATTCTGTTAGGAAAAATGCTGCTCCAGTTTCCAGAAGCCAGCTCTCCAGACCAGGTAGACAGTTTGACCTTGATTCCGATCCTCTGGAGGGGACCTCCAAGTCATTTTTACAGCAGATGAGCAACAAATTCTCTGACGAGGATTAGAGGGGCCCTGCCTCCAGCCAGGTGGAGGAAAGGGACAACCGTGTTTATTGGACTGTGTGGATTCGGTGGCCTGGCACGTCAGATCCACAAGAGTATAAAGCTCTAGTGGACACTGGTGCACAGTGTACTTTAATGCCATCAGATTTCAAAGGGTCAGAGTCCATTTGCATTTCGGGAGTGACAGGGGGGTACCAAGAGCTGAGTGTACTGGAGGCTAAAGTGAGCCTCACTGGGCAGGACTGGCAGAAGCACCCCATTGTAACTGGCCCCGAGGCTCCGTGCATCCTTGGGATAGACTATGTTAGGAGAGGCTATTTCAAGGACCCAAAGGGGTATCGGTGGGCTTTTGGCATAGCTGCTGTGGAGACGGAAGAAATTAAACAGCTGTCCATTTTGCCTGGTCTCTCAGAGGATCCTTCCGTTGTGGGGTTGCTGAGGGTTGAAGAACAACAGGTGCCAATCGCTACCACAACGGTGCACCGGCGACAGTATCATACTAACCGAGACTCCCTTCTCCCCATTCATCAACTGATCCGCCAGCTGGAGAGTCAAGGAGTGATCACCAAAACTCGCTCACCCTTTAATAGTCCCATATGGCCAGTGAGAAAGTCTACTGGAGAGTGGAGACTGACAATAGACTACCGTGGCCTGAATGAAGTCACACCACCGCTGAGTGCTGCCGTGCCAGACATGCTAGAACTTCAATATCAGCTGGAGTCAAAGGCAGCCAAGTGGTACGCTACAACTGACATTGCTAATGCATTCTTCTCCATCCCTTTGGCAGCAGAGTGCAGGCCACAGTTTGCTTTCACCTGGAGGGGCATCCAGTACACCTGGAATCGACTGCCCCAGGGGTGGAAACACAGTCCCACCATTTGCCATGGACTAATCCAGACTGCACTGGAAAAGGGTGAAGCTCCAGAACATCTGCAGTACATCGACGACATCATTGTATGGGGCGACACAGCGGAGGAGGTTTTTGAGAAAGGGGAGAAAATAGTTCAGATCCTTCTGAAAGCCTGTTTCGCTATTAAGCGAAGTAAAGTCAAGGGACCTGCTCAAGAGATCCAGTTTTTGGGAATAAAATGGCAGGATGGGCGCCGTCAAATCCCAATGGATGTCATCAACAAAATAGCAGCTATGTCTCCACCAACCAGCAAAAAGGAAGCACAGGCCTTCCTGGGTGTTGTGGGTTTTTGGAGGATGCACATGCCAAATTACAGCCAAATTGTGAGTCCTCTGTACCACGTGACGCGGAAGAAGAATGATTTTGAATGGGGCCCTGAGCAACGACAGGCATTTGAGCAGATTAAACGGGAGATAGTTCATGCCGTAGCCCTTGGTCCAGTCTGGTCAGGGCAAGATGTTAAAAACGTGCTCTACACCGCAGCCGGGAAGAATGGCCCAACCTGGAGTCTCTGGCAGAGAGCACCAGGGGAGACTCGAGGTCGACCCCTGGGGTTCTGGAGCCGGGGATACAAAGGATCTGAGGCCCGCTATACTCCCACTGAAAAAGAGATTCTGGCAGCATATGAAGGTGTTTGAGCTGCTTCAGAAGTGGTCGGCACTGAAGCACAGCTCCTCCTAGCTCCACGATTGCCGGTCTTGGGCTGGATGTTCAAAGAAAGAGTCCCCTCTACACATCATGCCACCGATGCTACATGGAGTAAGTGGGTCGCTCTGATCACCCAGCGCGCCCGAATGGGAAACCCCAGTCGCCCAGGAATTCTGGAGGTAATCATGGACTGGCCAGAAGGCAAAGATTTTGGAGCATCGCCAGAGGAGGAGGTGACACGTGCTGAAGAGGCCCCACTGTATAACCAGCTGCCAGAAGATAAGAAACAGTATGCCCTGTTCACGGATGGGTCCTGTCGCATTGTGGGGAAGCAGCGGAGGTGGAAGTCTGGTGTGTGGAGCCCTACACGACAAGTCGCGGAAACTGCCGAGGAAGAAGCTGAGTCCAGCCAGTTTGCAGAGGTGAAAGCCATCCAGCTGGCTTTAGCCATTGCCAGTCGAGAGAAGTGGCCAGTGCTCTATCTTTACACCGACTCTTGGATGGTGGCCAATGTCTTGTGGGGGTGGCTGCAGCAATGGAAGAAGAACAACTGGCAGCGCAGAGGCAAACCTATCTGGGCTGCCCCATTGTGGCAAGATATTGCTGCCCGGCTAGAGCAGTTGGCTGTAAAAGTCCGTCACGTGGACGCCCACGTCCCTAAGAGTCGGGCCACTGAAGAACATCAAAACAACCACCAGGTAGATCAGGCTGCTAAGATTGAAGAGGCTCAGGTGGATCTGGACTGGCAACGTAAGGGTGAACTCTTTATAGCTCGGTGGGCCCATGACACCTCGGGCCACCAAGGAAGAGACGCGACATACAGATGGGCTCGTGACCGAGGGGTGGACTTGACCATGGACACCATTGCACAGGTTATCCATGAATGTGAGACATGCGCTGCAATCAAGCAAGCCAAGCGGGTAAAGCCTCAGTGGTATGGAGGACGATGGCTAAAATATAAATATGGGGAGGCTTGGCAGATTGACTACATCACACTGCCACAAACCCGCCAAGGCAAGCGCTATGTGCTCACAATGGTGGAGGCCACCACCAGATGGCTGGAAACCTACCCTGTGCCCCATGCCACTGCCTGGAATACCATCCTGGGCCTGGAAAAACAAGTCCTGTGGCGACATGGCACTCCCGAGAGAATTGAGTCGGACAACGGGACTCACTTTCGCAACAGCCTCATAGACACCTGGGCCAAAGAACACGGTATTGAGTGGGTGTATCACATCCCCTACCATGCACCAGCCTCTGGAAAGATCGAACGTTACAATGGGCTGCTAAAAACCACTTTGAGGGCAATGGGGGGTGGGACTTTCAAAAATTGGGATACCCATTTAGCAAAGGCCACCTGGTTGGTTAACACCAGAGGGTCCACCAACCGGGCTGGTCCTGCCCAGTCAAAACCTCAGCGCCCCGTAGAAGGGGATAAAGTCCCTGTAGTGCACATGCGGAACATGTTAGGGAAGACGGTTTGGGTTAGTCCTGCCTCGGGCAAAGGCAAGCCCGTGTGGGGGATTGCTTTTGCTCAAGGACCTGGGTGTAACTGGTGGGTAATGCGGAAGGATGGGGAAGTCCAATGTGTACCTCATGGGGATTTAATTTTGGGTGAGAACAGTCCATAAATAAATTGTATAAAGTTAGTTGTTAAATAACCCTGTCACTGTCTGTTATCACTGTTATAATTGTTATATGTTGTACCAGTAGTAGCATAGTAAGAATCGTCCAGATTAAAGAAGGATGGACTTTTTCAATGAAAACCTAGCAGAGCACAGCGATGATGGAACTGGACCTGGTTTTCAACAACTGGCATCCAGCAGCTTCATCAAGATCAACATCTCCTGCAGACTGTGGGCACGGGCCGCACCAGATACATCAGCCGTGAGCTCCGGATGCAGCAAGTGACCGCCCATCACCACACATCACCTCTCCTGCCACGGAAGACCATTACGACAGATGGAGCCTGAAGTCATGGATTAAATGAACTCAAGGGACACTTTAGAGTGATGATCCATAGACTAAGGGAATGATATCTGGAGACAGGAGAAGTGGTGGTGATCAACTGGACAATGGGGGACCTGGGCATGACGTAGATGGTATGGAATAAGGGGTGGATAATGTCCTGGGTTTGGCCAGGACAGGGTTAATTTTCACCGGACTCCAGGAAGGGGCACAGCCGGGGGGTGGGGGCTGACCCCACCTGGCCAAACAGAGCCCGATATTCCATACCATGTGACATCACGCTGGGTTCCGGTGTGGGGGGGCGGTGCGGCGGGAACGCTCTCGTGGCTTGGGGGGACGCGGCGCCAGTGCTGTTCGGGAGAGCGGCTGTCTGGGTCGTACGGTTCGTTGTTGTGTTTTCTCCTTATCTGTATCTTTGTTGTTCCTGTTTCCCTCTGTTTGCTGTTCTGTTAAACTGCCCTTATCCCGATCCACCAGTTTCTGCCTGTTTCTTTTCATTCTCCTCCGCACGCCGGCGGAGGAGAACCGGTCATGGTTTCTGGAAGAAGATTCTGACAAGACAAGGGAAGATGCACATGGCAATATTTTATCCTGTCAAGCTTTGAACTGCTGATGAGACAAAATGTATTCTTTGAAAAAAATACCTAATTGATCTAGGAGCTTTTTTACCCAAAGTTAATGGAATCTTGTTTCAGTGAATGTTGATGGAAGTGTGATTGTCTGATCTAGTCAACTTTTTTCTCAGTCTTATTTTTAAACGCTTTGTAAATTCCTCCCTAAGGTTCTGAAGTCACAAAGTTCAGAAAGCATTAACCCAAGAAGCTGCCCTTCCTTAATTTCACAAAACAAATTTTATTAATAATTTTTTGTAAAATTCCCGAAGTGATTGAAACAGAGTTACTGTATAACAATTTTTAAAAGCAGCAGTCTTTCAAAAGAACTTGTTTACTAAGTGTTTCAGTAGAGATAGATTCTGGTTTTGAAACTCATTTTTATTGTTCAGAAAATTGATCTGAAACCTGAAGGTTTTTACCTTCTATACTTGTATGAATTTCTTTCTGACAATGATGATGTCATTTATCTATTTTTTTGTATTATTTTACGTATGTTATAGTACTTCTAAAGCAGATGCATAAAAATTCAAAGAGGCGTATAACATTTTCTGTGAGAAATCACCAGCTCAAATCCTGTTGACTGAAGTTTGAGGCTATGTGCTTTAAATGCTGTAAATCAAAATAGTTACTTACTTCAAGTAAGGCTCTTGTCCTAAATCATTTCATCTGTTCATGCAGATATTCTGTTAACCGTTTTCCTGGGAGATAGTTACTTTCCTTCCATTTACATGTATATGGGGATTTCAAATCCTGCCTTTCCCAGTCTGTTTAGAATAATTAGCGCAGACAATTTGTTATAGAAATTGTGACATGCATCTTGTACAAGGGAGGTGTTTGCTGTCTCAGAGAAGTGGAGCTCAATGGTGAACAAAATGTATTTGCAATTACTGCTGGAATCCATTAATCTACTAAAATGTAACATTTTGCAGGGTAACCCAAAATATTTTTGGAGAAGCAACTCTAGAATCTTAGTGCCAGCTCTTATTTTAAGTAAGTCAGTAATTTTGAGTAAGTCAGACCAAATTCTCCAAAATCTAGTCTCAGTCTGCACAAATTATTCCACTGAAGTCCATGCTAAAATATGCATTGACTTCAGCAGGCCCAAGATTATTCCTCTCATGTCCTTTCTATCAACACATCAATAACCTGCTAAAGTTAGACAGATGATTTGAATAGACAGTCATGTCATAGGTAGAGCTGTGGAAGTTATTTATTATTAACTGCGACTACAATAGCATTTCACCTGGCTTTAAAGGCCTAACAGTCTTTGAAATAGGGCACAGATTTTTAAGCTTCACACCAGCCACACTGAGAAACAGAGGGCAAATGCTAATGCCAACAAAGATCCATTGAAAAAAAAAGTCAAAAATAAATGTAACTTCTTGTAAAAATATATCATGGCTCCTCTCTTCTGGTTAACCACTCAGCTTATTCAGCAGCGAAGCAGATTTAAACTTGAAAAAAAAACCTTTATTTCTCAAAACTTTCCCCTGAACTCTTGTTTCCCTTTTACATTCCAAGTACACTCATGTTCCACTCAAATACACTCCTCATACCTATTGCATACCCTTTCTTATGTACTCATTTCTCACTTCAGTGCTGTCAGGAGGCAATGCTAATTTACTTCTATTTCTTCATAATTATTCCTCCCTGATTGATATTACTTATTATCAAAATGTTCAGAATGACTTCTTTCCTCGTTTCAGCTGAGAGACATAATCAGACACAATTGATAGAAGAAATTAGCTCTCTTCTTGATTGGCAAAATATTGCAATCCTGAAATTTAAATTTTGCTTACCAGTTAGAAATCATTCCCCAAGAGTTAAAAAAGTATATTTCTGAGCGTATTCGGCTCACTACAATATTACATACAGAGTTATCTGAGAGTGCTTTATTGAGTGAGAAATAGAGATGGTAAGGTTATCTAACGCAGGGCAGACAATATAGATCATACAGGCATAATATCATCACTGAACTGCTTTGCAGAGCTATTTGTTAGGAGATTTGTAGAAAGTATGAAAAGGAAAATCCCACAGGAGTCACTGCCTTGTTGTATTATTTTACTAAAAGCAAATGCTAGCAAATTGGCTGAATACAAAACTTATTCAAGTCAGTGGAAGCACTCCAATTCAGTCCAGATCTCGTGTAAATCTTGAGGATTATTTTGTACATTTTCTTATCCAACAATTTGTTAGGCAAGGCAAAGTATTTCAGTTGCTCTCATTAATCTTTGAGGCTACTCACTCAAATTTTGTGATGTTATCACTCCCTCCTCGGAGATAGTCTGCTATGTCATTAGTCAGAAATGAACGACTATGCCATTGGTTCTATCTGAAAAGAAAAAAGCTGTATCTCCATCTGGGTGGTCACTGATCAGAAACGGATTTCAGAAAAAGTGTATGAAAATAGAATCATGACAACGAAGCATACTAGCTTTGATTATCTATGCTTACCTTAATTTCAAAGTGTTTTGAAACATTAGCTACTTACTCTTCTATAAAAAGCATTAGCTCTGAAGGTAACTGCAGTGCAATTTGCAAGAGGATAGATGCAGCTTCAGGAATTGAGATACAACTGGAAGAGTGCTGGGAAAGACATCTAGCATCAGTCACTACAGGGAGGAGACGTCGGCTGTCTTACATTTCTGACTGCAGCTTATAACCAGGACAGATAATGCAGAAAAACCTCTCTTTTCCACACCAGGAAGAAAGACTGTCAGTAAAGACAGCCAACGTGAGCTATGCCCAGTCTGGGCAGACCCACTGCATCTGTGTGGGGTGTAGTACCAGAAAGATTTTGGTCAGCCAGGAGTTAAGCACTATGCTGCAATCAGCACTCAGGAGTGCAATACCCACAACTCCTCCTGAGGATCAGCTCCGTAGCTATGAGTGATAAAGCCATCTCCTACTTTCTTCCCTTTCCTCAACTCTTCTCCGAGGATGTCAAGAAAGTATCTAAATTCACTCGGGAGGACCACCAGCACTTATTCGGCTGCTGTTGTCCCTTCCAATCCATCCTGTTATTTGTATAACACCCTGGGAGACTTAAAGCATTCATCTGAAGATGCGGGATGCAAAGCTCTACTCTCTCCTCTGCTGGAGAAAATTTCAATGTAAAAGACATCCTTTTTTTTTTTTTTTCCTGAAGCATCTCATACGTACTAGATTATATGGCCTACTGGTAGGGAAACCTCCATCCTTCCTGTTGGAGCAGCACTATAGGGCAGAACATAGTGCAGTGAGTAGAAAAATGCGTAAAAAAATCTTGATCAGTTGCTTAAATTTTTTTCTTTGAACAGTAGAGAGGTATTTTTGTGAGTACTTCTATATTAGGAATTTTATCATATGCAGGTAGATGTTCATGGCCAGAAGGGACAATAATACAGATCTATTTCACTCCCTCTCTAACACAGGCTGTAAAAATACCCCAGTGATTCCTGCATGAAGACTACTGGCTCAGATAAAACGCAGAAAATCCCTCTCAGAAAACAAATATTTGTGCTCTCGCTATTTGTACCTATGAAGTGAACTTTTTGCACTGATTCTTCAGGTGATCTATTCAACTTTACACCACCAGAATATATGGACATGAAATTTTATCATTGCATCAAACAGCGCAGCAAAGCACAGCCATGTGTGACCGCACAGGAATGTATATTTTCTGAGAACTGGACAGATATTTTTATTTCAAAAATGAGTCCTAAAACAGCTTCCTTACCCCAGACTTGAGCAAATGTGGATATTAAAGTCAGTATCTGAAATCATATATATCAATGGACAGATATGTTGCTGTCAGACAGCTGGGAACATTAATAGTGATGGAAAGTATTTTGACTGGATTTTCTTTATGTCTCTACTAGAAAGCCTGTACAAAATATTATTACTTTGCCATTACTATATCAAGAGATTCCAGCTAAGATCACATTTGTGCCTGTTATGCAAAGAAATATACCTGAAAATTGTAAACAGGGTACTGAGTCTGTCTTTACATGTCTCTTAAAGAGTAAAGCTCAATTGAGAGAATCACAAGAAATATAGGCTTTCCTGCCTTGTGGTGAAAGAACTGAGGAAGCAAGTACACTTGGCTTGTCTAACTAGTATGAAGCCCCACTCAGGTCAGAGATGTTTTTAAGACAGCCAGAATTCTCAGTAAAAATGGTCATCTGGGTTCACCTCTGGTGCTCCTGGAATTTGAAAAATCAGCTCTATTGAGTCAGTTGTGCTCAAAGGTCATATTAATGCAACCTGCACCGTTATGTACAGTTTCTTATTTGCTTTATTATCCCCCAAGAACCTTTTATCTGAGAATGAATCTAAAGTTTGTTCACTGTCACTGAATAGAACGTACATCTACAGAAGTAGATGGAAGCAGAAGGGAAGGAAGAATAACTTTCAAGAAGAGATGAGTGAAACACTCTTGTAATTGAAAGAAGGAAAAGAAATAGCATTTGGGACACAATCTGGGACACCAGCAGGAAGCCCTGTTACTAGGAAAAGATATTAAATCAATTTAAAATACTTATGATTAGCATAGCTTTGAAGTTAATTTTCGTTTGAGGAAATGTTACACTATGGTTTGTGTTGTACCTGGTTAGTAAGAGGTAAGACTTTGTTAATAAGGTTTGGAAGCAATGAATTGCTTATGTTTTACAGGAGCACTACATTGATTGCACCAGGCTATGCCTCACTTAGCCAGCCCAATATATGAAAAAGCTGGGCTATACTAGCAACCTCTAGAAAGCCTATTGGTCTTAATAAAAGCTGTCAGTCTTTATACTTCAAAACATAATTTGACTGATCTCTGGAGGATTGGAGACTTTTCCACTCCTAAGTGCCAATTGGACAATAGTCCAGGTAGACCTCTTTTGTCTCAGGTGATCTGCGGGTGACTGCTGCAGTGCTCCCTGGATGCTTCCACCATCTTGCCCACACCAGGGTTCTGATTGAAGGCTACTGAGGCTGCCTGGCTCACCTACCCTAGTTTTCTCTGTGCAAACATGAGCGAGGCTGAGGCATGCTTGGACCTTGCCATGGAATGATGGTGTTAGGTGCCACCATCTCCATTTAGACATTATCTGTGAAATCTGTATGAATCTGAAATCTTGGAGACATGAGGAAAGGAGTGTTTGGCTTCATGAATGGCAGATAAACCTCCCCAGCTGCTTTCTGGTCAGCTTATTTCCATCACACATAGACCACTCCCTGGCTGTTATTTTCTTCTTTAATTCCCTCACTGAAGATGTGTACATTGGAGCCTGATATCTGATGTGTATGCAAGGGAGAGCTCTGCTGCACCATAGACACAATAAATAACTATCTTACATCATACCTAAAGCATATTGCTGGTGCGGCTCATACTGTTAATACTGAGTGCTAGTGTCCTGTCCTTTATCTTAATTAGTGTTGCTTCCAATTAGAAGCTATTCACTTTGGAGTAAAAGAACTGACCCACATCTCTTCCCCAAATTTGAATTATCCCCACAATTAAGAGCTAAGTATCTGTCTTGACACTCACAGGACCTTTATCACCATCCTATCTGAGTGGCTGGCAGTGAACTGTAGCATTCATTCACCCACCCATTCCATAAATTTTTCATTTCAGATACTAAAGATGTCTTCTGTGATGCATTTCAGGACAGCTTTTTATGTGCTTTACAAAGGACTGACAAATTTCTCTTATAACCTGTCATTGTCCTTTGTACTCACTCTTGGGTCTTTCAACAAGTTTCAGAAATCTATAATTTTGTAATACTGACTTCTAAGCAATTTATTTACATCCCCTCAGACTACTCTTGACTCATACCTTCAGTATAGATCCCTCGTGGATTTAGAGTGAAGGGTCACTGTTACTGGAGAAAAAAAAGGAAGAGATATTTGGAAACAAGGTGTTCTATTTTATATGTGTAATGCAACATAGAATATGTGCTTGCTGTTCTGTATGTCTGTGCATGTCAAACACAGTGAGACAGCAGCTAGACTGTCTGGTTTTTAACATTTTAGTAGAAAGAGCTTTTAATTTGAATCTGAATTTCTCTGTCTGCTCCAGTTCTGGTATTAGCATATTGACTCTGTAGTCTGAAGGTTTTGTCTTTAATATTTTCTATCCCATTTGTTTGCATGATGCTGTTTTTGAAGCCCCTCAACAATATAGTGACACATCTTTTAAATATGTTCCTTATGCAACAAGTGTTTCCTAAAATGAAACTATTTATTTAGTAGGAAAAGACTGTAGTGATCTGGTGTAACTGTCCTGTTAGACTGAGATAATGAGCTTCTGAGGCCCTCAGGTATCTTTCTGATGAGTTTAGTAACCATAAGCACTTCAGTCTATGAATTAAGGTTTGTTTGTGCTTCCTGATAGTGAGAACCAGAGTGCTGAAACAGTGTCTCACATCATACAGTTACAGAGGAGGTAGTGACAATGATGCAGACCGTAGGATTTTATTCAAGCATCTGAGCAGCTGGAAAATCATGGGAATCTTAATGCCATGTGAATTCACAGAGTGGATTACCTGGATCTTAATCAACTTGTTCTAATGGACACGCAACAGGGAAGAATGAAGGTCATCTATTCAACAACATGGTTGACAATCCTATCAGCAACCCCTGAGAGCTGCTTCAGGGCTTCAGATGTTTAGGAACAGCCAGAGCAGTGATAACAGGGGCACCAAGTGTGGGGATGTGAGTAGTACATCCCAATTGGTTTATCTTCATTCTACACCTTTGTGTTTCTAGATGACCCAATGCATTAGAAATCCTTGGAAATGTTGTTTGCCTTTCCTTTGGCAAAGGGTAGAGAACTGTCAGAAAAACAAAGTGACACAAATGAAACTCTTTTGCAGTGTCCCTGCCGTGATCCAAAAGAAGGACTTTTTCTGAGATCAGAAAGCATGCTTAATGATTAACATCTTTTGAATAACTGAAGGCAAAAGGGTTGGCCATACAAGTCTGGTGCAAATAAGTGTTATTTTCACAGTTCCAGGCAATCCTCCTTACCTTCCTATTGACGTGGCAGTCTGAGTTTCATTTGTCTTTCATTGCATGAATGTATGAGGGGTCTTCACCTAGAAAGATTAGTGTACATATACAGAAGGGTGTGTGGGAATTGTATGATTCTCTACAGTAAGTGTCTTGTTATACTATATATTAAAACAAGTAGTAAGGACTGTAACATGCTTTTATTTGAAGGTAATAAAGCAATATATGAATAAAGTAAAACTACATCCTTCTCAAAAATACAGTTATTTTTTACTGTGTTAATCACAGATTTCTTTGTAAGGTCTGTATGCATTACAGTATTAGTAATTAAAAGTTGTCTTTTAATAATGTGACATTTGTTTGTGTGAGACAGGCCAGACTGATGCTATAGAGAATCTGAAAGTTGTTACAGGTTCTTTATGCCTGCAGTCATTTTGTAGAGTATGACGAAAACCAAGTGGACAAAGTTGTAAAAGAAAGTAAGGAGTATAACGGCTTCAAAACACTTAGAATTTGGCAAGTAAGAGCAGACAGAACGACAAAGTGTGCCACAAAATTTCACAACAAGCTGAATGAGCAAAACACTTCCTTCACTGCAACAGTTCCACTTAATTCTGGGAGAAGAGGGCAAAGCAAGTCCAAACTGATCTAACAGAAAATCTTCTTGCTCAGTAAAAGCCTTCAGTGAAAGAAAAGTCTGTACAGTCACTAGCTGTTGTATTATACTATACTGTACTCTTCACTGTTGAAAACTATCCTGCACTGATACGGATCTGGCAGCCTCATCCTGAAACCCTTTCTGCCAGCAAGATGTTTTTGGAAGGCTGAAACAAGTGAGAAACTGAATTCTTCACAGCTTGCTGAGATAAGAGGTTCCCAGGAATTGCTGAGTGCCAGATCACTGCCTTAAACCCCTCAATTTCACACTCTCTTTTTCTGTACTGCATATTTGTTGCAACTGGCTCCCTACCTTGGACTCTGCTGCATCCTGCTGGGTTAAATGTGATGGACAGTCTATATGAAAACCAATCAGTTATTTTGACAGGAGACTCAGAGAAGGTCAAGGCCACCTCTTTTCAAAAAACTGTCTGGTGAGCCTTCAGCTGTTACAGATGAAATGTCTCTGAGGCTCTGCTTTTGACTGGTCTGTCCTTTCTTTTTGTCCCAAACACAGGAATCCAGCTAAAGAAGCCATTCCAGTGCATTCATCAAAATATTTATTTGATTGCCATTGTTCAAATTTATAAGAGGGAAATAGTAACTCGAGTACTTTGACTGTATAGTGTGCTGTGACACCTAACATACAAAGGAAGACAATTCAATTTGATGTTCATGTGACGCAGTCTCTTTCAGTGGTAAATCTCTTCTGGCACATAAATGTGCTATTGTGAAACACTGCTCCTAGATCTTATATAATACATGGCTGATAAACGGATAAAGGATTATGATGGGAGTCAGTCCTGCAGGACTTTTAACATATTCTTTTTCATTTAAAAGCAGAATACAATGAAGGTTGAAGATGAAAGGTAATTTAATTAAAATCAGGTTTATGTTTAACATGTAGAGATTTACTTATTTTATTTAAAGAATATATTTTTCACCTTCTCCAAAATGTAAAGAAAACAATTTAGTTTAAATTTAGAGTCCATGACAATATGTCCCAATCTCACAAGCGCATCAATGGTTTTTTCAAGTATTGTTAGCTCTAAAGGATTCGTGTTTCAAGCATGTATGTTCTGATCTGGGTGCTTAATTTAACAAAGTTATTTAATAGTATTTAGTTATAACTACACTTATTTCTTGAGGTTTCCAATTAGTCATTGCATTGTCCAGGAAGAAGCACAACCCACATTACACTTGCAGACAAAGAGAAGAAGAAAAGGAGAAATTCTGTTCTATATTCTACAGAGATTTTAATAACTGGCATATTCTGTACCTCTGATAAATTTTGATATTTTAAGGTTTCTGAGAAACTATTAATTCAGCTCAGTGTTGTGACCTGTGGTTACATTAGGAAATACAAAGAAGATCCAATTTGGTAGTTTTCTAGCATTTCAGCTGATGGAGAGTTCCCAGAGGAGTTCGAATCGAGCTGTCAAATTGTTTTCATTTTTGATATATCCATTTAGAGCATGTGGAAAAATTGACCAAAGTGACTTCTGATGACTTGATTTAAATTGTGCCGAAGAAAACTGAACAAAAGCTACTTCAAGATCAGTTTTCAACAGTAGGACAGAACAGACCTACTCTCATTGTATGAAAATGCTGCATATATTTTACTAGAGTTTTGCTGATCTTTTTCTTTTGAAGGACATGTGCTGGTGGCTATACATGATCTTTCAAAATAGTCAGAGTTGATATGTGAAGAATGATGTATTTATTCAATGTTCTGTTGAAACACCCTGAGAAATGCTCAGTCAGCATGGTTTGTCACCACCGCTAGTAACTGTGAATGAATGTAATTTTGTAGTTCATAAATTCAACAGTCTTAATACAATATTAATTAAGGTCATTATATCAGATCAGTATTGAACCATACAGGCAACAATTCTTCATCCAGAGGTTCAAACAAAGAAACTAGGAAAATGATCCAATCGTAACTCTCTAATTTCATTTTGTCATATTGAAATACATATAATTCAAAGAGCTTCCAGACTTATCTAATTTATTGAAACCATTGAAGAGTGACCCTGATAATGCAATGGCAGCATCTACAGGAAGAATGATAGCAGATATCAACCCATTAGTTTAATTAGGAAAATCATATCTAATGTACAACTTTATTGTAAGGCTAATTGAGTTTTGCCTAGCTAATACCTGTGTAAAACAGAGGACACAGGGTGTGGTTGCTTGTGACGATGTTCAGGGGCAGACACATGAATCAAAGGACAAGAGCAGCTAAAATATGGTTGTTCATCCGATAAGCACTCGACTGCCTTTTAGAATAGTATGGCTCTAGAGGATTTTGTGGAAACAACATTAGGTCATGATAGCTGGCCAGAAGACAAATGTGTACAGATGGAAAGTAAGGAAGAACTGTCCTTGATCCAGATTGTCCTAAATCAGAGCCAGGTCTGGATTGAGTTATCTAAATCTAGGCCTCTGGTGCCATCCAAGACACCCTTAGGTATTTTGCCTGGCCTCCAGCTGGTTCCCCAGAAGGGCCTGGACCACCTGTAGGTGCCCGGTCATTGCTGCCTGCCTTATGTGCATACCTCAGAAGCCCTGGGGTGCCTTGTGTGGTCCAGAAGTTTATGCATGGAATTCAGCCCCAAAGACCACTCAATCCCACCGTTGCTTTTTATCGAGTGATTTATGTCAGTTCTAACATTCAAAAATATTTTGTGTGTCATTCATTAGGCGTTTGATTTTCAGAGAAAAACAAAGCCCATCCGTTTATTCTTTCTGTGCCTAAGCCCCTGTAATCTTCTTTGTACGAACCTCATTTTTCTCTCTTATCTCATATTTAAAAGGGTTACCAGTGGTGATATATTACTCCAGATTAGCATGACCCTTTGTGTTGGGCAGTAACACATTCCTGTTTGAATTTATTTCTGTTGTACCCTCCTTTTCTTAAGCCAAGGGAAATGACACCCTCAGTTTTGATTTAATGAACTCAAAATATAAAGAAATGAAAGAGATGCAGTCTTCAGGATGTTTCTGTTGACCTATTTCTCAGAAAGAAGAGGAGGAGCTGTGTGATTTCAAGCCTAATGTCTCTACACACACACACACTCATGCACAGACTCTGAGAGAAGATGAAACCTACTTTGAATAAGCACTCGAACTGAAACTCAAAATTTTGCTGAGGCTTCCCCAGCACTAATCCTGATAGAATTATTAAGCAATGTTGCCAGCTCTGAGTTATCCACACACATAGAGCAGCATAATATTTATCATGTTAAATAATGCTTGAGCTGTTTGCAAAATATTGGCAAATTTAATACAAGTATCCATTTACAATCTTTTGGATTTTTTTTATTTGTGCTACTTTTTAACAGCCAAAGTCTTTCCTCAATTATGCAAATTCAATTCCTGTTGAAGGGAACAGGAATGATTTGATATCTTGCAGCAAAACTGAATCGTAAGTTTTTAATTTATGCTTTAACATCTTTTCTTACAACAGTATTAAATAATTGTACAAACACTATTGAATGTGACAGGACTTCATGGAAGCACTACGTTGATTGCATTCTGAATTTATCCATTTATTAGTTAAATACCCATCCATGTCTTTAAAAGGTGCTTCTGATAATTTTTCTTGGCTTGAGAAACTGCTGGTAGTTTCTAGACCACTAGCTAATGAAGAGATGGTTGAAAACCAGACTTTGTCTCAGAGGGGAAATTCTATTCTGACATTTCTGAACTTATTTTCATTCTCAGCAGCAACAAAGACAACAATAAAAATGCATGAGGAAAGAAAACTTTAAAATAATTCACACAGAAATATGTATGTACAGTTTCAGTCAGATAAAGCTAGTTTCAGAGATGCAGAATGTTGCAATAAATATCCTATGTATGTATGTATGTATGTGCTCTATGGTATAATGTTTATATTAGAATGTATATTGTTGAAATTGAAATGAAATTAAACAAAAAAGGAAATAATTATGGAACACTATTACTTGATTGGAGCAAAATAATTCTTGCTTTACTGAAAGAAACTCAGAAATCCGAAATAATTATTCCATCATTTCCTTGTGGAAAAATTTTTCACCCTCATGAAACAAAAGTCATAAAAAGATTCTCATAAAGTTTCTGACCTTCTCAAACACAGAGGTGAGGAGCACCCCTTAGATCATAATGCTCTACCTACTTCACCAGGCAGGACCCCATAGGACATTAGTCCCTCTCCACAACAGACCTTTCCTTTAACGCATCCCATGATTGCTGCCTTAGGTAAGTTTTTCTATTAGATTCATTTTTTTCTATCTATCAAAATCTAGCTTTTTTGGTTTAAATTTCTTCATTTTGATAAGGCTTGTGGATGAGCAGACAATAACTAATATTGTGGTAATTTTTAAGATATCAAATAAGTTTTTGCTCTGCATTGCAATAAAAAGAAAGATTTCTGGAATGCTTTTAGAAACTACTGTTGTGTAGAAAAGGCCATCTCTGTCAGAATATTCAGCCTTTAGGAAGGATGTATGCCTTGGTGGTCTGTTAAGCATTACTATCTGTAGTACTATAAAGCAAGTCTTTTCTCAGAGGTCAGAAAACATGGGGAAAATTAAGAGAGATGATATGTGACAGCAGCATGGTATTGATGGATAGGGATTAAAATGCAGATATGAATTAAAGGTAAATATATACCGTATCTTAGTTTCTAGTTGCTGAGCATTTGAAGGACTGATGGTAAGGAATTTGTGGAAATGCAAATGGCTATGCAATCAAAATGGAGATAAGATGAAAGGGGTTTTAAAGCTCAATATATCCATAATTTAGAAAACACATGGCACAGGAAACCACAGGTATGATAGATATACCCAGTCAAATCAGGAGTATAATCATTTAGATTGAAAATAAGCCAAAGAATAATGTTTCAGAGAAATGCAGAGGAACAGGAGTGCTATAGATAAAGTTAAGGTAGAAATAAAGAAAAATTTTCTCTTCATTGGAGATGTGGGGATTTGGCATGCTCTTTTAATTGGCGGGAAATTTGCCTTGGTCTGAGATGAGTTTACTAAGATGTTCTTCTGACATAGCTCACGAAGATGACAGGGGAATAAACCTAATGACCTAGGAAGTCTGTACTTATTCCACTATGCACCTTCACTTGTTTCTTTTCCTGAAAGATTTCCAACATCCTGTAACTGTTTATTGTTTTCTGTATGCCTTTCTTACACTAGTTTTCATGCTAACACACCCTCTTTAGGTACAAGCTCTTCCATTAAATTGAGTCCCGTAATCTTTCCTTGTGAGTCGTTCCAAATCTTGCATAATTTTCACTACCTCACTTCAAAGATTTTCTGTGGAGCACATCCTGAAGTTCAGATATAAGCCAGCTTGTGCCTTTTAATACCTTATACATCCAGAATCCTTTGAGTTCTGTTTCTGAAATCAGTATTATCACAATATTCAAGCAAACGTATTTCACACCAAATATCTCCTTGCAAATTTGGATCCCATACTGCTCTTAGATTGATGCACCAGTTCCTGATCTGAAAACCCTCTATTGTTACTAGTGCAGTGTTTCCAATCTGTCCTTGGGGAGGGGGGATTCAGTTCACTTAATGTTTTATGTCTGTTGAGAGAAACCTGTGGCTTTAGGATGTGATTCTTTTCATCTCTTTTAGACATGTATTTTAGCATGGACAGGTGCCTCAGATCTCCTGTTTTGCTGTAAAGTGACAATAGAGGGCGTCCCATGTGACAGGCACAGAGGAAGGTTTCCCTTTTGATCCAGTCGACTACCTATCCATCTTATTTTGTCCTTATTCCAACAGAGTATGGTGTGTTTTCCTATGAACTTCAAAAGCCTTGAAAAAGCAGTGGTAAGCTATGTGCTCAGCTGGCCAATGCACTGCAAGTGTAGCTTGATAAGAGCTGTGATATACCAGTCCCTGCTGCCTATGGCTCACTGCTTGCTCAGGAGAAGCAGGGGCACATTTAAAAAGTGTTTCATCGGTCCTATTTTAGATATCTGTCTCAGGATGGGATGAAAGCTGCTCTAAAAAGAGGTTTATTCTCTCCTTTAACTATAAAAGGAGCCTATAGTAGTCAGATCAGAAAGAGAGGGCTTAAGCTGCAGATCTAAACTCCACCTCCTTGCTTGTTAGACTCGAGGCTTTGCACGAGTTAGGTGGCAGCAAAACATGTGTTTTGAAGAATGAATTGTTAGGTATAAGCCTATATCTTTTTGTGTGTCTTCTCTTCACACTGATAGAGACTGGAGGAATTTTTGATTGAAATAGCAAATTTGAGTCATAAACTCCAATAACTGTGAAAAGTGCTGCAAATACTCTTTATGTTGCTTGTTGTTATTTTTTTCTTGGGGAGGGGTGGCACAATGGTGTGTCTCGCTTGAGTGAAGTTTGAAGAACTATCTGCCTCCTCCCTATATGTCTCTCTTCAGTGAGGCAGGTCAAGGCAGAGGAATTTGTGGTTCTTTCATTCAAGCTTGAGTCATCTGACTGCAGGCAACAACAGGACTCTTCTCTAAGGAATGCCAGAGAAGCAAAAATGTGAGAGCAGGAGGGATGTGGATGATGTTAAGCTCAGTGAAAGGGAAAAAAAATTTGAATACTCAGCCCCAGGAAGGAAACACACTTTAATCCTACTTTGAATTTCACTGTTAAAAAATCATTGTTGTTTTGATGCATCATTTTTCTGGGTCTGTGCTTTTCAACAACTTATGGGCTATTTGAATATGTAAATGTATTTGTGCTATGTAGTCATAGGTGCAGTTATATTTCGTGAAAAAACCTTTGTTATTCACAAGTTAAAAATTATTAGTTTATCACCTTCTGTGCTGTTTTTGAAAGATGTTTCTGACTGGTATAGAAAGTACTGAAAAGATTTCAAAACCATGTGAGTGCCAAATCCTGGGGCCCTGTAATAGCAAGAAGTTTGTGGTTGTTGAAATGTTCTTTTTCTGCAATAGTAAACAAAAATACTCTATTTTGGCTTACAGAAATAAATTGTTTTCTTTGTATTGCTCATTAAAGAAACCAAGCAAAACCACCTTAGAGATAAAAAAGTAGAAAAAATGGCAAGGTATAATATTTTCATTGATCCTATTCAAATATTTTTTTCTTGGTTTTGAGACGTCGATGTTTCTTCCAATGTTTCATGATTTTTCTGAGTACAGGGTTGGGTTTTTTTCTCTCTTTCCACTATTGAGAAATAATTTTCTTCCAGTTTTACTTTTCAGGAGGGGTTTATCTTCCATGACAGAGAAAAAGCTGGCTGGGAACAGACTTCAGACAGTCAAGGGGGCAACAGAGAGCAATAGCTGCCTTCTTCCTTCATTAAAGCTGCGAATGAATTATGTGCACAGATGTATCTGCACATCCCGTTTCCATCCCCATATTCACTCGGCACTTGGATCCAGCACTGAAGCCTATTTTGTTCTCTGCACAGTGTTGTCAAGTTTTATAAATAAGACTTGAGATCTAAATTTAACAGCTCAGATTTGAATTCGTTGGTTAAGAAATACACAAAATATACATGAGCCCACATAATCTGTCACGTCCACCTTTACTTCCAGCTGCTTCCTGACTTACTTGTCTTAGGATAATATTTGCTTGACGGGCTATCTGTCACTGGTTTTCAAACAATGCTCCTTGAACCCTTGGGCTCTGCAAGTGACAGCTTAGAAAACAAAACCCACTGTCAGCGGATTTAAATTCCCTACTGTCCTGGGTTCAACTGGGATAGTGTCAATTTTCACAAGAAGTTGGGAGGGGACACATTTGGGATGGTTGACCCAAACCAGCCAAACGGGATATTCGATACCATGTGATGTCATGCTCATTTTTAAGTGGGTGAACAGGCAGAGGGATGGTAATCACTGCTCAGGAGTGGGCCAGGCATTAGGCAGCGAGAAAATTGCACGGTGTATTTCTTGCTTTGTATATTCTGTTTTTCTAATAAACTGTCTTTATCCCAACCTATAAATTTTGCCTTTTGCTTCCGATTCTCCTACCCATCCCACTGGGGGGGAGGAGTGAGCAACTGAGCACATGACAACCTGGGGCTAAACCATGACACCTACTCAAAGTTTCCTGCACTGCTAGGAAAAAAGATTTGGAATCTTCAAACTGAAAAAATATCTAAAGATCACTCACCTAGGTTCTAAGTGATATATTCTTGAGTGATATAAATAGGTAAATATTTTTATCTAATTCTTAACATTTTAGCATACAGAACATATAAGCATCTTCATAATATTTGGCCTTTCATCCGCGTATCACAGTGCTGGTTCCTCATGTATTGTCTAGAAGAGTAATATTTGCCCAAGTCATTGCCTCCAAGTAGGACTACTCATCCAGTATCTCAGGAAGGAAAGAAATAACATGTGTTACCTCTTCAGCTCTGTGCTCAGAATTGGGTGGGAGAAGCCTGTGCGATCTTTGACTGTATGTGCCTTATGTTACAACTGCGGAGCAGCTCTGTGGAGGAGGCCCAGGGAGTGCTGGTGGGCAGTGAGCTGAGCACAGGCCAGCAGTGAGCCCTGGCGGTGATGAAGGTTAAGAGTGCCCTGGACTGTGTCAGCAGAAGCACAGCCAGCAGATCAAGGAAAGTCATTATTCCCTTTACTCAGCAGCTGTTAGACCACAACTAGAGCACAGCATCCAGTTTGGGACTCCCCAGTATGGGAAAGGTTCTGATAAACTGGAGTGAGTCCAAGGGAGGGCCACCACAATGGTCGGGGTTGGAGCATGTGACCTGTGAGGACAGGAAGAGGGACCGGGGCATGTTCACCTACAGACAGAGTGGTTTTAGGGGGACCACACAGAAGCCCCCAACACCTACGAGGAGCTTATTAAGCAGATGGAGCTAGGCTCTTCACATCAGTATGCGTCTGGAGGCTGAGAGGCTCTGGACATAAGGTGAAACCACGGAGTTTCAGACAGGACAGAATAAATGTTTCCCTGTGAGAACAACTAAGCAGTGGAGCAAGCTGCCCAGAGAGGCTATGCTGCCTCTGTCCCTAGAGGTTTTGAAGCCCGCATCATGAGTACAGCCCTGAGCAATCTGTTCTGAACTTGTAGTTGGCCCTACTGTGAGCATAGGGTTGGGCTAGAGCTCTCCTGGTGCCCCTTCCAGCCAAAATTACCCTATAATTCTATCACTCTATGTGGCTGGGTTACCTGAACCTTGGTACAACTTGCATTCATTTTCAGTTAGTCAATAACAGCAAAATAACCCTCTGCAAACTCATGTTTTCTGTAGGGACCTACAAGGAGACTCTTACAGGTTAATTCAAGGCTTGTTCTGCTATTAAGAAATGAAAACTAGTGCTGACACAATATTTTGCAAATGTTCTTGTAACAGAACTTGAATATTCTTACAGCTTCACATCTACAGCTTATGTCTAGAATCCCATGATAGGCTTCATAAAAATATATCTCAGTTTTTACCAACAGCAAAATTGGTCAGCTGATCCTCTTCACTGTGCTACTGCCAGCTGAAGGTTGAAGGCTACATATAGCTGCTGGCTACATATTTTCATCAGCTGAATCTCGCCATCATGGTCAGACATTTTTTTGCTTTAACCTCTGAAAAATATTGCACTTCGAGAAGGAGGATAACCAAACCTCTCTGGAGATGATTACAGAAACAACTTCAAAATCTCAGCTTATCATTATAAGTTAAAATAACTTATTAATCTGAAATGGACTTTGAACCTTTTCATTTATGTTTATTCTGTTAGCCAGACAAATATTTGACAGGTAATATTCTGTGTTTCCTCTGGCTGGTACAACTAAATACATATTCCACTCTCCTCTGCCAGAAAAATGGTTTATACCTCAGGGTAAAATAATTCCTAAAGGAGAAACCTCATAGTTTTTCTTACTGTTGTTCCTTGCAGACTACACTTTCAAACTACCTAACATTGCTTTCACCAGGGAACCTCATGGAAAGGCTGTCTTGGCATTATATTGAATTAACTTAATCTCTAGCCACCTTCACAGAATCACGGAACGGTAGGGGTTGGAAGGGACCTCTGGAGATCATCTAGTCTAACCCCCCTACCGAAGCAGGGTCACCTAGAGCAGGCTGCACACAGCTGCTTCCAGGTGGATTATGATTATCACCAGAGACAGAGACTACTTAAACCCTCCAGGCAGCCTATTCTAGTGCTCTGTCACCTTCAAAGTCAAGAAGTTCTTCCTCATGTTCAGATGGAATTTCCTATGCTCCAGTTTGTGCCCATTGCCCCTTGTCCTGTCGCTGGGTGCCACTGAAAAGAGTCTGGCCCCATCTTCTTGACACCCACCCTTCAGATATTTACAGGCATTTATAAGGTCCCCTCTCAGCCTTCTCTTCTTCAGGCCGAACAAGCCCAGCTCCCTCAGCCTTTCCACGTAGGAGACATGCTCCAGTCCCCAAATTATCTTCATAACCCTCCGCTGGAATTTCTCCTCATCTTTCTTGAACTGGGGAGCCCAGAACTGGATGTAGTACTCCATATGGTGTCTCACTAAGGCAGAGTAGAGTGGGAGGAGAACCTCCCTTGACCTGCTGGCCACACTCTTCTTAATGCATCCCAGGATGCCATTGGCCTTCTTGGCAGCCAGGGCACACTGCTGGCTCATGGTCAACCTGTCATCCACCAGAACACCCAAGTCCCTCTCCACAGAGCTGCTCTCCAGCAGGTCTGCCCTGAGCCTGTACTGGCGCATGGGTTGTTCCTCTGCCAGTTCAGGACCCTGCACTTGCCCTTGCTGAACTTCATCTTCCTCTGTGCCCAGCTCACCAGCCTGTCCAGGTCTCACTGGAAGGAGCACAGCCTCTTGGTGTATCCATCACTGCTCCCAGTTTTGTGTCATCAGCAAATTTGCTGAGGGCACACTCTGTACCTTCTTCCACGTCATTGATGAATAAGTTGAATAAGACTGGGCCCAGTACTGACCCCTGGGGGACACCACTAGTTACAGGCCTCCAACTAGGTTCTGCGCCACTGATCACAACCCTCTGAGTTCTGCCTTTCAGCCAGTTATATTCTTATTTGATTTAAACCTTATTTAATCTCTTTGTTTACTCTGCCTGGCTTTATTTCCTCTCCTCATTTGGCTATAAAGCCTCTTGGTAGAAAAGGGAATGAATATTTATTATCAATTCTTCCAGATGTTCTCTGCTGGCTGTCTTGAACTTTATTTTATTCCAAAAAATATTCTAGGGGTACATTTGGTTTTGTTAAAGAAATAGGTAATTCGTTACAATAAACAACAAACAAAAAGTGTGAAAGAGTTTATGATGGAATCTGTTCAAGCCAACACTAGCAGGCTTAAGGGGAGCTCAGTCTCTAGTTTCCTTAAACCTGAACACTTACTGACAGAGTAACATTAATATCAGGGTGTTCTAGTGAACAAATTTGTGGGCAGCCAAATATGCTATGGTACAGCAGATATGGACAAACCCATAAGCATCTCCCTTTTCTTGTTTCTCCCAAAGCAAATCTCTCTCCTCAATTTTTTTCCTCTTATAGGAATATAAGGGGAACAGATATAGGTCCTTGCTTTTCTAAGGACCACTTTGTTAAAGTAGCTATCCTGTTCATATTCTTTCTTCTTACTTGTGAGACTTCATCCCTCATTTTGCTCTCCTGCTCTCCTCCATGCCAGACTCCTTTTCCATGTTCTTGGGAAGATGGGGCTATCTAAAAAAGGTATTTCTTAGTAATGTCTCCATTTCTGTGTGTGTACATGTATATGTAGATGTGTTTGGACAGAAGGGGTAAAGAAAAATAATTAATTATGAAGGGAGCTTCTTTAGCTGAACAAAGCATTAACATCTTTCCAATATCAATAGCATTTAGGAATAAGCATGTATGTGTGTGTTTTGCTGAATAAATACAGTACTAAAAGCCAGACACAAACTTCAGTGCATGATGAAGTAGGAAGGAAGGGAGAGGAAACAGCAAGGTATTAGCCTATCTTTTATGGTTCTTCTGTGTCCCATGCTGCTGCTGTTACCAGCTAAGGGGAGTGACAAAAGCAGCAGCTGCCTTTGAAACTGTGAGAAGGGAGAATAAATACAATTTGACAAGCCAAAAGACAAAAAGGAACCAGTATAAGACCTGACTTACCCTGTTAAATGAGATAATTTAATGGCTGCTTTCAAGATGAGTTTTGACCATCAGAGTCCCAACGGGTGATAGCAATTTGGGAAAAATCCAAAATGATTTTCAAACATCATGCACACTTAAATCATGATGCCCTGCACAAAACCTGAACACTTTGGAGTTTAAAGCTGGTCATCTGGCATCCAAGCAGTGCTGTTGATGCCTGGAAACAAATTGGAGATCCTGATTTATAACATCTGAGTTTGGAAACTGGCCTATGGGTTAATATTGTTTGTCAGGAAGAGTTAATTACTCTCCTGGGTGGTAGTCAGTTCTGATTACCACAGAAGCCAGCTGGATACTTGCAGCCTATCAACAGAGGAAATGTGGCTCACTTGCTTCCTTCAGGCACACCTCTTAGCTTTTAAAATGTCATTTCGCTGTGCCCTCTGTACATGACCTCAGCTGTCACTCAGCCCTTGCCTCCATGTTGCAGGTGAGACCATCTGGCAGAAGTGAGCCCAGTACCAAGCCCTCTAAAACATTGCAGGCTTTTCTGAGTTTCATCACCAGCAAGAACAATGTTTCATCCAGAAATTATTAGTAGTAACCTTTTAAGACGGTTGTATAGCCTGATTTCTTTGTTGCTGGAGAGTTTGTAAAACCACTCAAGGAAACCTTTAGTTAATGAACATCATCAAGTGGAAATGAAATTCAGTATTAGAAATAGGCTCAGGTCCTGCTGGCCTTCAAATGTGGTGATGATATGACACCTTACATGGGGCTGTGTCCTTCAACACAGCAACAATAATGTTTGGTGTCTTTCTGTGTATGCACAAAACAATTCAAAGCACAGTCCACTTCAATGTATTTGCCACTTTTGTACAAAGATTTCCAGGTTTAATAAGAGATTACTATAACATACATTTCTACTCATGAAGACTGGTTTTAATTCAAATGGCTTTAATTTCAAAAGTCTATATAAGTTATATTTAAAGAATGAAACTTTGAAACAAACAAAAAAAGAGCTAAATAAAATATTCTATTGAATTATTTCAATGTTTTCCTTAATTATAAATAAACTGCAATTTTTAGTTTACTGTTATTTTGTACCAATATTGTCAAAACTGAGAAACAGAGCAGAGGAAAACCATTAAGAACTATTTACACACCTACAGATAGCAGAAATAAAGCAAATTAGATTTAGTTATGTATCCTCTGGGAAAAAAAAGAAAAGATTGATTATAAGCTTTTATTTGAATAGAAGGAAAAAAACCCCTTATCCGAATTAAAATTGTAATGCAGGCAAGAAAAAAAATAATGTAACAAACGGCTCTTGCTAGCACAACCTAAACCAAGGAGATGGAAGAGCCCTTCAAAGCAAAGAATAACCTGGTCTCCTACATTTGTGAAAAGTATTTTAGAACAGAAGTATCTGTACCAATATAAACTGGCTAATGAAACAAAATCAGATCTGATTTTTTTTTCCCCATAAATTATATTAAGGGCATCTAAAGAATGTTTCCCCCTTGTTATGTTTGTCAACATGAAAACAAATAAAATAAATAAATGCATTAGCATAACTAATTATAAAGGTAGTGAAGAAAAGAAAGTATTTTTCAATTCTTTTCTTAATCCCTGCTGTTTTCTGTACTCTGCAGATTTGCTTTGCAGAGTCCTATTCTGCCGCAGAAAAAAAACCCCAAACCGAATAAATAGTACAACTAGTAGTGAGACAAGGTTATTAAACTAGTAAATGAAGAAACAGCACAAAGAATAAGGACACCTTGCAAACAGAATTCCCTGCCTCTGGAGAGGAAATGCAGCAGGGTTGTTTGGCTTAGGAGATATGCATATTGTAGAGCACATACTCAAACATAAAAGGCAAGTGGCTTTAGTAATAAAAACTCCCACATAAAGAAAGAGGATCAAATGTCACGTGTACCCTCTAAGGAGCTTGCAAAGATACCGGTTCTACAACACATGTAGCTGTCTTCAAACTAGTAATTTCAGGTCTGTATCCTTCAAGATACAGTAACTGCAAATAACATTTCTGCTGTGACTGTTTCATTAGCTTCTAATAAAATGGAAGGGAGAGATGCTGGCAGGTGGAAGGAGAATGACTGGTCGATGAAACTGGGTGTAAAGTAAAAGATTAGCTACCAGACAAACATGGTTACTGAGGCTGTTACTTAAGAGGTACAGGGGCAGCCTTTTGCTCCTTCTTTCACTCTTTAAGCTGAGATGCTAATAGAGAGCACAGCTGGAAGGAAAAAACACCCACATGCAGATGAGATTGTGTCTCCTCTCACTAGAGAAATGTGTGAAGTGACAGATAAGGCTGTGTAAGGAAAAAAAGGGGAATGTTAAACATTTTATTCTTTTGAGTTTATAACTGCTGTGAATTATTTTTCTCATCTAGAAAGAATTTTCAAAGGATCAGGGGTTTAGCTAAACAAAAGTTTTCAGAAAGGCATTTACTGTTATGTATTTTTATGTTTTACTTTCTGCAAAACATAATACTGACACAGACACCCTGATGTGAATATTTTGGAGAGCTGCATGTTGGGGTTTCATTAACTTCTGTCATGAAGCTGCCATCAAGAAGCCTCCAGAAACAGTGCCCTGTAAATTAGGGGGTGGGGAATGCTTAGCACTCAGGCTAAACATCTCATTCCTAATTGTTTTTTTTTCAAAGGCAGCATTCTGTTTAGTCTTTCTGTAAAACTCACAGAGAGAAAACACTTAGAAATGGAATCAGATGACTGTTCTTTCTATTTCTCATAACAGGAGGTATGTGTTTTCACAAATGTATTAACCGAAGACTGTTACAAAGAAAAGCAACCCAAAGCCATGGAAGTGACATTTACAGCATTCAGTAGAAATATTAATTCACCTGGAAAGATATGTGTGGAAGAAAAAGAGGTTGTTCCTTGGAGGTGCCCCCATGGCTGGTCACAAGAAACATGGAAATGCATTCTTCCAGGAGGAGTTCAAATGATGCTAAGACATAAAAAGACCGTAGTTTGATCTCCATGGTTTTTACTGACCCTTTGGGAAGTGACAGCAATGCCAAAAAAATCTCGGATGATCAAGGCAAAAAAGGCTTCATCTTAAGAGAGACTGGGAGATTCCAACTTCATCTAAGAGACAGTTAAGTAGAAAGCCACTGGGACTCTGAGGCAGTCAATAGTAAATTTTAGTGTAAATGCTAATGTTAACAACTCATTTTACTTTTTGATGGTTGTTCCGATACTTTAGTGCTGTGATTTTAAGAAAGGTATTTATTCTATTAACCTTAAATGTCATCTTGCCATATTTCTGAATAACCTGACAGAGAATGGGGTATTCCTAGTTTCTAGGGTCCTTCCAGCTGTCCTACTGAGACAGCCTAAGAAGAGCACAGCTCGCTACTATGCTGCTCTGGGTTACTCACAGTGTCCTGGGGTATGAATGAGCTGGTTTACAATGGTGTAGGCCAGCCTCTAAAAGGACACTTGGCAGCCACAGGAGAAAGCCAAGAAAAAATCTCTGCTATCCTTGAGTGTTGGGGCAACCGGTGACTGCTGAGACAGGAAAAAATGCTACATCTGTTCTCAGATCCGCCTTACAGTTTTTCTGTGTTTCACATGTCCTCCTTTCTTCTGTACAAATATTCTCTAAGTTTAAATATTCCACTTTCTCATTAATATATGCTCATCCAGCCTTTCTCAAGTTCTTTACATCTTTTCTTGATTTTGTGCTCCGAAGGAGAGCAGAACAAGGATATGCACAAATTTCTAAAGCTGAAAATCCAGCATGATGCAAAATTTTTAAAGCTGGAAACCATCCCATTGGAGGATGTTATTGCAAATGTAATCAAATAGTTTACAGTGATGAGAATATTTTCACTTTTGAAGGGCTGTTCAAACAAAGTAACATATGTCTCGCTGATAACAAGAGGAAGTAAAGAGCACTCTGACAGGTAGGGAAAGAAGAAGAGGTAAAAAAAAAAGCTATCAGTTTATGGCTAGGAAATAGAACAGAATAAGGTGCTAATGCACTGCAAAAGAATAAATTGTTAGAGTCTTATGGGAGGGCCACAAGTGCCCATGCATTATGAGGAGACAACTGTGAAGTTTCTTAAAGCCCTTTTTGATTTTAAGAAAACGTGCCATGCATTTTTCTGCTCTAACTTCTGGAGCAGAAGCTACATACAGTATTTTAAGGTAAATTGGGTCAGATTTTTCTGCCATTAATAACATTCTGTCTAAGTCTAGGTTTAGACAGCCTTTGGGCATTTAATTGGTGACATTTGCTGGCTAAAAATCAATTCTCATCAAGATCTCCTTGGCTTATATGCTAGAATCTGTACTTCGAGGCTCAGAGGAATTATTGAGAATTTAAATGGGGGAACAGGGAAAAAGGGACCAGAGAAGAGGCTCAGAAGTCCAGCAGGGAAATAGTTTCTTTTCTCTATGCACTATAAATTTCTGGACTGTGAGAGAAATAATGAAACCAAAGGAGACCTGAGAGGAAGCTTTTGGTTAAGCAAGGTGTATGACTTCTGTCCTTTGAGAGCCAATTTAGGTGAATCTTCTAGCTGAATCTTTGCGACATTTTGTTTACTGAATGCTGCTCTCCAGTTGTCTGATAAGAAAGTAAATCAAAATCCATGTACTGGAGATGCTATGAGAGAGACGGGTATGTCTGGCTCTTTCCAGACAGTATCACAAGAGGAAAGTGGAGAAGCAGCAGGTGGAAGAGTCGAAGTGGCACAGCTGACCCCACATGCTATCGGGTGCAAGTTCAAGGACAGACTCTGTTCCAGTTCCCAGGAGTTTCTCACCAGCAGACCAAGCCCTTCCTCCACCTTGGGGCCAGATGACAGAGGCTTTGAAAAGGTAAAGAGATACTTAGAAAGCTGGATCTGAGGAGGTGATGAAGTTTGCAGTCTCCTGTGCGATGAGGATTCAAAGGCTTCATGGCCAATATCAGTTTCCTTTTTAAAAAAAAGGTATTCTTGAACCTGCTTGCAGCCTCATGTATCACAATCACTAGTGAAAGACAAGGCCACTGGTCTTCTTCATTCAGGCACAGGGAATATTACAATGTAAGAGGCAATGTGAGATATCATATACGATAATTAGGATATAACTATGTTTATATATTTTCCTAACATTAAATTCTTTTGTCTGTACTTCCACTTTAAGAAATTACAGTGGACATTGTTCCTATGGTTACTGCAAGGCAGCATTTTTAGAGAAAGCTGATTTCTATAAAAGGAGCAAAAAAATCACTGCAACTGGAATTGTCTGCTGTGCTAGAAGTCACTGTGCACTAAAATTTTTATTGGTTAAGAGGATGCTGAAGATTTTGCTTCTGATCAGGTACAATGTGGCTAATTAAACATGTTATATGACTAATACTGTGCAATTAATTTTATCATCTTTTATCGTTTTACTTCCCGCCCCCCAAAGATTAGAGATTAAGAATTTAAGAAAATATCAAGGAGATTTTAGAACAGCAAATGACAGACTGATCTTAAGTGTGGTCAGAAGAGAATACATAAAAATGAAATTCACTGCAAGTTGCTGTCTGTAGTACTAACATCTGATCCAAATTTGTAGTGCATTTGGAAATATTGACCTATTGTAAACCACATTCACCAAAAATAAGTTTATAATAGCCCACATGTTACTTTCCTCTTTTTTTTCTTTCTTTCCTTTTTTTTTCCATTCTTACATGAGCTAAAAGGAAATTTGGAACAATTTATATTGAGAAAGGAGTTGCTTTTCTTTTGAAAACTTAGAATAAAACAACCTTCAAAATAGTTCTAGCTGCTTAAGGACAGTTTAAAAGGTTGTGAAACTTTTTACCTGTTGGAGAGGAAAATGTTTTGTCAGGCTGATACAACCTGCTGCAGTGAGCCAGGTCAGAAATAGACTTCATTAAGTTTTCAGATTTTTCAGCTCTTGCTTACAATGTCAAAAATAACTCAAAAATTAAAAGATCTTGTTTATTTGACTGAAATGTGTTGCTCTGTCCTCATGGCAGTTCTGTTTCAAAGACATTTGCACTAATGAAAGAAAGCCTTTGTTATGGATTTAGGGTAGAAGTACCTCCAGAGTCAAGTTGAAGAAAATGTTCTCTTTTATGTACTTTCTGTGGGGTCACAGATAAAAGCATCTTTATGATCATAAAATTTGATTTTTGTTAAACAATATAAAGCATGAAGAATACTGCATATTTATTTCTGCATGATATCTATAACTTCTGTTGGAACTGCAATTTATATTTTAGAAGCATATTCAGTCTTGATTCGGAAAAAAACCCACTGGATAGATAAAAAAATATCTTGTTATATTCAAATTTGTTTTTCGTATCACTGATCCCTTTTCTGTAGGTTTTTCCATTCTGTTTTTCACTCTGCTCTCTTTTTCAACCCCACTGGATTATTTCTTTTTGTTCTCTATTCACCTGCCTAACAGGGGAGAACAACAACAAAGCAAAGCAAATCACTCCTCAGTAGACTGAAAAGCCAAAAAGTTGCTTTCAAGGCAAAATGTCAGAACTATGATATCTGAGTATGTTTCAAAATTAGACAAAAGTTACTTTGGCTGCCCTTATAGTTCTGAATGGCTGATGATCTCATAATTAGTTTATTGGCCTGTTTATTGCCCCACTGGCATCACCAGACCGATGATTAGCTGAACACATTGCTCATCCCTCAGCGTCCAAGGCTGACCAATTTTGGACAGTGCAGTGACTTAATTTTGCTTTAGCCAGGGCTACACCACTGTTTTGCTCATTCTGAGCTGTTATTTTTGGTTCAGCTGTGAATTTACACTGTCATTCAAAGCAGACACCTGGGTAACATCTACTATGAATCTTGACCATGGACAGGCAGTAAAATATGTAAACCATGATGCACCAAATCTCATCTCTAACTCATATGTTCTCATAAAATGTGAGCGTCAGAGAGGAGCAGCACTCATCAGTACAACAAAGCCTAGTCCCCAGTCTCTCATGACTGACAAGAAAATAAAAGTCTACACAGAACCCACATAACCACATGACAAACTTAAGTAAATGCACTAATTAAGGTTTGGGAATTCAAAGGAATTGACTTGATCTCTCTTACATATTTCCTGGCTCTTTTCTTTTGGTCTGAAGGAGCTGTAATTCTTTGTCTTACAGAAAATGTGTTGGGGCATGTCTTACAGAAAAAGATCGCCTATTAAAGAACAGGCAGGATCATTTTTACTTCACAGAGCACTGAAATAATTAATGGAATAGATTCTGCCATCTTTCTTATATTTCCTTCAGACTATTCAGAAGGAAATTGCTATTGCAGAAAAGTTGTAAGAACCACAAGGCACTAACAAACAGATTCTGCCACCAGTACTTGCCTTAATATTTATTCTTCCCTCTTCTAGCATATTAATGGGTTAATTCCGTAACTGGTATAAACTAGAATAGTTCCACTGGTTTCAGTGAAAAAGTATATGTGCATAACAGTTGCAGATACGTTCCAGAGAGGAAACTTGAAGAGTAAAAATTGCGGAAGACAGAAAAGAAGACAAAATCTTTTTCTATGTTAATGACTTAGGATCAAAGTTTTTCTGATAGAAACATTTCAGGAAAACAGGAAAGGGAGTCATCAAGGTTTAAAAAGTGTCATGCATGGCATATTTTCTATGATAGTGAGAATATCAGTACGGGTGAAATCTCAAGCTTCCCATAGCATTTCAGTAAGTGCGATACTTTGAAAGAGAAAGGAAGAACAGAATTGCCATAAATGTTTGTTACTCAGCAGAGAAGGAACAGTGGGAGGATTCACAAACTCCTTACAAATCCCCTCAGTGAAGAATAGCAAGAACTTGTCATCATTCAAAGTCACTTGTCTACAAGAACACACCCTGTGTCAAAATGACTTCAGAGAGGAACCTTGAAGGGGCCAGTAAAAGTTCAGTTGTTTAAATGAAAGCTCAGCCTGAGCTTAGTGAATTCTCTAGGTAAAAGCTGGCAAACTTTTTGTTGGATAATGCTGACCCTGAGTGTGAATTCTTCTCAGCATATGAAGATACTCTACATAGAGGGAAGGCAAACTGCTCTCTGCCACTTACTTCCATAAGCATCATGCTTCCTAAAGGTGATTTGCTGTCTCTTCACGCATTCAGAGAAATGTGAAGAAGGGAGAAAAAAAACAAACCCCAGACCCTGACAGAGTTGAAAATGTTCCAAACCCAAGACTGGCTATTGCACTTCTTCACCTGCTATCCATTCTTATTTAATCTGCACATGGATAAAATGTCAGCTGAGCTGTCCAGAAACATCGGGATGTTACAATACCTAGCAAATCTAATAGGCACAGCTAATGAGCCCAAAGATGGGGAATGCATTATGTGGTTGCTGTTACAGCCTTCACCCAATGAATATAAATAGGCTTTCGTTGATCTTTTGTCCTACTAAAATGTAATCCAGTTTATTGAACTGGTGAATTGCATTAACCACTTTGACATTATTTCCTTATAAATCTAACATGGTGCCCTTGTTCTGTTCTTCGTCTGTACATAACACTAACCAAAATGAAAGGACAAAATCCCACAGCAGAGAGGGGCTGCAAACCACTGATGGGTGTTGATTTAAATGGGAAATGTTTTTTAAAGCTCAAAGAGAACACCACATATTTGCAGAAAGGGGGTGGGGAGGAGGTTGGAGGCATGCATTATAAAGGACGTATTTCATACTCGGAAGGACATGCATTATAGACTTGGGGTGCAAGTAAATGAAGGTTTGTAAGCAGAACTCAGGAAAAGCTTATGAGTCTGAAAGATTGCCTACTTTTCACTAGTATTGTAGTTTATCACTCATTTACAAACCTCACGTCACAAACTGAAATCAGCATGGCTACCACAAAATGAAATAAATAATGGTCTTTAATTAACAGTGGTTATTTTAATATTCCGTTTTGAAACATCTTCAGAATATTTTATAAGTGAACAGTTATGAACATGGTAATAAAAATTTGCCGAATGTAGCAGTTGCATGTTTAACACAGTCTCTGCTGTTTCTATGCAAGTGATTGCAAGGGTTGAAAACAAGAGTTCTGCCTGAGACAAAAGATAAACTTATTCTTACTATGTCTAATTTCTTCTTCATTCAGCTCACAAAGGACCCTGTTCTGTCAAATGCAGGATTAACTGCATTTATGGGATCATTATTGTTTATTACACGTATGTTAATATAAACACCAAATAAATGTTTCTACTACCCATATTTATAATAGCTGTAGACAATATCTAGATTATTTTTCTTAAATTCAGAGTTTATGAATCTGAAAAGTTAGGCATCAAACCTTTCTGATGATAAACACTTAGAACATTTCAGAGGCAGGTTTTATTCCTCCTACTGTTTTTACTCTTTACTGTTTATACTCTTGTACTGACCTGTGACTCCCTTTCATAGAGATTTCCACAGGTGCAGACAGGATGGCAGAAAGATAAACAGAAGCTTGCTGTATTGGTAATTTATTTTCTACTGTTTTAATGTTGCAGGATATCCTAAGGACTATGAAGGACCAGTTGTGAAGGTTACGGTATAGCAGCTGAAGACATACATCTATGTATCAGAGAGGGGATGCAAATACAGGACACAGGAGGTGAATAGGCAGCAAGTTTGCTGATGACACAAAACTGGGAGAAGTGGTGGGTATACCAGAAGGCTGTGCTGCCATTCAGCGAGACCTGGACAGGCTGGAGAGTTGGGCGCACAGAAACCTGTTGACGTTCAACAAGGGCAAGTGCAGGGTCCTGAACCAGTAGAGGAACAACCCATGCGCCACCTGCTGAAGAGCAGATCTGTGGAGAGGGACTTGGGTGTCCTGGTGGATGACAGGTTAACCATGAGCCAGCAGTGTGCCCTGGCTGCCAAGAAGGCCAATGGCATCCTGGGATCCATTAAGAAGAGTGTGGCCAGCAGGTCGAGGGAGGTTCTCCTTCCACTCTACTCTGCCCTAGTGAGGCCCCATCTGGAGTACTGCATCCAGTTTTGGACTCCCCAGTTCAAGAAAGATGAGGAACTGCTGGAGAAATTCCAGCGGAGGGCTACAAAGATGGTTAGGAGACTGGAGCATGTCTCCTATGAGGAAAGGCTGAGGGAGCTGGGCTTGTTCAGCCTGAAGAAGAGAAGACTGAGAGGGGACCTTATAAATGCTTATAAATATCTGAAGGGTGGGTGTCAGGAGGACTGGGACAGACTCTTTTCAGTGGCACCCAGCGACAGGACAAGGGGCAACGGGCACAAACTGAAGCAGAGGAAGTTCTGTCTGAACACAAGGAAGAACTTCTTGACTTTGAGGGTGACGGAACCCTGGAACAGGCTGCCCAGGGAGGCTGTGGAGTCTCCTTCTCTGGAGATATTCAAGACCTGCCCGGATGCAGCCCTATGCAGCCTGCTGTAGGCGACCCTGCTTCGGCAGGGGGGTTGGACTAGATGACCCACAGAGGTCCCTTCCAACCCCTAACATTCTGTGACTGATTCTGTGATTCTGTGGTTCTGTGGTTCTGTGACTCTGTGTGACCCTGTGATCATGGCTGCTGTATAGGTAAAAAAAAGTGCTTATAAAAAAGCCTAAAAAGTGAGAATAATGAATGGCTAAAATAGCAATGGAAATCGAATAAGAAATCTTCAATATCCCTCTGAATACTCAAATCTTTAAAAGTTCATCTTTTTCAGATTAGTCATGAAAAATTAGAAATTGAGAGAAAACTCTGTCCCTGAGATTAAAGAAATTAGTAAAAATTTTCACAAAAGTGAAGAACAAGTAGGGAAAAGATTGTTAAAAAATTACAGATGAGCTTTTGTGTACATACAGATAGGTCAATGCATTTATTCTGGACCTGCACTTTTTAACTTTTCATACGTAATATAAAGGGAAGATTAAATCTTTTCAATTATTTTTCCTAAAATCTGTGTGGGATGTTAACAATTATGAGGAATTTTATAAAGACAATGAAGATATTAGGTATTTACTATGCCTGTCTTTGTAACAATGTACTAGATAGATAAAGGAAATAAACTTGAGCCCGGTGCTTAACACTGAACAATTTTGTGGAACTGGAATACAATTTGCCCTCCAAAAATGTAGGAATGACAAACCTGTGTCTCCTAGAGATGGCTTTGGCATGAACAAGAGATGACAGCAAAAGTGGCCTTCCTGTGTCAACGTTATCCTTTCTGGATTCAGTCCCCAAATGAAGCTCACATCTCAACAGAGCCTACCAGGGCTCAAAATGAAGAAAGAAATTCACATTCCAACAAGTATTCCAAAAATTGGTGAAGGGAGATGAGAAAGAAAACACGTAAGAGCCCATATCCGTGCAGCCTTTATTAGATGAGCATTTCACATTTTTGGAATTGTAAATCACAACCAAGGGAGGCTTTTTCACCCGGCATGATATTTCAAGTGAGGGAAAAGTTCTTCTCTTTTTTATTTCATAACACAGCAGAAGCTCGAATAAGTGGGATGCGACAGTAGAATTGGGCCTTTCGGTAGCAAGTTGTCTTTTTTTCAAGAACGAACCTCCACAAGTATTATTAAGAATAAGAATATTAAACTACTGCAGAACAATGCTTTTTAAAACCTTTCTAAAATAATAGCTCACATCTATACTTATGTGTGGGTAATTTTTTTTCCTTTTCAGAATGATCTGTACAATATTGCAAATAGTATGTATTTATTTTCTCTGCAGAATTTTGCTAGTTGAAAATTAACTTTGGGATATCTAAAGTATGTAATGTCTTCTTCAGATGTTTAAATTACAGCAGTTATGGCACCTTCTTGTTGCTTGTTACTCTTTGGTCTTTTTTTCTCCCTTTATTTCTGTGTTGCTTACTTGACAGAGTATTTGCTCATAACACTGAAAAATACACCCTAAACAGGATAATATACATCACTTTTTCAGCCTTACCCTGCTTGTCAATTACCATTTCAGTTGCAACACTCTTGTTAATTTCTGCTCTGGAACATATGGATAATTTCTTTCTATTTCCATTGCATTTACTATTGTAGTAACTACAGATAGTTCTGCCAGATAGTGTTTCCACTTGTCCCTTGAAATGCAAGAATTTTCTTTGCACTCCTAATGTAACATGGTTGTTCTCTGCAGCACAGCTGATGAGATCTTTGATCAGATTTTAAATATATAAATTCTGTCACATTATTTCAAGGGTTAATTACATCTTAAAAAACTATCTATTGTTTCTAATTACAGCTAGTTTTCAGTTTTGGACGACTCCTGCTTATACACTTATATGAATTCACGCTATGGTCGTGCCCAGTCAATCAAATGTTGCAGGGTACGCCACAAGACCCTGGAATCCAAAATAACCCAGATATGGTATTTCCTCTGAGCACCTTCACTGGAGGCAGAGGTCAAGGTTGCTGCTGGAAGTGGTCTGGGTGAACAGGCTTTAACAGGGAGATGTGAAGAACAGGGTGATTCTTGAGACCATGTGGAAGCTGCAGATGAAACACAACTGGACTAACCCAGTCCACATTTTTATATGTGGTAACCGTGGTCCAACCTGGAAGAAGAACGCAGTGGCAACATGTTGGCTGGACAACCAAGCACAGTCTCCAGCCGCCAAGTCCAGTGCTGGCTGCAGACATCTATCTGCACAGTCTTTGTAAGAAGCCTATGTTTTTCCCAGTTGCTCCTGAGGAAAGAAATCTATATGCTGCAGCTGCTCATGGGAGCCCTCAAAGGAAAAGCTCTGGACAGCCACCCCAGCACAGCTAGGTGGTCACAGAGATGAACAATATTGCACATAAAAAGGGGTCTGCTGTTTGGAAGAGCAGACACTGCTGTTATGGACAAGTTTTGCCAGCTGTAGCAGGTAAACTCAGTCATCCTGCTAGCAATTAATGTAACAACAGACATACTGCTCCAGGATCTGGTTTGGCTGCTTGGTCCTACTGTTCGACTGTGAGTGATATGGGTTATAAAGACTGCGCTGCACCCCTAGCAGACCCAGAAGTTGCCTCCAGCAGGAACTGAGCTGGGTCCCTCACTCTGTCCCGACGCAACCCATGGCAGCAAAATGTATGCTGCAAAAAAAAGGTGTATGACCTGAGGGGTCAAGGGCAACCTCTTCAGTGGAACAAAAATAATCATGTTTGTAAACACGTCTACCACCACAAACACTTCTTCATGTCCCTGGGATGCAGGAATGCTCACAGTAAAATCCATTGAAATAATTTGCCCTGGTTATTCAGGACCTGGTATGGATTGGGAAACACCCTGCAGCCTCTGCGTCAGTCTCTCAGCCTGGACGTAAACATGACAAGCCCAGGCATGGCTCATGATATTTTCATAGACCAAAGGCAACCAGGAGGTCAGTATGACACAATGCAGAGTCTTCAGACTACCACCATGCCCCCCTGTCAGCACATCATGACAGTGCTGATTGATCTGCACCTGCAGCTGAGGGACCTGTGTCTTCAGTGGGAACGTACAGCCTCTCATCGCCACATAGACCACCACCTTTCTCCTGCAGGTCCTGGAAAGTAGCCCCCCTCCAAAACTGTGTGACCAAAGGATCAGTGGGCATCTCAGGATGCACAGAACATAAAAAGGCATCGGCAGGCACAGCCATAACAAATCATTGAGGAGTGAGAAAATTACAAGGGGATGAATTCACCTTTAGGACAGGCCCAAAATGAGAGAAAAAGACATAAGACTCAAAGGCTCTAGGAGACAGTAGCTGCAAGACATTGACAGGCAATAGCTGGAAGAGTTTGAGCTCTTCTGCCAGCCAGATTTGTTAGCTCTCCTCAAAATCCACAAAGATCATTCATAGATGTAATATTTATAAACATTGTCTACTTTGAACAGATAGGCCATAACCCTGACAGGAACATCCCCCACCCCAAGCCTCCAAACCCTGCTCTCCACAGTATTCTCCCCAAAACCATGGATAAGAAGCATAAACAATGTCAAAGAGAAAGTGCTGCAGCAAAGCTAGGAGGGCATCTGCAGAAAGACCCTGAGAGATATAACCAAGAAGAAAATTCTACGGAAAAGGGCCAAAAAATCTTCCTGTATGTTACAATGGAAAATGGAGCGATTCTCCCCAGGGGAAGGGCTCAGTCAAGACAACTCTTGGGGAGAGTGCTATATAAACATGAACATTATGAAATGGACTCCTTTCACAGATGTAACTTACCCATGCCAGCTGACTATAGAGATTTACATGCCAGCTGACTCAGCTAAGCATTCGTGTTTTCTTAGAAACAAGGATTAAATTAATCTGAGTAAATTATCCAGAAGTAAATATTGTGTATCCTTTTTTTTCCTACTTCTGTTACTTTTCAGTTGTCTCCACACCTATGGACATCACCCATCTCGTTTGGAGACAAGCATGTTTTTTGTAACATCCATGATTTAGCCTCACTTTTCAGGGCTAAAACTGTTTTTATTTTAAGCTTTTAAAATTTTTTTCTTTCCCCATTGCAATTTGTCCAGATCCCTTGTACGGCAGCAATTTCATGGACCAAAGCCTTTCACTGGGGGTAAAAGAATATATGTAACGGTTTATATTCAGTTTCCATCATGTTGTCCCAGTTGACACATACAAATAAATTTAGGTTTGCAACACCCCTGTGAGGTACAGACATATTGATTTACCTTTATTATAGATTGAGAAACAAAGACTTCAAGCAACAAAGCCTCAGTCAATCACAGAGCCAAGAGTAGATCCCAAATTTGCCAAAATCTGACTTGTGTGGACTATTTCAAGGCTATTTTTCTACCTTCAAGATGGTGCTGTTTTTCAGACAAGAAAATAAAAGGGATAAGAATATTAATATCAGATGGCTCACAAAGAATTAGGACCAGGTATACATATGATCGTTCATATAAGGTGGTTTCTATAATCTAATATATGTATTTTGGAGAGTGCAATATTGCTGACAAATTTGATATACAATCATTTTGCAAGAGCTTGAGAGGAAACTTTGAAATGTTTACCATGGCGCTCTATTGACTGATATTTTTTGTGATATTAAGTATTAATAATTCTGGTGTTAAGTATTAACACATGCTACAGCGTGACCAGAGAAGGTCAATGAGGCTGGTGGGGGTCTAGAGAAAAAGTCTTGTGAGGAGCGGCTGAGGGACCTGGAACTCCTTAGGAGGCTGAGGGGGGACCTTCTTGCTCTCTACAACTACCTGAAAGGAGGTTGTAGTGAGGCAGGTGTTGGTCTCTTCTCCCAACTAATTAGCGAGAGGATAAGAGGCAGTGGCCTCAAGTTGCATCAGGGGAGGTTTAGATTAGATATTAGGAAAAATTTCTTTCCTGAAAGACTGGTCAGGCATTGGAATATGCTGCCCAGGGAAGTGGTTGAGTCACCGTCCCTGGAGGTGCTCAAAAAACATGTAGATGTGGCCCTTCGGGATGTGGTTTAGTAGGCATGGTGGTGTTGAGTGGATGGTTGGACTTGATGAACTTAGACGTCTTTTCCAACCTATGATTCTATGATTCTATGAAGTAGCTCAATCTGTTGATTGTCTTTTCAAAGCAGCAATTATTTCTGAAGTTTTCCTTTCCATTCTTCTTTTTTTCCCTAGAAATTAAGGCCTAGTAACCCTGAGCTACCGTTAAGAAGCCTGTTGAGCTCTCCGCATCTAATAGAACTGAAGAATGACAAGTTGTTTCTAATAATAGCAAGATTGTCCCTTTTTGGCAGTAAAAAAGCTAGTTGTACCTGCAGTGGAGCATGTAACTCAAGTAAGTTTTAAAGGAATTTTAATAAAATGTTTGAAAGTTCATTTCAGTCGTTGAGATCATGAAGTTCCAAAGTCATTGGTTTTTGTTCTCTTATATGGTTTCCCTCTTAAGAGTTAATTACATCCTGCTTGAAAATCAGCAGCTGAAAAAATGATACTACAGTAGTAGGTTTACACATGTCCTTAGATACACCAGGAGTTTTCTGAAATGCTGCACAGATATTGACTACATTTAAACAGCAAGCATTCAAAACAGTCCTTGATATTCAAATGTTGTGTGCAGAATGCTACAGAAACAAATTGGATTCGATCTAATCTTTGCATACAAGCCTGTGCTGAACTTCTACATGAAAATGCGGTTTTATAATAAAACAGGGAAATAGAGACAAAAGTGAGAACAACAGTTCGCACTTATCCACCAAGGAATTCATGATCCTTGCAGCACTAAGTTCAGTGCTTTGACTACAAGCTGTTTCACCATGGGGACCAGCATGATGAGAAAAGCAGGGGAAAACAAAAAGCAGAAAATAAGAAGCTGAGGGAAATTAGTCAAATACACTGTTTCCCATTTCTTTGAGTAAGTAAACTGCTGAACAGCAGCTTGCTTTTATTACCGTAGCATCAAAAGACAGGCAAATGAAAACTGTGGAATGTTTGAAATATAAGTGATTAATCAAATATACCTGTTTTGATCGATTTTTTTTCTGGAATGAAATAAACCAACTCTAGAAGTCTATGGGCCAACCTGCCATAGTCAAACAGTCACTCAAATGGGACTAGAGTCCTGGGTCATGATGGTTTTATGTTGTCATCATAACATCACAATACTAGGTATGGACCCCTGCAGCATATAGAACTGCTTCAGGTATGACCATAACTATGTAGCCATAGTCTGAAACACAGGTGAAATAGTGTCAATTTGGTGTGTCTTTTATTCAGAAGATAAAACCATCTAAAATACAGTACCAGTTCTACAGGATATGAAGAGTTCCTTCTATGCTGCAAGTTAAACTAATTTAATGGCATAAAATAAAATCACTCATCAAAATTGCCCTGCAAAAAGGTCCTGTACAATAAGACTTCTCCCTACAATAAATTACACTAGTACGGGCATAGTTGCCGAGCCAGTTGGGAAATTAATGAGAAAATGGGTCACTGATGCAAGTACTTACTATAAGCAGGAACTCGTTAACAAGGTAGTACTTCACACTATCCTGTGCTTTAATATCATACAACACTACTATGAACAACTACATTCAAAGAACATCTTTAAGCTTGCAAAACCAATCTCCCCAAAGAAGGTAAATGCCAGAATTAAATCTGCTTTTGCAGCCTTAGCATCCTCACTCTCTCTGCTTATATTATTCTTCAGCTGCATGATTGTGATAATATTTTGGTCTCCACCAGAACTCTCCCTCATTCAGTGAGTAGAATGTTTAATACTTGGTTCTTAGCTCAGTGTTTTCTTTTGTTCTGTATTAGCATCCAGGATTTTTTTACAGTGTCTGATCCAAGCCCATTCTTGAGTCAGAATTCTTTATTTCTTTTTGGCTATGTTATGGTGCTCACAAATATGCTATCTGCAGTCATTTACACCACTTTGTGTCACTGCCAGTTGTTGATGGGAGGGATCAGAGCTGGCTCAGGCTTCCTCTGAGCAGAGATCGAATTATCTGGCTCACAGTGCTATTGCACAACCCTCCCTTTAGGGATCAGTGGCAATTCTTGAAAGGCAACACCAAGCACTCTAATTTCCTGTCATTAGTGGCATCATCTCCCTTTTTATGCCTCCCTGCTTATCACCAATGATTTGTGTCAGCAGATACCTCGCTTCCCTCAGTGAAGTGGGAAAAGGCAGCCCTGAAGTAGCAGGGAGAAGCTGAGCTCATGCCACCAGCTCACAGAACAGCAGTGATAACTGTCCCCCACCCCTTCCCCTTTCTGAGGAGAGATGCTGCCTCATCCTCATGCTCCCATGCTCTCCAAACACCATATTTCTCTTCCTCTGGTTGAGGTCAGTCTTTCACTTCCTCTGTGCCTTCAGGTCTTCTCCATTCAAAACAGCAGGATTGGCTCCAAGTGTTTACATGCTTTGCAGCTGGAGTAGCAGCTCATGAAAAAAAGGATTCATATAGTTCAAATTAGTCATAGAGGGGATGGTTTACTGACCACCACCTGTGCACCAGTGAATATCCCTTGCTGTCATTTCTGTGTTATGCTTGAAGGGGACCTGATGGGGAACAGCACACCTTAGAAGACCTTGACCTGGAAGAGGACACTGTGTGACCCCATTGCTAGCTCCTCAGTCCTGCTCCTATGCCTGCTATGGGCAAAACAGTTAGACAAGTCTTCTGCTGTCGTTTTATTTCTCCCATTATTCTGCTCCAGGTAACAGCTAGTTACTTCTGCCTCTATGCTGGTGAACCCAAAAGTGCTGGGAAAGATGGCATGGAATATGAGACACATGGAAACAATGACTACCTGTGCAAAACTCTGGAGTCTGGAGCCCACTCATCAGGACATAGATGTTCCATAAAACCAAAAACTGAACACTGTTCTACAAGACTGCCTTTGCCTGCTGAAGACAGATCTTTCTCTTCTGAAAGTGACTTGCTTCTTCCACCACTTATCAACTTCTGCAACAATTGAGCAGGGAACGTGCAGAGATCTATCTTCCCTTGTCTTTCTGGCCACCTCTTCATGTTAAGTTCATTGTGGGCAGTGTTTGGTTCTGAAGATGCTGAAAGACCCACCAGGGTTCCAATGAAAATAGCCAGGAATACAAATAATGCTCTACTTTTATTCATATGATTTACTCAGTTGCTAATCTCACTTGCAAGAATATGCACTAAACAGCAACAGAAAAACTGGAATATTTTTTGAGCCTCAAAGTTATGAGAAATCTGCTGTTTCTAGAATGAGAATAGGAAAATGTTCACAGAATTCTATTGGAAATGCTCACACTGTTTTATCAAATCTTCAGATTAAGATTCAAGGATGATTTTAGCAAGGTTCTTAATTCATCCCAGAATTCTGGAGAAGTTGAATATATTTATTTGTAAATTTCTACCATATGTACTATGAAAAGAACATAAGGACCGCTAGGTCCCTGGAGACTTGGCTGAATTTTTTCCATTGACTTCAGTAGAGCTGGGTTTTCAATCAGAAAGTGTCAAGGTCAGTTTTCTTTTTTTTTTTCCCAAAAATTTGATTAACTAGAATTTATCATAGCACAAATACATGCTGTATTGTGTAAAAAGAGTATTGCCATTTCCATTTCTTACTTTGGAAACAGTATGGTCTTCCTCTTTAATGAACTGGCATTTAGGATTGTGGAGGGATAAATCTGTTTCATCTTGGACCTAAGAAACAGATTCACACTGAGAAAACCTAATAGATTTAAGTTTCACTAAACTCCAGTGTAACTCCAGAGTTCAGGAAAAAAAAATATGAAAAAGGTTTCTGAATCCCTTCTAATAAAGTATATATGTATTTCAGGGGATAGATTAGAATTGACAGTCTCACAGGGTAAGAATTTGTCGCTTAGATTCTCTTTCAGAAATCTGTATGTGTGAGTGATGTGAAATACACTCTGTGAGAGGAATTGAAGGTTTCTCCTCTCCATTTTGGACTAATCTTTCAGTCTGGAAAAATGGTTTTCTAAAATGAAAATGGATAGGTTTTCAGATTTAGGGTTATTTATAAAAAAGCTTTTTATATTCTGTAGGTTTGCAGTGTTCTGAAGACAGCTGGCAGTGCTCTAAGTTTTGAGAAGATGTCTGAGTCACTTCAAAATACGTTGTTGTGCATTTGTATTAAATATCTTAAACAGTGAATGCTGCATAAAAATATCTCCGCATATGTATTTTTTTTCCTTACTTCGTTGCTTTTAACATAAAGTCTTGCTTTTTGGAGCTATCACCATGTGGTATGTAAAACATTAATGTATTCCACTGTCTGTCCCTCATACTATGTAATTATTCCTGTTACATTTACACAGTATTGGGCTTTGTTCAAGATGTACAAAATGTAAAAATAAAGCCATCTTTCTAGTCAAATGAAGAGCTACACTTGCAGTAGTCTTTAACACTTGCAAGCGGCAGTAGATAATCTGCTGCCACTTGCCGTATCTTCAACAGGACAAATTATGGATCACAATTTGTCCTTTAGTGTTTGCATGCACTTTAAATGTTCATCTGCCAGATAGATAGCACAACTTAGTTGAGAATGAAGCACATTTCTTCTGAATAAGCTTCTGACTCACAATGCATTTGACTGTAAACTAATGAAATAGGAATCTTTAGCCATCAGTCATGGGGGGATAACTTGTATGTACACGTGCACACGCTGGATAAATAGCGTCCATTTCCTATGAGAGTAAGTGGCTTGTGGATTTCTTAGATTTTTAGATTCTCATTCTGGAAAGCACCAATTCATCATCTAGTCAGACACTTGCTCTGTTGCTAGCCCTGGAATTTCATCAAGTTACCCCACTGCTGAATTTAGTAATTTGGGTTTAAGCTGCATTGCAAAGAGAGTTTCTACAACTACATCCATTCTTAATCCACTCAGAAGAGAAGGCATCCTTTCCCATGGACAGTTTCATCTGGTGATTCATCATCTCCACTGCTAAAAACCTATGCATTTCTAAATTCTTGACTATGTTTCTACAAAGTATTGCTCCCTTTTTTCTCCAATGCAAACATAGCTATCTATGATTTCTTGTAGTATACGTACAGAACATTTGATGACTTTCAGTAACTTGCAGAGGTTTCTAAATTCTAATCTTACTCTAGTGAATAGGACTTATGAATCTAAATTTAGTTCACAGCCCTATTCAATGCCTGTATTAGTAAGAAGTTTGCCAGACAACTATCTTCCTAAGTAATGACAAGGATATTTAGCTTTATATTATTTGTCCTTTTCTGAATGAGTTCAGTATTGAAATAGTGTGCTATCTCAGGCATGTGGAAACAGATCAGATATTCCCAAAACAAAATCCTGTCTTCCAAGAAGAAAAAATTTTTGAATTCTAAACCCTAAACTCTCTTCCTTTCTGAACATCAAATTTCGCAAAGTTTATGAATGCATCCTGAACTGTAATTAAGGCACTGTTATCAGCCTCCACTCTAAGCATTTCTTCTAATCTTTCTTCCTCCACAAAGCTCAGATCCTGAGATGGGCAGCCCCATTGACAGTAGTTCATCCTCTGTCATGTGAGCTTGTGATTCAGCCAAAACTTCATATTATAGACAGTGAGTACATTTCACTACTTGCCTTTGGGAAAAGAATAAAAAAAATAAATCAAACAAATAGAAAATCAGATACAGAAGTAATTTGCTGAGTTTAATTTATGCCATGCATCTGGGAAAAATGCGTTCTTCTGAGCTAACCCCTGCAGCTCTGCTGTCAACAGGGAGTTTTCTTGTTATAGCACATGTGGTTTAACACTTTTTCAGCTACTCCAGATATCCAAATACAAAATCCAGCATTCAGAGACATCATGTGGAGTTCTGACATTCCTAGGACACCCAGGGTCTGGAAGCTGGTGAATGGATTATAATGAGACATAAAAATAGTATTTTTAACCCTGACAGATATAAACTAGTGCCAATAATATCTCTCATTTCATGTAAAACAGTATGCACACTGATCCACCAAAGAGACTGAAACCTGGTGAATATAAGCAGCATTTCTTAGGAATTATTAAAAAGCCTTTATTTTCACTTTCACTAAGAAAATGGGAAAATTAAATTTTCACAACGTATTCAACTTAAGGAATTTTTTGACGTTTTCTGAAATTTCAGACTGCTAGGTTGAGTAAAATAGGGATAGCTTTCAGTGTTTCAGAATTTGAACACCATGTAGAGAAGTACATAACAGTAATGAAATTGCTTTTATAAAATACAGGAGTGGGTTGCAGCTCCCTGTGGCATGTGCCATCCCTCTTTGTGAACAAAAAGCCATGTTATACAATGGCTCTTCAACATTTCATAGAGGAGGTCACAAAGAGTTGCCATGTGGAGGACCTATCAACTCAAAATTCTACAGTCTTTACAAACTGTTACGGTACATTTTGGTCTTGTATATTACACCGCTGGATTACTCACATATTGGCTGCCTTAGCAGTCACAGCAGGGTCAATTTATTGGGGAAAAAAAACAAAACAAAGCAAAAAATTTTTAATCTGGGTTTTTATCTTCTGGAAGCACAGGAGGGCTAAAAAGCACCTAGCTAGATAGTCTTCTTGTAACAATATTCGCAATTACCTCAGCAATTTGGGGGTGATACCCTATAAAGAGTAACAAGAAAGATATCTGTGAACTGGAGAGCTGTTAAAATATGTGGACAGGTATCTGACATACTATACCATTTATTGGCATCCTTTCTGGCCATATTTAAGAGTTCTGGAAGCGTCACCATGAAGATAGGTCTCAGTAGGCAGAGAGCTAGAGTTACACCGGGTGTGTGAACAGAGGTGTTCAAAAAAGCAGTTTACCCCTTTCACTGCTATGATGAGGAAACTTTTCTTGAAGAAAAAGCTGTAGTAGCTATTTCTGTGCAAAAGCTGGAGCCAGTTACCTTGTTAATAGCTATGACAACTGTTAGTGAATTAATTCAAAGTTTAACAGACACTCTTTCCATCAGTCCCTCTGCAAGATACGAAAAGTATTACAGAAGGAGATATATTTTGCAGTCTTCCACTCATCCAACTCTTCTAGCAAGCTTATTCCTATGTCCACAGAAATAGTCTGAGATGCAGTGAAGAAATAATAGTAAAAAAATTACAAACCAAAGTATAAGATCTTTTATAAAATATAAGGGCTCTATGAAAGAGAAGTCATAATTGGCACTCAGTACCATCAGTGCATAAGAAACAGATGAGGACTTATATTAAGTGGTGAGATTAACTGGTGCAAACTGAGCCATGTGCCAAACCCAAAGCTCTTTAGACTCTGGATTCTGCATAACCACAACCGACTCTTCATGGAATTTGGGTCATTCTTAATGCGAAGCTTTCTTTGGGACAGTATTTGTCCAGTCCTAAACCTTGAGTGTGCAAGATATCTAACTTCTAATGATAAAAATAATAAAAAAATTGTCATTAATGATATTGTTATTTTACTACTTCTCATTCCCAGCTGGCTCCACTTCAGGTCCTGACTACATTGTGTTAGCTGCTGCATGAACACAGAGAAAAAAAAGACTTCTCTGCAAAGAAGTGCCTTCAACTTAATTTAGAACAGGACACAATAAAGCAGCTGTTGCAAATACCAGGGCGTGAAGGGGCTGAGGCTTGAAGAAGCAGTAATAAAAACCTGTATTTATACTGATCACTAGTCTGCACTGTTTCATGCTTCTGCATAAGCTGAAAGTGATTTTGAAACTATAAATATATATCCACCAGTTTCAAAGGCCTACTACCTACACATTGTCAAAGGTGACTGATTTACTATAGGAAATAGAGTAAGACACAGATATTGATCAGAATCTCATGCCTGATGCACCCATCTGTTTCTTTTTGATTTCCTCTTTCGCACATAACAGTGCCTTAATGATATCACGTGTTATTTATGATTTTCTCTTTGAAATAGATATGTGGACTGAAAACAAATTAAAAATAAAAATACTTTAAAGGATTGACTCCTGACAGAAAACCTAAAATATTCTGTTATTTTTATCTGACATGCTTATGATACAATTGATCATAAACAAGACAACCAAGGAAATTCAGTTCCAGGGTTGACTATCTTTAATGTTTTTTAGTTTTTCAAATGACAGATGTCTCTGTCTTTCTTTCTCTGTACAAATAACATGTTGTCAATTGAAATATGAAAAAAGATACTGTCTAAATGAAGAATTTGACTGAATGTATTTACCAAGCATTAAAATCTATTGGTGTCATACAGAAAAAAAATTAATGAATCTACCACATAATGTTACTTCAATATTATTGAAGTATCATGCTAGCACCCATGGGGTGATTGCTACGTCCCAAGCATGTTGGGAAAAATACACTGTCAGGAAGAGTCACAGATGAAAAAACAGGACAAATAATTTTTTACACTGGCAAGATATTGAGCATGAAGGTTGTAAGAGATCAAGTAACTTCTTAGGAGCTTCTTCTCATTCCCTTGTTTTTAGCACTCTTTCTTATAAATATATAATCCCCTGCTGTAATCAACTGTTATCTCTGTGTTCCTGTTTAAATCTCATTTGCAAGCCAAACTTTATGAACTAGAAATAATACTGAGGAGGACTCACAGATTTCAAAATCCAGTGATTTTACAGTCATGATGAAAGTGAAAAGAAGTATTGCCTGGTGAAAATGTACTATGATTAACCCAGTCAGGAATGTCAGGACAGCAAGGCTTCTCGGTAAAAACTAGGATAACCATCTGTTCTGGTTTGGTCTGGATAAAAGACAGGTGCCCACCAAAACCGTTCTATCACTCTGCCTCCTCAGCTGGACAGGGGAGAGGAAATATGACGAAAGGCTCGTGGGTTCAGACAAGGACAGGGAGATAAGGACTAATTACCGTCATGGACAAAACAGACTGAACTTGGGGAGAAAATTAAGTTCAGTGTATCACCCATCAAATCAGAGTAGGATAGGGAGAAATAAAACCACATCTTAAAACACCTTCCCTCCACCCCTCCCTTATTCCCAGGTTCAGCTTCACTCCCATTTCTCTACCTCCTCCCCCTGAAGGGCACGGGGGACGGGAAATGGGGGTTGAGGTCAATTCATCATGCGTTGTCTCTGCTGATCCTTCCTCCTCAAGGGGAGGACTCCTCACACTCTTCCCCAGCTCCAGTGTGTGGTCCCTCTCACAGGAGACAGTTCTCCACAAACTTCTCCAACATGAATCCTGCCCGCAGGCTGCAGCTCTTCACAAACTGCTCCAGCATGGATCCTTCCCATGGGGTGCAGTCTTCCAGAAACAGATGGCTCCAACATGGGTCCCCATGGGGCCACAAACCCTCCCAGCAAACCTGCTCTGACATGGGCTCCTCTCTCCACGAGTTCGCAGGTCCTGGCAGGAGCCTGCTCCAGGGCAGGGCTCCCATCCACATGCTCCGGCGTGGGGTCCCTTCCATGGGCTGCAGGTGGATCTGCTCCACCATGGACCTCCATGGGCTGCAGGGGGACAGCCTGCCTCACCATTGTCTTCATCACGAGCTGCAAGGGAACACTCTGCTCCAGTGTCTTCAGCATCTCCTCCAACTTGTTCTTCACTGACCTTGGTGTCTGGAGAGTTGTTTCATTCATATAGTCTCATTCCTCTCTCTTGACTGCCATTTCACTGCAGTTTTTTTTCCCCTTCTTTAGTATGTTATCACTGAGGTGTTCCACCATCGTAGATTGGCTTGGCCTTGGTCCGCGGTGGGTCCGCTGACACTGGCTTTATTAGATATAGAGAAACTTCTTGCACCTTCTCACAGAAGCCACCCCTATAGCCCCCCCCCGCTATCAAAACCTTGCCATGCAAACCCATAATACCATATGACACACAGCAAGCAACTGGTAAAGGAGGGATAGGAAACTCTCCAGATATCTATTTGGAAAAAGGTATTTAAGGAGTCACATCGATGGTACATTCCAAAACTGCAGCAAATAGGGGATTACCTGTTCCAGAGCTGATACTGTTTAGTACTTTAGTAAATGACCTTGGATAGTGGAGCAGAGTATACAGCTATTTAAACTTGCAAATCACTCCATACCGGGAAGGGTTGCAAACACCTTTGAAGGACAGCGTTAGAATTCAAAATATTTTGACAAATTGGACAAGTGGCCTGGGAAAATGGATATTATTCAATAAACATAAACATGGAGTTTTATTAGGTAGGAATAGTCACCTGTACAAAGAGAGAATGGGGAGCATCTGTCTAGGATCTTGGAGGTGTAGCAGATGACAGAGTGAATATGTCTAAAAACATCATGCTTTTTTTAAAAAAGAACACCAAAGAAACAGAGCAAAATAAAACCAACTTACGAATATTACACTAGTATGGACAAATATCTATACTTCAGGAAGTAGAATAGTCCTCCTTTTTGGATCTGATAAAAACGCAGTGAAAGAACTCTATAGCACAAGATACAGTTGGAGAAAACCAGCAAGAACAAAAAATGTCAGAGAACTAAATAACATGATTTCTGAAGAAAATCTAAAGGAGCTGAGTTATCTAGTTTAGAGTAAAGAAGTCGTGACAGCAGACTTTAAGTACATGGAAGGTTAGTTTCAAAGACTATGGTGATAAACTGTCTTGTCATATTCACTTTAGCTAGAATAAGAAGCAATGAGTCTAATTTGCATAATGATTAGGGGTTAGGAAATGCATTATAGCAGGCAGAATAGCTAAATAGTAAAATGCTGTCTGGAGAAGTTTGTGGTGGATTTGTTGTTAGGGGTTTTTTTTTGTTTTGTTTTTGTTTGTTTTTTATCTCCTTGAAAGATGGCTAGAACAAGTCAGGTGATCTTCTAAGGTCTAGCAAGAGGTAGACTGCTCTGGTCTTTCTGCAGGCTGGATGATCTCTTGACCACTTTTCCAAATCTATTTTCTATTATTCTATCTTCAGTCCATCTAATCACACATCCCATACTTCTGTATTACAGTTGACTGTAGAATGTACTGATAAAGACTGTGCTATTTCCCAAGTTGTGAAGTGAAGACAGTCCAGTGGGGTCAGAAGTGCAGAAGCACAGCATGGCTCTGGCTTCCATCCTAGTGACAGCTGGAGACCAACAGGAAAGTGAGGCGAGGAAAACTGATGAAAGAAAGTGTGACAAATGTGCAGATGGATTCAGTGTCGCTAGGAAGAAAATCTTACACAGCTAGGAGTCCCAACTCTCCTTTTATAAAAAATCATTATTGTTTTCCAATGACTAGATAGTAGGAATACAGGTTATCATATGCATGCCTTTTTAGATTAGTAGATAGAAAAATTGCGTGTGGCAGGAGACGGGGTATACCGCGTGCTTGTCTGTTCGAACATGGGAACAAGGAGCAACAGGACATTTCTTTGCCAGGGGAAGACATAATTCCCCATCTGTGTCTTCTTACACGAACAGTTTGCAGAAAATCTACTGATCAAAAAGCTTAACTCTTGCCCTCACCTGATTAATCTATTCCAGTCTTTACTCTCAAGTTCCAGGGAGAAGATTTTCCTTTTAAGGCTGCCACTAGCCAAGAATTTTCCAATAAGTTTTTTTCAGTGAAAACTGAAAATCCACCAAAAAAACCCTCTGAAATGACTTAGTGCAAAATCCAAGTGATCATAAATTCACTTCACGTCCAGGATTAGTGGTGATTTTTTAAAGTGAGAGAGAGACACAGACAGGAAGGATGGCAGACATGATATTGGTAATTTAGACATGGTGTTTCTATGGCAGATCACTTGATTTTGAGTTCTTGCTTTCTGTTCTTCCACATGGCAGAGGACTTCCCTGACTGCAACCCATGGCACACACTGATGTTGGTCTTGTTCTGTCCTGTTCGGGGGACCATGGAACAACCTTCCACTTTGAATATGCAATGGACCATAGATTAGGGAAGGGCCTCGAGCCTGGTTTACTAGGTGACACTCAGTATGTCTTTTCCTAATAATTTCAGGATATCACACTGTCAAAAAAAAAAAAAAAAAGAGAAAGAAAAAAAATAGCTACTGTTGATGAGAAGGAGAACCTTGCCCTTAAGCACTCTAGTAAATGTCTTCACTTATGTCACCCATTCTGGAAAATGGGATGCCTGAGATTTTTATACCTGCTGCTTAATGTTTTTCTGAGCAAAGATTTTCAAAAGTAAAACATTTGTAGCTAAGGTGTGTAATAAATGTTTATGTATTATGCATCTGTAATTTTAGTTCAAAATTCAGAATAGCACAAAACATGATTTCCTTTTTTTTCAACTTGTATTAATCCTGTTCTCACAGTTTATGTTTCTCTAGGCTCTCTCATCTACATTTCTTTATATTTTGGTTCAATGATTTATCTTATGTTTAATTAACCTTCTTGTAATCTCTTTTTCTACTGAAGCCCCAGATGACTGGAGGCCCACTCCTGTTCCAATTTAAGTACGTGACAGCAGTCATATTGACTTCAGTGGTGCAGGATCAAGTTTCTTACGATTCCAGAGCACCAGAGTTACACTTTGACCTGTTTTATACTTATAATACATTCCTTTTCTTTAGCAAATTTAAAGGTAAGGTAACACACATGGATGGTGGCAAGGTGTCATTTGAAACAGAGTTCTTATAAGTCACCGCTGAGCGGAATAATGAACACAGTAAAAAATAAGTGCATGGGTTGCATTAAAGCTATAAGACTGAAAAGATGCAGAAAAGTGGTGACTGTTTATATGACAGAAACCCTGAATGCATGTTCCCACTTCATTTCATTAACAGATCTGAAAAAAATTCACATTTTTTCTTTCTGTCCATAAACTGTGAAAAGGAAGCTAAGACTGGAGGAAAAGGCAAGTAACACAAATCTAAACTGCTCATCATGGGACCAATTTTTCAACACCTTTTTTTTTTCCAAGGCTTTTGAGAGATACAGAACATTGTATTTTATTTGTAAAACTGCTGTTTGAACCGCTGCATTTAGCAGTGAAAGTATGTGAGGGTATTTGAAAGCACAAACCACAGATTTAAACAGGTTTTGTTGGTATGACTCACTGAGGCTTTGCATTCAAAGAGGCCTGCTGGGATGGCCACTTATGTTATTTGCTGAGAAACAGCAGGGGTTATGGCTCTCTGTGTGGTCAATATGCACTCCAGACATGGAAGTCTGGAAGGTAATTGTCTGCAGTGAAGCTGGTCACCCTGGACTACAAGGGTTAGAACCTTATTTCTCTAACAACCATCTAACGCTAAGAAAGATGCAAAAGATAGGTCAGAGGTTCTTCTGGAGCTATTTGTCTTCCTTGACTATGAAGAAAATTTTAGATGCCTAAACGAAATAAGGCAATACTGAGAGCTCAGGTGCCAAGAAACTAGCTCCATCTCTCCTTGCTTTCCCTGCTCACCCCAGGCTAGGACAAGGAAGTTGTGTACGGTTATGCCACCTTCTGTTCTGCTCCTGCCCACCTGCCCTGTCTTCAGCTGGCATCTTCCTTCCTCTGGCATCTCTGCACCTGGTCACTCCGACAGGGTATCACACATCTCTTATGTCTAGCGGAAGACATATATTTTGGCACTAATCTTCTGCTCTTTCACTGTGGAGTTTTCCTCCCACATGTTCACAGCATAATATTTTGGTATCTTTTCTGCTCTATGACCAGCAGTGCCAGTAGAAATCACAGCTGCTGCTGCAACTGGTGGATGCACAGGCACAGGCACGGCTGGTCTGACACGAACCTTCACGTTCTTTGAGAGAGGCTTCAGCTTAGAGGTGTTCAGGTCTTCCTCAACTTCTCCTGAATTGTCTTTTTTAACCGTAAGAACATATTTTGTTGGTTGAATTAAATACTGAAAGCATACAGCTATATCATACTGTAAAGTCACTTTTCAAGAACACACTTTAAAAAAATCAACAGCTGATCTACTAGATAATTAGGATGGGACAGAGGCAAGGTACCTCCTGACACAAAGAAAATCCACAACAGCAAAAACCCCAGATTTGCTTCAGAGAGTAAATTTTTCAGTGTCACAACTCGTCTATGCACTGAACGATACCAATAAATCTACTTCAGACTTGTGTTTCTGACACAACAAATCTCATTTGTCCCTTTTTCCCTCAGCTCTTTCTCCATTTCTTGGTCAGGAATCACATGGCAGATAATATTAATCTGACCTTCCTCTTGTCCTGGTATGTAGTTTTTTCTCTCCTTTCTTTATCACTCTTCATGCACGACTACAATAAATGTCAAGAATTGACGAGCAGTAAAACCATTTGTTCTCCTCCAGATCTTGTGTAAGTCAGTCAACAGAAGAAAAGACATCTTACAGTAAGATATTTTACAAACAGATATTTTTATACGACGTTTTGCAAAACAGTGAGTGACACTGCTGCTTGTATCGTCTCTTTCCAGAGTGAAACCAAAGACCAAGAGAGGAGCATGCTTTTGAAGTGCAGAAATAAAGCAGTGCTGTGTCAGCACTGTACAGCAAGTCATGTCCACCCTACCCCTTTCGGATAGGTCTTCTGGAGCTGTCAGCCACCCACCTGTCCTTAAAAGCTTAATCTCGTTAGTGTACAACATTCCTCCCATTTCAAAGACTAGTTTTAAAATAGCCTCTTATTTGTTGTTACAAAGTGCTACTTGATTTATTTTCCGCATCATTCTCTATCTATTGAGTTTCTGGACTAGTGAAGTGGATTGAGTACCAGAGATTGCCTCTGGGCCCCAAGGAATCCATATTTTTGCTGTCACCTGCAGCAGTCTTAGGATTTTTGCCACAAAGCTTTTGCTCTAAATGAGTGTTTTTTGTGATGATCAGGAAACAGAAGGGTCCAGAGGAGGAGCAGGAAATGAAAGCAGTTCACAGCTTTGGTTTCTGGGGCTTTATTAACAGTCTATTGACATTTCTAAACTATCCCCCCAGTGTAACTTCCATTCCGACTCCCCACCTCTCACTTGATTCGGGGAGACTGAAAAAAAATCAAAAGTTATTCAGAGCGTATCTGAGTCCTTCTCGTACAATGCTTGTGAATGTCAGACTCTAAAATCAACTCTTTGAAGGAATGGTAAACTCCTCAGGGCACAACATGAATGAAGCCACTAGAAAGGCTTCCTGGAATAAGCCCTTACACGCACACCTCCCCTTCCGCTTTACCAGATCAGTGATATTGGGTAGGATATTTTAAACAGAATAAGCAAACCTTTCAAATGTAAAGAAAATCAAAGTCAGAAACAAACCCAAAAGCAAATATTTCCATTTTGGGCTGATAATGTTGGCTCCCTTGTACTTTTTTCACATGCAGCTGTGGATTACAAACCAATTGCACAATCTGATAGAAGTTTCTATATGCTTGTGCTAACTTTTCCTTCTCTACTCATGTATGTATAAACACATACACTTAATTGCTCTGTAATGGATGCGCTGAAGTGGTGCAGGTCTGCATAAGCTTAAACATAGACTTTTTAAAAAAAATTCTGAATATTGTTTCTCCCTCCTCCCCACACAGTCCTCCAAGGTTCCACTTTGCTACATAACCTCTGTCTGGGAAGTGCTTGGGGTGTAACAGAGCCCTCATTGTGGAATAGAGGCGCAGTTGGGGTGGGGTGAGGCTGAGTGGCTAGCTCATATAAGAGGAGCAAGGACCAAAGAAATTGAACTACTTGCCCTAAGGAATAATGGGAATAAAGAGAATTAAGGGGATGAAGGGGACTACCCCTTACATGGAACTCATCAGGGAGGTCAAGTACTCTAGCAGCATGGAGAGATTCTACCTCAAAAGCAGAGCTGTTTTTCAAAGCAAGGGTCAGTCCATCACTGTATGGTTGGAAAAAAGTGGAGGAAAGACTTCCTTGTTAATGATCCTGTCCAAATTCTGTTTATGTGAAGACGTGAAAGATATGCACGTGTTATTCTTAAAGAAGTTTTTTTTCATTTTTTCCCCATAAGACAAGCTTTTTGCTTTGTCTTAATTACTTAATAAGACAAAGCTTTTTCCTTTTGTCTTAAGGTAGCTACCTTAACTTTGAAGGTATAAATTGTGAAAGGGAGCTTAGGCTGCTGAATTACCTTTCTGCAACATAGCCAAGTAACGCACACCTCTTTGTAGCATGCAATGAATAGAACAACTGGAGCACAAATGTCTTAGAGTTCCCAACTCCAGCAATCCAGCACCACAAGATCTGCCAGTGTAGTAACTCCATCACCTGTGAATGTCTGTGCTCACCTCCAGAGCCAGGAGCTGAGAGCAATCCCCTCCTGAACCCACGGAATTTGAAATCACGTGGGGTCCTGCTGCTGACTCTGCTTGCAACCGAACAGCCCCCAGCCAGTGGATGAAACCTGATTGTCCTAACTGAGTTTATTCCATCCACATAATAGTGGTGAAACACAGACCACCTGAAGATATTGCAGTAAATGAAGCTTGACTCCAGATCTTTGTTTTTCATTTCCCACTAGCATTTCTGGATGCATATCTGACAAATGTGGATTATAAATAACAGTACTAGCAAACTCATATTGCTAAATTAATTCAGCAGTTCACAATGAAGATGCTAACCTTTTGCAATTAATTTGTTAAACATGTCATAAAATATTGTCATGTTTAAACAGTTTTAATTTGAGCACAAAATATTCAGGGATGTAGCAAGTTCCCAAATTGTCATAAACTGAGAAACAGGCACTATATCAATGGAATACATGAATTCTATTATGACTTAAATTTAAATGTAAATGAGCTAAAAGCTATTAATAAAGCATTCAGACACACTAGAAAGGAAAACTACGTCAAAGAAATCTTGATCAAGTAGCAGTCTATCCCATTTGTAGTCCAGCACTTTGTAACTAATTACAGAAGACTAAAGAAAATAGAATTGCTACTTGCTGGAAATGAGAATACAATGCATGAGAGAAAATCATGTAGAAGGGTCATGATGACTCAATTCCCATTTATTTTGGGGTATAACTTTTTGTGTAAGAGCAGAGACACAGCCACACCTCCATTATTTTCAATTCATGTCTCAAATTCATTTCTAATGTCACCTAGATGACATCTGACATAACTTTGATTTCATAATCCTGTCACTTCTGTCTGTAAGTCTTATCAGCCCAGAAGACTACCAGAATTCTCAGTGATTCATCTGCCAAAACTCCTGTTCGTGATTCACCTACATTTCATCTTCATTGCTCTAGTTTCCAATCTGTCTAATCCCAGCTACCTAGAAGATGACACATCATTACCTACTCCCTACACAGAAAGAAGAGTGTTTCTCTTCCAGCTTCATTCATTTCATGCATGCTTTTGGATTAATTTTCATGTTACATCTGTTATTGTGAGATATCAAGTTTATGAAGCTCAATCTGCTTCAGCAGAACTGGCTGTTAAAAACTCTCTCTAGCCAACTCACTGTTTATTGCTGCTTCAGGGTTGTCTGAGAGCTTTGCTTTTAGTACTTTGCATGACAGGCAACCTTCCCTGCTCCTTCAGGCTTGAATCATAAAGTGCTTGCTCGAAGTTTTTCTCCTTACCTTTACTCCCTTATTCCCCTTCCTCGCCTCTGAAAAAAAAAAAAAAAAAAAAAAAAAAATTTGTTTTGTGCCACAACACTGTGAGCACGAAGGCACAGGCAGGACTTTCTGCAGTGTTGGCTGAGGAGGGTTCCACTCAAAACAGATGTGGCTGTTTTAAGAGACGGCTTCAAGCACAAGAGGAAGAGGACAAGGCCCAGTTTTCTAACACCCAGAAAACAATATTTTAACTGCAGTATTTTTTCCCCCATCTTTAAAACAAAAATTCTGGGTTCTGAACTTTGGCTGACAGGATAAAACAGTACCTGTGTATGTTGGTACTTACCATCACTCAACAACACAGCATTTTTGCAGTTTGGTGTTCTCAAATGACCTAAGGATAGCATATAGATTTAAGGATGATATATGTAGGGATATTTTATAGTCACTTGGAGATTACTTACTAGCTGATAGCAGCAAAATTTGTCATGTGCTTTCAAAAAAATCTAGTTGCAAGAAATCTAGCAGAGGACTATCTCCTCTGTCTAGTCTCCACTTACACCTATCATGGAGGGAAAGAAGAACCTTCACAGCCTCACACCTTAGATCATCTTCTCCTTTGTACTTGGAAGACTCACCCACTCTCTTCCATCTCTTTTTCCTTTCTAAATATCAGAATCATTCTCCTCACCTACACTAATCCTTTAGATTCTTTGCAATATTTTTTCTCATTTTCTTTCTGTGTAGCAACATTTAAATTTGACATGTTGCGGCTAAAAGTTTGATAATTTGGGTTTCTTTCTTTTTTTCAGAAAAACTTTAAATATGAATCGTTACTGTCGCTGATTGTTCTGGTTTAACTCCAGTACACAGTTCAGTCCAACACTGCCTGTTTCTTTCTCCCCTACAATGGGATGGGGAGGAGAATTGCAATAGCAAAACTGGGAAAACTCAAGGCTTGAGATAAATACAGTTTAATAGGTAAAGTAAAAGTTGCACCATGCAAGCAAAAGAAAACAAGAAATTGATTCGCTGCTTCCCATCAGCAGACAGGTGTTCAGCCATCTCCAGGAAAACAGGCCTTCACCACACCTTAAGGTCACTTGGGAAGACAGATGTCATAACTCCAAACGTCCCTTCTTCCTCATTCATTCCCCACGTTCTGCTGTTGAGCATGACACCATATGATGTGGGACATCCTTTTGGTCAGCTGGGGTCAGCTGTCCCAGCTGTGTCTCCTCCCAGTTTCTTTTGCACCACAACCTGGTCGCTGGTGGTGTGGTGGGAGGAGGAGAAAAGGCCTTTACCCCGTGTAAGCACTGCCCACCAAGGACTAAAATATCCCTGTGCTATCATCAACACTGTTTTGGTCACAAAAGCAAAAAATAGCCCTGTACAAGCTACTATGAAGAAAATTAAGTCTATCCCAGCCAAAAACAGTATACTGATATAACCAGTTTGAAGTTTTATGGGTATTTGTGAAAAATCCCTTTGGCTACTGCTGCAAAGGCATCACGTCTCACCTATGTATGTCCCGGAAGATGATGGACTGCGAAACAACATCTCCTCTGTCCTGTGAGTAGTTACTGCACCGGCAAACCTGGAAGGACCCCTCTGTACTCTGTTTTGACTTCAAAGCAAGTGTAGGTTTTGAGGGATGGAAAATTGGTGTAGCAAGTAAGGATTAGTTTCTGGGCAGAGGAATACTTCAGAATTCACTCTCTTTTCTGAGAAGGATGGTCCTCCTACCCGATTCAGTTTGATCTGATTTGATTTGATCTGATTTCATTTCTTTCCATTATGCAAAGCATCTGAGCGTCTGGAAACCTGCACTTCTTTTATCAAATAAAACTGGGCTTGCTCAATGTGACAGGATTTCGTTGAGTGATACAGTTTATATGACCACAGAAGAAATATTGGTTTCAGAGTGCAGAAAGCTGAGGCAAAACTAGAAGCAGAAAGAAATAGTACTTGAAAAACAATGATTTGGTTGTAAATCCTTAGGACAGTAGCATCGGACAACTGAATTGACAACCTGAAAAATAAGTTCAAATTAAGAAATGTTAGGCTAGAAGAATATTGAAGGCCCAGCAACAAAAGAAAAAAAAAATTTATGATGTATCATAAAAATGCAGAGACTGAGTAATTTTGAACTCTTTCTAGACGGTGCAGCAGCGTGTTGTAATCATGAGAAACCTAATCAGGTAATGGTTTACCAGTGTTTATAAAATGTGTGTCTGTTGGAATGAGGCACAAAGTTTCTAAATTGCCACATAAATTTGACTCTAATTTTCAGGGTTCAATACTTTTGCCAAGATTAAAGTCTTTTTGTATCAATGTCAGAAATATACGAAAGCATTTATGATAACTAAAAGACAAATGAAAAATATATGAACCTAGAAGGGACATTGCTCTATCCTGCCAACCTGAGAGTCTGTGATGGCAGACTAATGGATGTTGAATTCTTCTATGTCACATACAAATGTCATTGCATTTCTGGAAAAGGTACAGTGCAGAAAACCAAATAGAAGGACCCTGCTATATACTACATAGTGAACTCTACCCTAAAATTGCCTCAGCCTTGTTGCATTGACATCATTCCAATTTTTCCGTAAGCCCAGCAGAGGACATAGTGTTCTGGCTCACTGGTATCCTACCCAGTTCAATAGTTGTGTACATCTTGCTAGTGCTCTCCTGACTTTGGCAACTTTTACTGTGTGCTGTTTTACACAATACTTTGAGCTTCCTCCTGGTGTTAGTTCCTGCTGAATTTATTTTCCTTAACTATTACCTTTGTCTGTCGTCTTTCATTACCATGAGAGATTAGTCTCCCAGCATCGCAGGCAGGCAGCTCTGGTTCATAGTCATTGTAGTTCAAACTGTTGGATAGAAAAAAAGGCTGCATTTTTCAAAGGGTGTAATACTGGGTGCTTTGATTTAACGCTTTATATCTGTTAATATTGAAAACTTCTTTGCACTTCCCTTTGGATTAATTCATAGCAACAAAATGTTTTGTAAGTTGAAAATTAAATAGTTGCTATTGTGTGAAATACTGTTCATGTGACATACCATCTATGTTTTCTTTATTTGATGAGGTAGTGGTCTTAGATACAGAAATTTTTGATAGAGTGCTGAAATTGTATACAGCTGCAGTAATTGTAGCAAAGTCAGTGATACAAGTGTGCAGTAAAAATCAGCCCCTGAAATGACAAAGCTTACTTTTCGTATCCAGGTTTAATTCATATAAAAGCTATACAGGAAAGAACGGAAGCCAAATTGAGGCAGAGTAGCCACATAAAAAGCAAATTCCTTGTACTAAAATTGTTACTGTACATAGACTTCTGCACAAATCAGGCCCGTTTGGCAGGTCCCCAATGTTTATCCTGTTAGATGGCTTTGCTCTGAAATTTTTGCAATGAAAGTTAGTGATTTTCTTCACAGAGACTATTAACAAATACCAGAACGCACACCCTGCTACTGATACTGCAGTTTGAGAAGTTGTTGCTGAGGCAGTTCTCAGCAAGTCTGAATAGCTGGAATTTGACTCTAACTGTTCTTCAGCAGGATGTTTCTTTCCCAATTTTAGGCAAAATTTCTTACTCGAGTTACCGTGTGCACAAGCAGAGTAAACTGAGTGCCTCAGTGCAAAGTGAATATGGGAAATAGCGATATGGGTGAATAATGTGAAAAAAAAAAAGCCTGAGAAAGCTAAATGTGAACCGGCCTAGTGAAATAATTTCTACGTCTTGATTATATATTCTAACGCGTTTCATTTTTGTCCTTGCCAATAAAGTCCTGCTTTCAAACTTGACTTGGTCAAGCTGAAAAAAAAAAGCCTTTTTCCTCTTTTTTTTTTTTTTTTTTTTAACTGAAGGGAAATGTGATTATCCTGCAGGGATACAGAGAGTTAATACATCCTGGCAATGCTATTCTTAGGAAGATCCTGTCTAGGTCCTTGGTCTGTTCTGGTGGCCTATTTACAGGGAATACATGTCCAGACTTTCTGCTAAGGAGTGATCTGTGGCAGTTCCACGAAAAAGGCAGCTGAAAGAGGCTTGGGAGAGGAGAAAGTGGAAGAAAGAGGAAGTCTGGTGGTGAAGTCGCAGAAAAGGAAAGAAAGGAAACCAAAAGCTCATCCATCTTTTTTTTCAAAGTAACAAAAGGCAATCACTGAAGCAGCAAGTATGAGACCTTCCCTTTTCCTATGGTGAACCTCAAAGAATTCTGCAAGGGTGACGTCTAGAAACGCAGGACTTCAGTGCAGATAGCATTCACTATTACAGATTATGTGACTCTTGGACATGAATACTGTGTCTTTTCATGGTTCCCCAGTCCCACTTCTGCATGTCTCAATGACAACCTGAAACTAAGCGTAAATATTCATAATTGCTGGTCAGTTTCCAGGAACTCCTGGGACTGATGCAGCCGGTTGTTCTCCTTCTAGTATTGTCTGTCCTTTTGATAAAATTGTTGAGTTTCCATCACAAACATTCTTCAGCAAAAGTGTGTTTATTGATAGTGATATGCTTAGATGCTGGCTGAGAGAACACCAATTTCTAGTACTACCTGAACACAGCATCAGGATGATTCTGATGAGGAAGTGCAGGAGACCACAAAAAAACAGTAGAAGTCAAATGGGTTTTGTGTAAAGCTCAGAGAATAATGTTCTGCCATTAAAAAATTCCATTTGGGAGTTGGAGTCTCTCATGTGCTGAGTTGGTAGCTGACTAAAGTTCTCAAATAGTAGAGAAATTCTCCAGTAATCCTAATCCATCTTCCTGGCACAAAGAGAAGACCAGACTGGCTTTCCTTAAATGGGGCTCTGAAAGCCTCCAAAGGAGCTGCCATCTAAGGAAGCAGCTGGCTGTCCACAGGGGCTCAGCTTATGGTGTGAAATCCTCCCTCCTTCCTTGGCTTGTGGTCTTTGAAACCCTCCTCCTTTCTGACTTGCTTCTTCAGTATTTAATACAACTTAAATCCCTTCTGTAAGAGTAATGTAAAAGATCTGAATTATTCTTGCCTTCCTGCCTTTTTCATGCTCACTACCAGAGTTGTTTCCATGGCCAAAGTATTCTCCTTTTTCATCAGTAATCCCTCTCCTTCCAGCTGTTACAGACCTGAGCAGAGGACCAGTAAATCCCACTACTGAGCAATCGCAAAGCCACGTCCTCAGACGTATGGTCAGTAGCGAGCTTTCGGCCCATCACCAGCAGAAGATAATGTGCTGTTGAGGTGATGCTGCTATGGCAGGGTGGGATTAGAGTTGTTATAAGGCTAGAGATAGACCAAGCAGCATTCAGACCACTGCCCACTTGCTTCTGATCCAGGCCAGGATGAAGCTCAGACTTCCAAAAGAAATGAAATGGGGAAAATGATCGGAGACTAGTCATAGGTAATGATGTGGTAAAACTGCTGGCAGAAACAAACAAAAATAACATGAGAGAAAAGAGAGGAGGAATCTTAACTTGTCACAAATTGGAGATATCTATGTATCACCAAAGCTAGCTTTGCCCTGCCTGGGTACAGACAGGCACCCATCAGTGGCCACAGGGTGCTCAAACTGGACACCACAACCTGACAAAGAAGGGAGGCACAGGGCTCCTAGATCAAAGCTAATGAGTTTAAAGCTAGTTCTAGTGCATCCATGCTACTGTGTTTGTGATATGGGTCTCTCTCTTAAATAAAAGTATTTTAGCATGAATCTAGACAAATACACTGCACTGAATGCAGAGGGCTTGTGAAAGCAAAATTCACCTCTGATTTTGAAGCCTCTTTAGGTATACACCCTAAAAATAATAAAAGATATACTATTTCCACACTTGCAGAGAGTTCCCAAGTGATGAAGAATGATCAATAGATAGAAGAAACATCTAATATACACATAAATTTGAACTCTAAATACACTGAGCCTATTAAGTTTTGATACATTGCTTGAATACTAAAGGCAAAGTGCAGCATATGATTTAGTTGCCTCTGTAGCTGAGAAATGTTCTTATTTAAATAAATATTTTTGTGGTTTACTTCTGTGGTTTTGTAAGAAGAATACCCCTAAGGAAACAAAAAATTTTCAAGATTTTTTTTGAATTACTTTCAAGAGGAGCCTTATTAGCCAGGCTGAGGTTTGGTGTCTGTGTACACCTATATTGCTATTCAGTAGCAAATAGACAAATTATTAATCTTTTGTTTGTGATTTATAACATTGACGAATGTTCATCTTCATCTTTGCAGACAAATTAAGATTGACACAGAAAGTTGCAGTTCCATTAAGTTTTAGCTGTGAGATGTCAATAGACTCACAAATTCTGGATTTAGGCTGTTAAAGACAGGCTGTTTTTAAAAAAATTTAGACACCTTCAGTTAACTAAAATACTTTTCATGACTACTGTGGCAATTTCGCTGAAGAAAGAGGTGAGTATCCGCTGTTATTCAGAACCCCTGTCCTCCAGGGCTCCTAAGCCCTATACTATCAGTGGAAAAACATAATTGCAATGTCTCCTCCTAGAAATAAGGTTATTTATTTCTTGTAGAAGTGTTTTGCAGCTGCTAGATACAGATATATATGTATATACTGCAGCTGAGCCCTGATACAAAGTCAGGATGAAAAGCAGCATGTACCATGCCTTCCTGTGCTTTCCTTTGGAAACATCTCTGGTGCATGGGCTGAAAGATGACCTGTTTCCCTTAACATGTGCCCTGGTTGTCCACCTCCGGGATGGACAGCTTCTGAAGGAAAATATCCTGGCAGGAATCCGAGTGCTGTATGCAATCTGATCTGTTGTGATATGTGTGTGTAGGGAGAACAAGGGCAGGATATTGATCTGAGCATATCAGGTCCCAGTTACTCTTAATCTGCCACTGGTTAATTGGTCTTACTATAATTTAGAATGCATACTCCTACCATGTACTGATCTCAGACCTGTGTTTTGTCTGGACAAAACATGAACAGGAGACTCAAAAGGTTGTCATTAAGTGGATTTTGTGGCTATTGTAATATGAATGGAAATTCAAGGCATTGTATTTTACCCAGATTTCCTGCAGCAAATAGAATCCCATTACACTTACTTCAGTGAACATCATTTTTTAGATTCTTGAACAGACATGTCTTCCGTTTCAGTTTTTCTCCCCATAAGCAAGGTGATACAACCCATCTGTATCAGGCAAAATTTTCTGTGCTTAGCCCAAGCCTTTGTGTTTATTATCTACTACTTTAACCACCTTATACCTCTCTCTCTGCAGTTAAATCTGTGTCTCTTTATGAATGATTTTTTAAGAACAAGTCTAAACCTCTTCCTGCAGGGTCTTTATCTGCAGTGACTGATGAACAGATGATGTACTATATCTAATACCTACATTTGGCATTATTTTCAACTGAACTTCTAAATACAGAAGGATCTCACCACAGAAACAACACAGTTGCATTTTTTCTTACAGATTCTGCCAGTAGAGGCCTTTGTCAGCCCCCATCCCCCTACTTTCCTTCTCTGCCATCTCTTTTTAGCTGAAACTTGCATCAAGCTGAATACTGAAAAGATGCAATGCTTGAAAGGTCTTGGGGAGATGCCTGAAACCACAGAAATAGAATAGAAATGTGTGTGAGAACCACCCACTCCTGCAGATGCAGTGAAAGCATCCCTCTTCTCAGCAATAGCAGGGGCATGGATGTACCCACCTCTTATCAGAAGATGTCAGTGTTGCCCTTGGCCTTCCCTGTGTAGCAAGGCTGAACAAACGACAGGCCATGGGTCATTCATGAAATGTGTTTTTGCCCTACTGAAATGCCTTGCAACACCTGCACATACAGCCGCAATATTTTGAAAAATGTTTCTGGATACCAGTTGCTCTCCAGGAGATGTGTAACTTCGTTGTTTCTGAATGGTACAACAAGGTAGGGGTGCTGTGGTGGAGGTGAGAAGGCTGGATTTATATGCTTTTTATACCACAGACACCTGAGCTGCCAGAGCATAAAAATATCTTAAGGCTAGTTCAGCTATCTTTTATTTGTCAAATACTAACTGTACACATACGCAACTTTTAATTTCTAGGTGCTGAAAATCAGTTATGGCTGCCCAAAAACAAGTTGTGAAACTATGCCAAGGTTCATTTGAACCCAAAATTTTTGGTCCTTATGTTCTTGTCTAAATCCTTCTGACATTGTTACCTCCAGCTCAGGGAAAGGAAAGAGAGATAAAAAAGATAGTTTCAAAACCTACAAAGTATACAAAATGCAGGGCAACTAAATCCAGCCACTTCCCCAGCTGCATGGTGCAAAGGGGCCTCCACAGAGGTGAGGCACTGTACCCCTGTCGGGTAAGAAGTAAAAGTCTGGGAACTCAGTAGCACTTCACTTAAACCTCCTAGCAGTAAAGCAGTGCTGCTGTCAGTTGTTTTCATACCTTTGTTCTTGTCAGGGAGATAAGATTTGTATTCAGTATACTTTGTCCAGTCTATCCCCTTCCCCCCCTCAATAATTTAAAAAAAATTTAAATAAGTATATGAACAAGGCAGAATGTGTACAAGCTTTGTACGGACTTGCTGATGAAATCAGCCTTAAACTAGTGAACTTTACTGTGTTTGACTGGGATCTTTAAAGATTAGATAAAATATTAAAATAAATCCTTGTATTCACTTATGCTGAATAATACTTTTGTACTAAATTAATCGTTAGAGGAAACAAATGAAGCAGAAGGAGCTTGTTATATAGACATTTTGACTTTGGATAGCCTCTTCTCTTCCAAGTCTCGATCAGATTATTTCTAAAACCTAAGAGAATTTTCAGTGAATTGCATGGTAAACACTGGGATTTGCTTATCATGGTTTGCATGTTTCCAATTAAAAGCCTTATTCTGTTACCATTGGAGTAACTGGCAAACTTCCCATCAGCTTCAGTGACTGTAATGTGAAGCCCGAAAGTTTCTACTGTGCTAGATTAATAAAGGTGTTTTGACATTTTTGACCTCCTCAGGTAAATAACCACCAAAGAAAGCTGTCCTGAACACACCAACTATAAAAAAACGCAGTTTTAGGCAAATTGTAGTAGGTTTTTGTTTTATTCTCTGTCTCTTGAAGCAACTAGCATCTGGTACTTCAAAGACTTCACTAATTTTATTTAGCCAAGAGTATTATGCAGCTCATGGACTGAGACACGGTACTTTTTCCTTCATTGTTTCAATAATCAGTTTATGCCTTGAAGCAAAAGATATGATTATATTTAATTCACACAACAAAAATCATGTTCATACATAAAACCATTTCATACCTCTAAAACTAGAGGCTAGAGACTTGGACTCTGGCCTTTTATAACACTGAATCTCAGAAACTGACTCTGGACAAAGAATCAAGTCTTTCCTTGGCTTTGTTCCAGCCCTGTGAAGGGAACTCTGCTCTCTCCATTCGCTGATAAGAGCTAGTGCTTAAGTAACTGGGATGTTAGAAGAGATGATCATCCCCACCCACCTGGCAGGCAGCTCCCCAGGAAAAAGAAATAGCATTTGAACCAGATTTTGTCTGCATACAACTGTGCTTAGCTGGAGGAACTTTGATGAAAGAGCTCTTTGCAGCAGTCAGGTGTCAGAGGTATCAGGAGAACAAGAGAAAACTGATTATTTTTGTACCATTCCTACATAACCTTGGACCTCAAACACCAAGTCATCTCCAGGCTTCCCGTATGCTGTCACAGGGCACAATGACCCTACTACCTTGCTAGTGGCTGCAGCTCTTGCTGCAGCCAAGATAAGCTCCAAGTAAAGCAGTTGATGTTTTTTCACCATTAGTCATAAAAACAGATTTTGCTGTCTGTTTCATGGGACCAGCTTGCCACTGCTGTCATTAGGAGGCCTTGGAGGGAAGTGGTTGGTGGGCGAGAGCGAGGAGTAGTGGCTTCTGTTTCAGGAAAAAAAGATAAAAGATTCAGTGTCTCTGGTCCAAGATTTACTTTCAACATTGTACAGCTGAGCAACTGTAACCCATTTGCTCTGCAGCTTATTTTGTAGCATCCCCTCCCTCTCCATGGTTCAGCTCAGGTCTAGTATGTCCCAGCTGTGTAACCTTGGCTGAGGCTGTTGAAGAAATTGTGAAGTTATGCAAAAGACACGTGAAATGGTGTGTAGAGCAGAGCTATGTGAGACGTGAGAGAAGAAAGGTAAAACTGAAGAGGCAGGATTTTTGAGACAGGGGTAGATTGCAGCTCAAGAAATCAAGAGGGAAAACAAGAATATCAAAAGTAGAAAATTTTACTAGGGGATGGAATATGGCAAGTCAGGCACACTGAGGATCAACTCTAGGGAGAAGCAAGGGTTAACCTTCCCCTCCTGAGAGAGCTCTGCCTGGTCTCCAGAGACCTTATGATAAGCGTATTAATACTAAGCCTAGTAGTAGCTCCTTAATCCTAGTTCTACTGGGTGTAGAGCTCATAAACAATAAACCCATAAATAATTGCTTTATATTTTCAAGTAGTGTATACCTTGCTTGCAAAGTCTCTTTGTGCATTGCTCAAGGTGCACAAAAGGCCGCAAGGAGGCAGGGTTATAAGAGAGACCTTTCAGTCACAGATGCCCGCGTATCACATACCCCATCTTTTCTCCTGGCATCATCAGCAGTCAGATCAGCTTTCCAGGGGGCTGCTTGGGGCAAAACAAGCCAGAGGACCAAGTGTTGCTATCATCAGCTGTCTGCTGCCCTTGACAGCATCTGGTTCTGAGTATACCTTGCGTGAACCTTGCCTTCAAGCTAGCTAGTCTGCATGCTGCTGGCAATGACGACGCTGGCTGTCATAGGCTAGCAGGGTTCCTTTGCATCTGCCACTGGAGCTGTCTGCTGGACTATACCAACATAATTGCCTTACAGCAAGTGTGGCTCTAGTGCAAATTAACATATAGCTCCTGCTCCAGGTCCAGGACTTTGTTTTGATTGATTAGATTAGATTAAATTGACAACATTTGGTTTTGAAAAAGTGCAAGGATCTGTTGGCAAGCAAACAGGCCTAATAAAGGTATGTACTGCTTGAGTAACTTGCTGAGGAACAGCTGACCTCAGGACAGGTGGGCTGCAAGCTAAAGGAACCAACAGCTCCTCTCATCTCTGCCTGGTTACCAAAACTGCTGTCCTAGTCCCACTGTGTTATATTGCCTTGTTGTCTCATGTATCTCTGGTACATATTTAGCATAACTATCCTTGGGCAATAGCCTTAAAAGACTTCTGTTATTTATTTGAACGGGGTTGTCATCTTATTGTGATCCTAATCACCACATATAACTCTAAACAGTCTATTTTTCACTCAACATCTCTGTGAAGGGCTGGTTCACACACTACCTGCGTGTTAACTGGCTAGAATCCCACCATACTGGGAATGCTATACTTAGAAAATTACTACCCTCAGCAGATGGTAGTTCAGCAAATTAGGTTAGTTCATTATCTCTGACTTATAATAGATATTAAAAAATTATTGAAAATCAAGATATGCTTCTCTTTTGCTAAATGACTAATAACTTGCATTTTCCATTTTGGTGGATTCTGTGATATTTTCCTGTCAAAATGGTGAAACAGGTCTATATAAAAGGGAGAATTGCTTACTGCTTCTTAAGGAACACTTAAATTGACTGACAGTAGACTAATTTTCGCACATTCCTCTTGTTGTAACTCTACTGGACTACAACAGCAGAGGACAAGTAGGACAGCACCTTTGTCTAGAAATTCAGGTTTCTGATGGGTTGACCTTGGCTGGACACCAGGTGCCCACCAAACCACTCTATCATTCCCCTACTCAGCAGGACAGGGTGGGGAGAAAATAAGACAGAAAAAAACCTCATGGGTCAAGATAAAGCCAGTTTAATAAAACAAAACATAGGCCACATGTGGAAGCAAAGGAAAACAAAAGAGTTATTCACTACTTCCCATCAGCAGGTGATGTCCAGCCACTTCCCAGGAAGTAGGGCTTCAGCACGCATAGCAGTTGCTCCAGAAGACAGATGTCATAATAACAAATGCCCCCATCCTTCTCCTTTCTTTTAGCTTCTGTTGCTAAGCAGACATTATATGGTATGGAATACCCCTTTGGTGAGTTTGGGTCAACCATCCTGGCTATGTGCCCTCCCAAGATGTTGCCCATCCCCAGCCTACTGGTGAAAGGGAATATTGGAGAGACAGCCTTGATGCCATGCCAGCACTCCTCAGAAGTAGCCAAAACATTGGCGTGTTATCAACACCTTTCTAGCTACCAGTACAAAGCACAGCACTATAAGGACTACTAAGGTGAACATTAACTCCACCTCAGTCATACCCAAAACAAGGTGCCTGCTGTGTTTGGAATTGACTATGTCTCTGCGAATTTAATCAATTTAACTCAGAGCAGGTACTCCTAGAAATGATTAATACAGCAGGACAATACAGCAAGAAATAATTTCCTCTCCACTCACAGCCTTGAGCCTTTTATCAACAAATATCCCAGCAAAAAAATTGACAGTGCTAAACCAAAACAACACCAGGAAAACCCAAACTAGGGAGAGCAGTGAAAAGTAAAGACTTGAAGAAAGCTAGAATGCTGCTGACATTTTTTTATTAGGATACCCTGAATATTGTTGATTACTGAAATGGCAAAATACTTGAAAGAAAAAAAAATCAAGTCATGACTTCTTCCCTTGAGTTCCCACACTCTCACTGCTGAGCAGATCTATAATTGCACTTTATTGAACATGTGGTCAGGTTAATCAGGAATAAAAGAGTCCTGAGTGAGACTTTGCCCTTTGCAAACCAATCTACAAATTGTTTTACTGCAGCTTTCTAATATATTGGAGAAGGGGAAAGGCGAAGAACTATTGAAGTTAATTTGGTTTTAATATGCGTTAACTACCAGCACAAATACTTAAGGGACAAAATGTTCTGTTTTCTGAAATAGCATTTCTACTTAATCATCAATGAGAAGCCAAAAGGTAATAGAGAAGATGGGGAAGAAAGGAAAATGGAACAGAAAGAGAACTTCAACAACTTCATTGTTCCTGATACAGTGTTCCAAGGTGGTTAACTAATGCTATCAGCCACGATGATACTGAAGGATTCAGGGATACCCATTGCAGCCTAGAGTTCTGGGTGTCACGCAAACCGAAGGGCAATGATTCCAGAATTTGAGTGGGTATATACTAAAGAAGACTGTAGTTATACAAAAAAGAACAAGCAAAAACAGAGAGCAAGTGAAAAGAGGATTCTGGGAAGGAAGCAAAAACCAAGACATTTCTATAGGATAATTTTTCACAACCCCTGCCACTCAAGCTCTTCCCTCCATAGTTTCAAAAATTGACATTTTACGCTGTAAAAGATGAAATATTTTAGCCACCTCTAATTAGGCAACTCAAAGAATAAGGGCCAAAGCAGCTGTGGGATTCAAGAGTTCTCACATGTTTCTGCACATCTGGATTTTTTTTTCCCTTTTCACGCCCTTCTTAGTTTTAATGACACACTTGTTTTGTGGAGGGGAGAGGTGTCTTTGTTAGATTCTTGTCTTTCCCTGCCATATGCTATATGCTTACCCAGGGAAGTGATGGAGTCATCCTCCCTGGAGGTATTTAACAGACATGTAGGCATGGTGCTTAGGGACATGGTTTAGTGGTGGACTTGGCAGTGTGTCCCAGTTTCAGCCAGGACAGGGTTAATTTTCACCAGAAGCCAGGAGGGGACAAAGCCGGGCGGGCTGACCGAACCTGGCCAAACAGAGCAGGGTATTCCATACTGTGTGCCGCCATGCTGAGTTCGGGTTGGGGCGAGCTGGGCAGGGGGAAGGCAGTCGCGGCTCAGGAGGGCACATGCGGCAGCAGGCAGTGAGAGAGGCTCTGTGTATTCTGCTGTTTGTTTTGTGGATTCTCCTTATCTGTATCGTTGTTGTGTACTGTTCCCTTTGTTTGGTGTTCTGTTAAACTGCCCTTATCCAGACCCACCCGTTTTTGCCTTTTTCTTTCCATTCTCCTCCCCACCCCAGCTGGGGGAGGGGCAGCAGAGCGGCCGCGTGGCCCTTTTGTTTCTGGCCACGGCAAAACTATAACACAGTGTTATATTTATGGTTGGGCTTGATGATCTTAAAGGTATTTTCCAACCTAAATGATTCTATGATTTTACGAATTAATTAAAAAAAATTGTTAACCTGCAACAGAAAGATTCGCTAAGATTTTTAATGATGTTTCTGCCTTTCTGAATTGGAACTAGCTTCACATGCTTTCTTTTTCTCTTCTTGGTATAAGTATTTTTCTACATAAGAATACTTCAATTAAACACAATAACAGATTCATTTAGACAACAAAGCAAAAGCAAAATCGTTGCTTTCCGTTGCCCAAGCCGTTTAACGGACTTCTGTCTTCTCTGCTACAGAAAGGTATGTTACCCTGCTGACGATAGCTGCTTGTAAAGGTAGGAGGTTGGCAGCTGTGAAGCTTACATACCGTCAGACCGATGCTATAAATGGAGTCACAGAGGAACACCTCTGCATGTATGGTCTGTACAGTGGCCACCTCCTCTGCAGTGGTTGTAGTCCCAGTCCCAGAGTTCTTGTTCTGGAAAAGAATTCTTACTGCCTGACTGAATGAGGATTAAGGAATTTCAGTAGGTTGTTTAAACAGCTGTAGGTCTTAGATTTTACAATTTATGGGTATATTCTTCTCTGCAGTTCCATAACCTATGTAATAGCATTTATTACACATTGGTAGACAATATTTTTAACTCCTTTGTAGCCACATGGCAAAGCATTTCTTTCTACTTATTGTCTTTTCAAAGAACATCCCCTCTCTTCATGGGTTTGTGAACAAACATCCTTATCAGAGACAGGTACATTAGAATTTTAATTATTTTCTAATTGTATGATATTTCTTCTCATTTTTTTCCCTAATGGACAAGTTTCAGATTTTCTCTTGACCTGATTTTGAATCCAATATAATTACTTCTATAATGGTATATTGTATTAAAGTATCTACCAAGGTACATTATAAGAAAATGTGTGTATGAATGTGTGTGACACACTTAAAGGGCTAATCTTGGTTGTAAAAGTGCATTACAGATATCTATTTTGAGTATTATTGAAAAAGTGTATTTTTGTTCTGGGTAATATTTTACAATCATAAAGTAGACTGCATGTCTCCACATGTGCACTTGCTTGTACTCAGCATGTCTGCAGGGGAGGATGATCACTTTGCATGCACAATCACAACAGTTGCATCTGCCAGAAAGCGTGTACATGCACACAGTTGAAAAATGAACTTTGACTCTTAAAGGCCGTAAAATATACCATATGAATTCAAACTTATGATGCTGTCAGATGTAGTGCCTTTCAAAAATAAGGGCTAGCATTTGAACATGCTCTTTTTCATTTGCCAGGTCACTGGAGGGTTTTTGTGCCTGTGAAAGACCATGCACATTTCAAGTATATATTATTTAATCTTACAAATAAACATTCCTATATCTTCCTTGTTTTTTCTTATGTTTTCTATTATTTTGTGCCCATGAATGCGAAAAGGCATGCTTCTCATCCATGAATCATGCTTAAACTCTGTGGCCTGTGTCATTTAAAACTGAAACTACACAGCCTGAAATTTGTTGTGTGAGCAGGTTCATGATTCCTGCTGTTTATGAAACATATTGCTATTGGTATTCAATAATTTGTCAGAGACCAGATTTTTCTTGTCAGATGAACACTTCTTCCCTGGGATAAAACTTGAAAAGTTTTCTGATTTTGCAGAGCCTTTAAGGTTTTGAATTAATTGTTTTGAAGTCAGCATTGTGTCAATCCCAGATGAATATTGCTCCTGCAAAAAAAACCACCAAACCCTGTGATTTGTCTGCTACTCTGGAAAGCTGTCAACTCCCATTGAACATCAACCAGGACTTGGGTGACCTTTGATTAGCCTGGTGCTACCTCCCAGCTAAATGAGTTAGTAGCTATTGAAGCTGAAACACACATCTTACCTTGCATTATAAAAGAGTATTTAGTATTTATTCAGCTATGGACAGATTCTAAAACTAGTGTACAAAGACATTCAATCCGTAATGATCTTCCCACTTATGAAAAAGATCTTTCTTTCATCTGGTTACTTCTGGCAGTGGTAAAAACAAAGCATTTATTTAATTATTATAACATTTAAAACAAAGATTCCACTGACTCTACTGCATCTTGCAAATTGCCTTTCGTTCAGCAATTCAGGTAATGTTTAAAACACTATTAACAGGGGGTTCAGAAGTGTGAAGGAGCACGCATTGAGGGCACAAATTTCAATTTGAGTGCATACTGTTTTCTCAGCTTTCAGTATACTCTCCTATCTTATGTCCTCCATAACTACTTCTCCCTTTCAACCTGAAAAGACCCTGCAGTGAGAAACAATGTGAAAAGCACTAATTGGAGGGTACAAAAGAAATGCAAAGACCAAGTAATGAAGGAAGGTTAATGTTCTGATATTTCTCTTTTAGGATAAATCACTGAAACTGCCTTCCTCCTAAGAAGAATAATGGGTAGCAAAAAATGTACATAAAAACAGAAGTAGTGCTGGAGTTAAACTACAGGCATAAGAGCATCTGTCCAAGGCCACACGAAGGCTCTGTGTAGGTCAGCATCTTGTCTTTGATGGTGGCCAACAACAGATGCCCGGGGAGCAGTATGAAGCATCACAAGCATACAGGGAGAGATATTTTCCCTGAACGATGGAAACAGTCCTGCTTTCAGCAAACTGTGGCTCTGGGACATCCTCAGAGAATGGTACCAGTGACCTCTCAGAAAAGGAGATATACTTGGGGCACACAGATGCAGTTCAGGCACTTTTTCTCATCACTGCTCAGCACATCCTTTTTTTTTGCTGCTGGCCACATCACTTTTCTTCCTCAAGTCAGATTGATAGGCCCTCTGGTCCTCCTCCCTCCTTTTCCCAAACTTCTGGATCTCCTTCTGCTTTGGACAGAGTTGGCAAGTCACATTTACCCAGCATATGTGGGGAACCCACTTTGTGCTATAGTCCCTTAGCAGTTTCTCTGTAGAAATTGGGTACCTGAAAGCTGATCACTTACCACAGCAGTCACTGTGTAAAAAATTGTAGAATCACAATATTTGTTCTTAGCTACTGACTAGGTCTGGAAGCAACTGAAATCAATAAACTGTGCTTCCCTAATGTTCCCTAAATACTTTGCTAGGAAAGGTCAAAATCATGAGCAGCCACTGCTTGTACTGGATCTCTGCTGAGATCTGAAAATGGGGTTGAAGTCCTGTTTATTTTTACCTCTAGAAGCTGCTCCATTCAGGAGGCCCAGAGTATGGTTTTCAGGTCTGACATCATGCAATACCTGGCCTAAACCCATGAGTCCAGCTTTTAGACCACTGACAGTGAATGTAGTAAATTCAGGCTTAGCACCGAAAATATTCTGACCTGCATCACCTGCCTCCCAGCTAAATGCTCTGGACATAACTTCTCTGACTTCTTCCAGCTAAAGCTATTCTGTTTTGTAGGGGTTCATAAAGTGCTTATTGTGCCAGACAGAAATCATGACCGGAGTGTTTTATGGTTAGGATGCCCACTGGAGAGAAAGCATAGCTTACTGTCCCCCGCTGTCACAATTACAGGTGTGATGATAGTTCTTTGCTGCCTCTCAGTATTTCTACTAAGTGGTCTGACTGCACCGCTAAACATTTTTCTTCATGTCTTCCTGACAACAGTTAATTTTCACTTGGTAGTTTTATCTGGGCTTCTGCATGTCACTATTAGGACACAGCTTTCTGGTATGTTATACGCACCCTCCTGATTCAGCTGAAGCTGGTCTGCAGCTAATGGTCTACATTCTGCATATTGGTCTTTCCCTCAAATATGAGAAGGACTCGATACTTCCCATCATATTAATGCTTGGTTGATCTTCAGTTCTCTCAGATATCTATTAGCTTTAAGGTTAGCGACAAAAAAATTTCGGCTTACTCCTGCTGCTGTAAATTTCCTGTTTCTGTGCAGATGCTAGACTGAGTTTGCAATGTAGATATACCTCCTGTCTCTAATGTTTTCTTCACAACATAATACTTGGAAAATACTCAGATGTGTCTTTTGGGATGCAGAATTTAAAGGTCTTTTTTTTAGAATGCTTCATACTAACGCATGACAGTGGTCTGTCTTTGTAGTTTCTAAAGTAATTGATCAGCGATGCATTTCTGTAATCAGAGTTTAACTAGATGGGATGTGCTGTACCAGTACTATGTTACCAAAGGCAATACTAACAAGCTCTGCTTCATATGAGATTCCACATTTGACCTACTTTGTTTTCGGCTTCCTCAGTCCTACACAGGGTTTCATGGAGCTAGTCAGTGTTCTTTAAGTTTTGCACTGTTGTCTTCTGTCCTTCACAGTCATGTTTCAAATGACCTTCACTTCTCCAGAGCATGGTGTTAACCTTGGGTTCTCTGATAGATTTATATTTTTAATGAACAGGAGAAATCTTGTATTCCCCAAACTGTGATGGACAACTCTGTTGTTTTCATTAGGACAGCGATGTCAGGTGCTTTTTAGCACCTCTATTGTGAGATTGTTGCATCCTGTTTGCTTTTTTCATCTTCTGATTTCTACCTGTACTTCAAACATCAGAGTTTATCCAATACAGACATCAAACTCTTTGAGATTACATGTCATCATGTGAAGATGAAGTGGGACTTTGTGAATACTTCTGTGAACTGTTCTGTCTCAGAGTTTGTGGTGTCTCTGCTGTCAGTTTTCCATTTTCTGCTGTGAAATTTCCCCATGGAGTTTTAACCACTTTGGGAAATGATATGCAGACATCTACAGTCCAGATTCCTTCATCTGACCTAGTTAGTTTATACTCTTCTTCTAGTTAATGAAGAGAAACAGGAACTTTAAAGCCACCACTAATACGATTTACTTTACAGGACATGTAGAAGATGGGGTGAGTTGCACTTCAGAAGTGCTTATTTCTCTGTATTGCCTAGAGAGGAAATTAGGTGAGATTAGGTCAGATTAATCCCAGTGTTTATCACTTTTCCCTGTTCCTACCATAAAAGTATCAACTCCTGCCAAGTCTTCAAGAAACCTATGATTATCTTTTCTTTTTGATTATCGTATCTTTTTCTCCCCACTTCAAGAAAGACGAGGAGCTGCTGGAGAGAGTCCAGCGGAGGGCTATGAGGATGGTGAGGGGACAGGAGCATCTCTCCTATGAGGAAAGGCTGAGGCAGCTGGGCTTGTTCAGCCTGAAGAAGAGAAGGCTGAGAGGGGACCTAATATATGCTTGTATATATATCAAGGGTGGGTGTCAGGAGGATGGGGCCAAGCTCTTTTCAGTGGTGCCAAGCGACAGGACAAGGGGCAATGGGCACAAACTGAAGCACAGGAAGTTTCATCTGAACATGAGGAAGAGCTTCTTCCCTCTGAGCATGACGGAGCACTGGAACAGGCTGCCCAGGGAGGTCGTGGAGTCTCCTTCTCTGGGGATATTCAAGACCCGCCTGGACAAGGTCCTGTGCAGCCTGCTGTAGGTGACCCTGCTTTGGCAGGAGGGTTGGACTAGATGACCCACAGAGGTCCCTTCCAACCCCTACTATTCTGTGATTCTGTGATTCTTGCAGGACTTTTCTGCTATTTCATGCTCCTTTCTCTCTCCTTCTTCCAATATTTTACCAGAATAAGCATTCAAGAAAAAGTCCTCCTGGAGGTCTTCCATATTTCCTTGAGGCATGATATTTCTTTGGCAATTCTGCAGTATTTGCTCCCTTTCTGCTGAAATCACTTTGTGATTGCTGTAACTTCAAATACATTTCCTCCAAGTGTTGCTACTTTTTTCTTTGGTTCCAATCTCTAGTTCATATTTCTGTGCCTTTCTCACTCCCTAAACTGTCTTTCAGTTCAAAATAGAATTTCATAGAGTACTGTTCTGGTTTTAGATTTGCACTGTTCATTTGCTTTTCCAGCTTCCTTTTACTCCCCAAATTTATATGCATTTTGGCATGGAAGGGCTGTGACAGCTGCTGTTTCTTGCTTCTCTATGTGATCGTGAGTGTTAGACAGAGGATCTAAATTTCATGTTCATGCAAATGTGGCTTATCCAATTCTTTTACCGTGACATCTGAAGAGTTCTGTGTTTTTTTGTGTTGGAACGAGATCAGTAAGAAAAAAAGCATGACTTGGCCAACAATATACAAACCCTAATACTCTTTATGTGTTTTATGTTCCTTTGACATGGCACTGGAGTGTCACACACCTCTGTGATGCCTGTCACAAAGAGTAAGTGGTTGGTATTCAACTAATTGCTCTCTGAATGCAAAATACTTTTGTCCTGCTCTCCTCATTGGGGCAATGACTGACTGACTGGCAAACTATTTTGTGACCATTAATATGATGCCTTGATTCCTGTCTGAATTCTATGTTCTCTGTAAAGTATGATCTCATGAGCACCACCTCCCCTAAGTTCTTATCTTTACTGCTGCCTGAGGAGCTGAGATTCTTCTTTTTTTGTAAGTACTTTTTATCTGCAACAACTCCCTCTGATTTCAAGGGTTTCCGATTTATAGCTTTCTTTCTTATGCCATGATCTATGACCTCTTTGCCAGGGCTGAGTTGCTTTTTCAAAGACATTGAGTTCAGAGTTGGCAGCCATGAAGTAGATGAACAGGACAGGGTTGGGAGGAGTGTGAGGGTCCTACCCCACATCCACAGGAGGGAGGGGATGGGCCAGCGATTTGTTGTGCCAGGACAGGTAAGGAAGCAATGGAGGAGCTGCCTGTCAGGCCGATGATGGGAGAGGAGGGAATTCCAACTAGAAAAAAAGGACACGATAGTGGGAAACAGATTGCTTTGGTGGAGTAGTAACACTTGCAATACCAGAAATTGGTTTAATCACAGTCAGACTGTGGTTTGATCACAGTCCTGATCTCTATATTTTATTGTTTCCTCAAGTCAGTAACTAACTTGGATTTTTTTTTCTTGGTGCTGAAATAAACTCCAGACCATTGGCTCCCAGACACCAGCTTTCACCAGAAGCTTTTGAAGAATATAAAGAATCACAAAATTCTCTGTTAGTCATGCTAGTTGGACAATTAACCTTAACCAGTTCTAGAATGAGCTATATCATGGCTATATTTTACAGGAGAACTCAGGCATGTGAGAAAAAAATGGTTCAAGTTACTCCAAAAACATGAGAAATCAAACTTGCATAGGCAAAGCCCTGTATGAGAGAAAGAATTATGGAGTTATGAGGCTCAGTCCCTCTTGCCCCCTTCTGACAATATTTTGGAGAGAAAGAGTTTGAACAGGTGACTAACTTTAGGAAAGGGTCCATAATTTAAGCTTAACCAGTGGCAAAAATAGAACAGAATTACAAAACTTTTCCTTTGATTCTGAAGTCCAAGTTCTGCCAGCAATACTGCAAGCAGCTGCTTCTAGATGCTGCATGGACTTACGCTGCTTGGTCATGCATGGGCGTTATACTGATATGGGCAGGAATGCGATGGTCCCAGGAGAGGCACAGGTGGTTCGACTGTGATTTCCCAGGAGACTCTTTCTGGTAAGGTACCTCCCTTCTTCACCTCCTGAGAAAGCCGGAGGGGCCATCACTGTTAAGAATCTGACTTGTAATTGTCTGTTGTACCCCTTTGGGCACGGTCTTTGTACATGTGTAAATGGGCCCCTCTTAAAATAGGTCATCTCTTCAAAGGGCCTTTCATTCAAAGTGAGAATTTATTCTTTTAGAGAAAAACTCTCAAGAATTTCAGATATTATGAAGTAGCCTCAAAAAAGAAGACACCACATCTGATAAGTGTATGTCATTGGATAATAATTCATGGAATCCAAGGTGAAAATATAAGAATTAGGGAGGAAAAGGAAAAAAAATCTTGGGAAGCATGTCTATGCTTCAAGTGAAGGCAATGTCACTGGTATTTCTTTAAATTCATGTATGTGATAATGGCAACTCCTGAAAGCAATCTCTGTTCCCTGTGCTCACTTGCAGTTAGAATTTCTGAGGCTTATGACAGTGCTAGCTTTTGTGAAAAATATAAGGAAAAAAAAAGGTGAAAAATGAGAACAACTGTCATGAAAATTTTCACAAAATTTTGTCCCTTCCATCAACTTCCTTTTTAATTTCAAATTGTATGGCCAACTCTGACATCAACAGCTAAGTCATTCTTTGTGTAAAGCTGCTTGCTGGCTGTCTTGTGTCTTTTTCCATTGAAATAAATCTTACACTGAATCATTTGAAATGATAGAGTTTATCATTTTTTGACAATTTGAGTACTTAAGGCTCCTTACTCTAACAGCTGAAAGGAATGGAGCATTGTATCTTTTAAGCTGACAGACAAAAATTTCATTACTATATATTAACACAATTGAATATATAGGAAGTAAAATAACTACCTTTTTGCAATAACACGCCTCCACTGATAAGCAATATAATTTTCAGAGATAGTCTTCCTTTTTGTGGTGGCATGCCCTGTCCCACCAGACCACCTGGCAATCTCAGAACCAGCCGACACTGTATTATTGCCTTTATTGTCAGAGCAGTCAGTTGGGACAACTTGGCACTTTCCTTGTCTTTGAACAAGAGCAGTGTGCTGGGCTGATCAGGTACTCCCTGGCAGCACCTGGAACTCCTGATGCCTGGACCGTGCCTGCCTGCTACATGTCAGAACTGTACATTCTGGGAAGTACTGGAATTGTATGACTGCTGTTAAGATACCAGAATTACCTCATAAGGATTGTGGCCAGGATGGAGATTTATTGATGACTGAAGTCAATCATCTTGCGACCCTATAAACAGCAGTACCAGAGCCTTCTGAGCTCCCCTTGACTGCAGCAGGCTGTGACAAGCATCTCCCTCTGAGCAGCATGCCACTCAGAGCCCTCGAACTGTTAAGTTTGAAGTTACTATCACTGACGGAACCTGGGCTGTACTACATGAATCCCTCATTCCTTGAGGCTTAACCTTTGCCCATTGAGAAAATCATCTGAAGTGAGTATTTCAGTGAACTCAAGGAAAATTTTTAACCGGTACCTTTGTGTATGCATATTGTGTGTGTGTGAATCAATTCGCATCAGAATATTCTATTACTGTGATTGCAGTGAATCTTTTTCAATCACTTAGTAAATGCTAGGTGAACCAGTAATTAATTACTGCTAAATTCCTGTGATTCTCTCTCTTTAACTGTAAAGAAGCCTTAAATTGCTGCTAGATGTACCCTTTAGACATAAACCATTGTGGTCTAAGGCTAAGTCTGACTCTAGCTATACCTAGTCTCCTCTCACAATGAGTTTAGAAAGCAAGGGGGTTCATTCTGTACCTTGTGACTCAACAGGAGGGCTTTCCTTATCCCTTACCTCTTTCTTCAGTCTCTGTATAAATCATTCTGTCTCAGTCCTACCTTGATTTTGTATTCCATTCATTTAATAAACAATAGAGTGGACCTTGCCATCGAAATTTGTTAAATCACTTTTTTATAAATTCCTCTTAAAAACCACTTCTTGCAAATCACTTTGATGGTCATTCTTTAAGCGACTCATTTGCGACACCTCTTGACTAGCTACGTTTTGGCAAGTTACAAGCTTGAGATGCACAGAAGACACTTAGAATCCTAAAGTATAATAAGGAATCTAATAAGACTGAACTTCTGTATGAAAGCTGAAAAGATTGAAGCATAGAAGGCTCCTTCCCACCTAAAGCTGAAAGAAAACTTCAGGAGCAGAAAAAAGCTATTTTCTACCCGTTCCTTAACCTTTTGAAGCATGGAGGGCATTCATCCAACATTTGTACTTTCTTTGTTATTCCTTCCTTTTCAATTATATTGAATTTCCATAATGCTTTGCAGTGACATATCTTGAGCCTCAGCTTTCTTATAACCATCTTATTCTTCCAGAAAAGAAATCACAGGTAAAATGGAAAACTACCAACAAGGCCTTATACCACGAACTCTGAGCATGGGAATGAGTTCAGTGAAAAAGCACAGCATTTGGCTGCAGAAACACAAAACAGGTGGCAATAGGTCAGTTCACATTCTTGTTGCCCCAAATTACCTTAACAAGCAATTCCACAGTGCTTAGTTTCTCAGCACGTTCCATCTATAATGTCACCAACTGGACTTTGGGCAGCAAGCAGTTTAGCTTCAGGGTATTGCCATCAGCTAGAGTCATCTGCAATTTACAATTCACTTTTAAACAGTAAGGCCACTCTGAAATGAAGCTCATGCTCTTTCTTCTTCCACAAAAAATTGCAGGCACCTTTGTCTCCTTCTGTAGATCCAAGTACATCATTAGTATAAAATGAACAAAAACAGTAATCAAATGTGTTATGCAAGTACATTAAGAAACATGCCCCTGAATATTACCATTCCTCAGAAGGAATCATAAGGCTATCGGTCTTGAGGACTAAAGGAAATCACTAATATATTTGGATGCTGCAATTGAAATGTCAGAAATAACAACATCTAAAGGCATTCTCCTACCGCTCTCCCTCATCACCGTCCCAGCTTCCCTTCCCTACTGTGCATTGGGACCAATCCAGAAGGTAAAATGATAAAAAAGATGTTGAGTATTCCTCTGCTCATTGTGAAAATGCATGCAAGGTAACCTCTGGCAGCAATGCCATCTCTTTTCAACTTCTTTTACTCTAACAGCAATCATTAAAGGCCACATCCATCCATCAAAGTTTAGAACAGAGAACAATCTTCATAACTGTTAACCTCAACTCCTCACAGATTGTGCTCTTTTTTTCCTAAGCAGAGCACCTGAGCAGTGAAGCAGACCTTCAGTGCTGTGCCGTAAAAGCCTTATTGTAGCATGTAATGTATTTTGGCTTGCTACTGTGGCATATCTTAGTGTCTTTAAGAACAAATCAGAGCAGTTGACTGTAGATCATTAAACAGCTATCTAGTCATAGGGTGTCTAATTACCAGCATGCACTTAATGGAAGCCAGTGACCTAAGGCGAAGGACTCTTACTCGGCATCCTGCTCCTTCTTGCTCACCCTCGCTGACAGTGGTTTGTTCCCTACCCTTTGTCAGCAGTTGAGGCAAAAGGGGGGATTTAGCCTTTCTTTGCCCACAGCCATCTGTGTTTTCTTGGGTTTATGGAGGGCAAGCTGTTCCTGAGCTGACTTACAAATATATTTATCTTCTTATCTGAATCTACCAAAATATTCCACTTTTTCCTTTGGACCTTCAGAAAAGCAATCAATTCAGTATTTCAGGTTTAATTTGCATATTTGTTCCCTGTCTGTCTCTCAGAGAAAGGTAAGGGAAAATGCTGAAAACCTACTGCAGACAGCTGGAGAGGAAAACTGCAGGCTTGGTGAGAGAAACTGGTTGTATTAATGCTCTTAATCTAACACAAAACTTCTCAGGGGTTGATAATGATGTGTTAACCTTCCACATTTCCTTCACTGGCACACAATCCCTGGTTCCATGACTATTTTCAATTTTTCTTTTCTCTTTGTTCCTTTATCTGTCTTAGCTTCTCACGGTATTTTGTTTCTTTGTTTCCTTTTAAAATTACGAGGTCCTGGAGCACAAGCAAGAAGTTCCCTTGCGCGCAAAGCGTTCAGTGCTGCTGGCGAACCTGAACAGTAACAGTGACGAGAGCTGGTGAGAACACTTTGAACTGCTTATTTCATGTCAGGAAAACCTTTTTGCTCAAAACAAAGAATGATCTATGCACTTGTTTTTAAAGGCAAGTAGACAAGTTTTTGAGGTGTGGGATGAAGTCTCCAGTAAAAGACTGAGTCAGAGGTCGAGGGAGGTTCTCCTTCCCCTCTACACTGCCCTACTGAGGCCTCATCTGGAGTACTCTGTCCAGTTCTGGGCTCCCCAGTTCAAGAAAGATGAAGAGCTACTGGAGAGAGTCCAGCGGAGGGCTACAAGGATGATGAGGGGACTGAAACATCTCCCCTACGAGGAGAGGCTGAGGGAGCTGGGCTTGTTCAGCCTGAAGAAGAGAAGGCTGCGAGGGGACCTAATATATACTTAGAAATATCTGAAGGGTGGGTGTCAGGAGGATGGGGCCAAGCTCTTTTCAGTGGTGCCCAGCGACAGGACAAGGGGCAATGGGCACAAACTGAAGCAGAGGAAGTTCCGTCTGAACATGAGGAAGAACTTCTTCCCTCTGAGGGTGACGGAGCACTGGAACAGGCTGCCCAGGGAGGTTGTGGAGTCTCCTTCTCTGGAGATATTCAAGACCCGCCTGGACAAGGTCCTGTGCAGCCTGCTGTAGGTGACCCTGCTTTGGCAGGAGGGTTGGACTAGATGACCCACAGAGGTCCCTTCCATCTCCTACCATTCTGTGATTCTGTGATTCTGTGAGAAACCTTGTCTTTCCTGTCTCAGAATGGACATTTCAACACAGCTCCATTTTGTGCTTTTTTAAAATAAATATTGCAAGTAACCTGTTTCCCAGGAATTAAAAAAACTCTCCAAAGTTTTCACAAAATTTAAATTCTCCTGTCAGACGTCAATGTTTATAAGTAAACAAATGAGTGTCTTTGACTGATATGCAATTCTGACCTGATTTAATCTTTTTTTCTGGCTTTTCTATTTTCTAATCTTCTGCTTATAATCTACTTTGCAGACTATGTATTTTTTAAGAACTTTGATGAGATCCTTTGACTAGTTCTTTTAAACAATTCACATTTTCCCTGACTTTGGCTCTGCTCTGTTCTGGAAGATGTAAGAGGCCTTTTGATTTCTTGGTTGAAATCCTGGGTCCTTTGAACTTAATAGCATGCCTGTACTGAGTTTCAGTACAGCCACCACTTCACTCTTTATCTCTCTTTCTCCTCTTCTTGGGAAAGTGGTGATCATTCCTACTTACTTACCCATGGCTATTTATTGCATGATGAAAGCTCTTTCCAGATCCAAAGCAGCAGCCATTCTACACAATCTCACATACCAGAGATACTCAGTGTAGTGTGACAACAGTAAATCATCCTCTTCTCTGCAATGTATAAGGCACATGTTGCCGAGGACCTGGAAGCGTGGGGATGATGTGCATTACTTAAAAATACACCATAATTCACACCCAGGGTTTATGAAAATTTGAATAATGCCTTAACTGTGTATTTATCCTAGTAGTCCAGTTTGTTTCCCTGGCTATGAGAGAAATTTAACGTTAGAGCTTAACTGGGAGGTTTCCTTATTCACTGTAATCCATTGTATTTACATGCATAAAACATAGGTAGTCGCATAACACTCCATTCCCCCACAAAGTCCAGGTTTGACGCGAGTTTTACCTGCTTACTTGTGACTTTTAGGAAAGCAAGCTGGTTGAAAGCCATGGTATGCAGTCCCATGCAGCTTGTTAGAGGGGTCCCTCTTCGTCTGCCTATTGCTGTCCCTTTGTTTTGGTTCACTTCCCCTTCATCTGCATCAGCATAATCCCATGGTCACTGTGCTAGGAAATGGGTTAGGAATATAATCCAAGTTATGGTAACAATTTAGGGAGGGAACAGGTATCAGGACTATTTTAAATCCAGATAGTTTCACTATTCCAAGTTTACAGTACATCCCCATTAGCAGGTGCACAAGGACACTAATCTGTGTATTGGTAAAATCAGAGAGAGAAACTCCCAGGACAGCTTCATCACCAAGCAAAGGGGCCATGGATAATCTAATAAGGTTTTTAAAGAAAAATACCAAGTAATGTGAGACATGAAAAATTCATGAGAGAGCTAGTAAAACTGTTTTTTGTTTTGGTTTCCATCAACCATAAATATGGTTCTGTTTCTGGTTTTCTACCTTACAGTGCTGTTACAAGTTTTAATTCACAAAAATCTCAGCAATACACTTTAGGATGCTGCAACAGAAGGCAAAATCTGTACTGACACAAAGAAGGGATGATTATAAAAATGTAAATTAAAGAAATTATGAACTCAAACTTCCATGAGGCTGTTTAATACAGCACTTAATAGAGTTTCATTCTTTATGCCTGGATGTGAGCTGTGTAGCTTGTTATGACATCATTTATTTCATCTGCATAAGCACTGTTCTACTCTTCACATAAAATGCTTAAAATAAACCTCACCTCTCACTGATTCACTGTAAAAAACCAGGAAGTTCAAAACCATGTTAATATATTCAACTGTTTGGAAAGCAAACAAACAAATAAGCAGCAAGAAAAAGTTGAGTACTTTGCAGATTTTGGTCAATCTGAAAGAGCTGTTCATTTGTTCTCAGCATTTCCACGTAGCTCTGCATTGCCCTCTGGCCAGCAATCAGAGCAAACAGTGTCTTCAAACTTCTGCTTCACTGCATCTGTTTCAAGTTCCACCATGCACAGAAAATTAGTATTCTTGAAATTAAAAAAAAAAAAAGTAAAACAATTAAAAAAAATTGGAACAGGTGTTGAGGTCAAGTTTCATTTTAAATATTGATGCTGAAAATTTCCTCCTTCCTCCTCTTCAGATAACAAAAATTAACCAGCACTTCACCAGACTGTTAGACTTTCTCAGAGTACTGTTTAGATCATGAAATGAATATGCAGAGGTCTACTTCTCTGTGTCTAACTTTTCAAAAGATACTGAGTGGAGTTTTTTTAAAGCTGAAATGAGTTGTTTCCTTAAATAAATAAATAAATCATGTTTTTTAAAGGTGAATGGCAAAGCTATTTTCATTAGCTATGACTCAATAGAAGCAAACCTGCACAGACTTGAATATTAAAAATAGATCTACCGTATGTTCATGTTGTGCTTAGTGTTTCATAAGGAGGATACAAACTTAGATTAAGATCAAGCCTGCCTTATTTAAATACCTAGTTTAAATCCTGTCTTACCAACACTTGCTGAACAACCAGTGAGGGATGTTCTTAACCTGCCATGTTAACCACCTGTGCTTCCTGCAAAAGAGGCTCTTCCGTAGCCCTGAGGTAGAAATTCCTGCTTTGGGGAACTCCTTGTCTCCTTTGGCTATTTTGGAAGTAGTGCCTCTTTAGAGAGATCAAGAGCACTTAAATCAGGAACCCGTCTTCCATCGAGAGCTGACAGGAGGAATAGGAAATTGCTGATCCAGTCTGGTCAGCTTTTTCTGAAGAGAGCCATTAAATGATAAGAGTGACGCTGCATTTTCATTACTAGCCTCATGGGTTACAGCACTTGGCCGGAATCGGGAATTCCTCCATCCCAGAGATCAGGGCATCCCCTCAGAGCAGTGAACAAGCATCTGCTGTCACCCAGAAGGCAGCTCCAGCCTCAAGCCTGCATGCATGCTCTCTCCCCGGCTTCCCTCCTCATAGACAAAACGGTGCAGTGTGTAAACTTACCCTAATGTGGCCAGTCAAGCAGCAGGTATAAATGACCCTCAGCCCAATGTGGTAGCTAGGCCCCTTATCTGGGGCACAAGGGGGAACTAAGGGTCCTGACAACTACTTCTAACACTTTGCTATTTTTGTTTTGCAGTCAATTACGTACTAAGACAAAATTTATTTTCATGCCAGGGTGCTTTTACTCCCTTCCAGGTTAACAACTATTCATCTTGAACCCAGGAATGTTTCAACTTCAGAAAGGGTGAAGCTGTGGGGATAGAGTAGGTCAGCTTAAGCCTGAATCATAGCAGATTTTTTGTGACTGATAAGCAACTGCATGACCAGTTCAAGCTCCCAAGGCTCAGGCTCTCCTAGAGACCTTTGAAATGAGCATGAAAATACTCCGCAAATGCTAGTGGTGGAGGTTACAGGGCTGGAAAACAGGCATCCTTAATTGCCTGCAAGATCTTGTCCATTTTTAGGCTCCTAAATCCTACTTTTAGCCCAACTGTAAATCAACCCAGTGACTAAAATATACCAGAAGAAGCTCAAATGAAATAATGCACTACAGAGCAGAGATGCTACAGATGATTTGGTCAGTCACTTGAAGGCAAGCTAGTTTTTCCTAAAGGCAATGCGGTTGGGTTAGCATGGTTCATTATCACCACTGAAGAATCACTTTGTACAACAGTATCACTTTTGGTTGTAGACTTTGTTTGGATGGATTTAGGGCAAAGCATCTTCACACAATGTCCTTTGTGGGTGAACTAAGATCCTGAGACAAAGAAAAAGCCATTTTTGATCTTCACTGTGAATCATTCATTGTAAAAATGACAGCTGCTGCATGCATTTTGTCAGCCTGAAGTTACGTGGCAGAACCACTGTAACACTCAATGCTACAGCTCCAATTCTGGCTATAGCAAGACACAGCCCTGATGTTCAGGGTAGGAAATTTGGCCCTGTGTCCTTCTCTGTAGGAAGAATGAATTTTGTCCTTGTGAAACTGTTGGCAAAACTCCTAAAGCAAGGCCCAGTAAGACACAGAGTCACACCATCTATTGCTGAGCTGCTCTGCTGCCCAGATTTATTATCTGAAACCAGGATCCAAATAATGAAAAGGGACACCAGAAAGCCAGTGCAAGAAAATCAATAGAGAACAGAGAAAAAAAAAAAAAAAAAGAAAGAATAAAAAAGAAAGAAGAAAGAAGAAAAAAGAAAAAAAGAAGAAAGAAAAAAAGACAAAAAAAAGGAGCATTAAATCCTCAGTCTTAAAGGTAATTGCTTGCTTGTCTCCAAACTGGAGGAAGTGTAGCACGTGATGTAAAACTCACTTCTCTCAAACAAGAAGATTTATCTTTCTGAGACCCATTTTGGTGACTAAATAACCAATTTGCAAGACTCAGGTTAAACTCCCTGTTTTCCTTAATTTAAGGAAGGACCATAAACTTCTGTGTCCCCTGTTTTATAAAAGTGTCTTAGCCATTAGATTTAGGGATATTCGTATCGCTAAGTAAAATACTTCTAACATGTAACAACTGTTACATATTTAAATAAAAGAGAGAGCTACCAAAATCAGAATAATCCAGGACAGAGATATATCTGGATTTCAGCCTTTGCTTGAAGCCAGCCGTGGTAATGACAAAATCCATACATTAAAATATTCAGGTGTACAGCTGGGAGGAGGGTACACATCACATAGCAGCCAGGATTTCAGTGTTTTATGTAAGGCTGGGTCTGGTTGTGCTAGTTTGAAAACCGCTTTGAATATGGCTCCACCAGTGCAATACTCAAGAGAATATTGAGCATGAAGATCTAACTGGGTTTATGTTACAACTGAGCGAGTACTGTCAGACCTTATGCAATACATGATATGCTGAGTGGCAGAAAAAGAGCCACCATTAGAAAAGGGTCAGCATTTAAGCATCAAAGTGTTTTAGACATGTCCAGGATTATGTAGTAGCTGACTATGTGTACAACTATTTTATTTATTGACTTAGTTATCTCAGCTATTTATGATCCTTATTCTGTGAAATCTAAGACAGGCAAATTTCTTAACAGAGCACAGTTTGACTCTGTTCTTTTAATAATACTCAAGATTATGCCAAAATTTACAGCTGTGGAGGTTCTCTTCTGCCAGTTCCCATTACAGTTTTATCATCAGCCTTGTCTTTTTCCTTACCATGTTTTCCTGTGATGACAGCCTTTTTCTTCACAAATTAATTTATTTTCAGTTCTTTTCAGTCTGCCAAAGTAGTCTGTGGGATTGAAAAGAAGCACCAAGATTATTGGCGTTCTGGAAAATGTGGCCTCAGACAACTGCATCCCTTCTGTAAATTTACCTTAAAACTACCCTTTGTCCTGTCCTGGACCTGAATGTTTACTGGGTGCTATAGATCTCCTTCCTCTGACATTCAGGAACTTTCTGTTTCTGAACTATATTCATTCCTGACCAGATTATAACGGTCCTTTTCTGTTCAATCTTAAATATGGATGACTTCACATTATATCATCCTGTTTTATTCACTAGCAATGCAAACTCAACATAGTTAAAAAAAAAAAAAAAGAGTTTCTTAATTTGTGCATGCATATTCATTAGCAGGTGGAGAGGATCACACACAATCACAGTGCTTACTGAGGCAATTTGCCTGCATCTGCCCACTGTTACTGTTTCAGGTCACCTGTCCTTTAGAATTATTTCTGTCACTGCTGTAGCAGAGAACACCCTGCTTCCCCAAATAGCATTCATACATGTGATGAAACAGTAGCTCCTCCAGAGAAAGTAAGAAGTCCAAAGGAAGGAAATTATTTACAAAAAAAATTGTATTAAAATCTGTTCTAGAGATCAGAGAAGAACACGGGGCAAATGACTGACAGTAAAGCTGCCATGCCTATCTGCTCCACATTTAGCAACAGTGGAGGCAGTTTTGCCATCTGTATTTCCAGGTGGGAATATGAGGTAGGAATGAGGGTCATCAGGAAGAAAATCTATGCTGCTGAAGAGCTGAAAGTGTGTTCTGGGAAAGAATAACAAAAAATTGCTGGGGCAGCTGGAATGAGCTCTTCCCAAGGAGAAAAGGAGAGAGGGGACAGTTTTTATTCTTTAGCCCAGAACAGGGCCTTTATGTTGAATTGCTTAGGGCAATTATTTATTGTCTGATCTAACGCCAGGAATTTCCAGCTCTTTACAAAGAGATTTTGGAGACTGTGTTATGTTGCACATGTATTGTGGTGCCTCTAATCCCTTCATCCTGTGTATTTTTTGGAGCTTAAGTCCACTGGTTTTGGTGGAACTACACTGGCATAAGTGCAGAGTATTCCAGCTCCGCTGGAATAACACAGGACTTGATGGTGTCAGAACAGCTACCCACCATACACTCTGTACCACGTCAACTTGTATGTGCACTATTTTGGTACTTCCATGCTGGATGATAATTATAGTACAGCTTTTCTCTTAATTATTTTCAGGACTTCCACTGAAATGAGAATTTATCATTCACAATAGGAGTAAGCTTTGAAAATTGAGTCACAGAGGAAAACTATTCCCTTTGCTCTTCACTCATTCAGAAGTGATTTCCTGTGTTCCTTGTAATGGGGAAAAATGTACTTTGTCAGTTGTAATGGGAATGAATTTACTAGACTATTTACAGCACACCTGTTAACTTACTGTGCCAAGAGATCTTGTGGAGAAAGGAATTTTTTCAGATTTACATTTTAATTCTCTGTTGTTTCTCTTTGAACTTTTTTGCTGTACAGTACAGATTTTCTCCATAATCACATTTCTAATCATTTTTGATGTGGGCAGGGTGATGTCACCACATTTTTGTTTGGGCTACCAAAATTTAATAGTCGTTAACCCACTTCATTTCCTGCTTCAGGGAGCCATTAGATTTAATGGAGCAGTAATCCTGACATTCTCAAATTGGATTGGCAATCAGTTTCTTGTAATTGGATTAGCAGCATACTCTGGGTTGGAAGATCCTCTGACAATTTGCATATTTATACATACACTTTTTCATTATGATTTCTGTTCTGATTATCTATATTTACACGGTTGTCTTGAAGTTTCATAATCAGATGTCTCCTCTGTTTCACTGTTTACTGCTTTCACTGGTCCAGTTTTTGTCACTTGTTTCTGTATGGTTGAGAGGTAGGTGGAGAGTTTCTCGCAAGGTGTCACTGGACATGACAGACTTCAGGTACAATCCTACAGGGTCTCTTTGCAGGTGTCAACAAACTGCTTCATAACTCTTTGAAGACTTTTTTTTCTTCAGAACTCAAAGGTACCATCTCTGGCTGAGCAATACCCTACAGTGCTTTTTCTTAGGCCTTTTCTGAACTATCTTAATTTTTGCCTTCCTACTGGTAACAAATGTTTCTGGCAAAATCATTCTGCAGATTTGTAGGGAAATGCTTTCCTCTTCTGAAAGTCTTCAAGGGTTCCTTGCCTTCTAAAGCACTAAGTGCCTCCAGACAACTTTTGGAGAAGACTTTCCTCACATTTATTGCAGGTATTGCACACCTGATCAGATATTATAAAGCAAACTGTACTACACTGGTCTACACCATGTTAGCTATGTAACTGTCTAGGTTATTCTTCCAAATGGCAATTTAGATTCCTGTAGATTTCTGAAAATTGTTGTGTCTTCACACAATTTTTTATTTGGCACTGACCTATTTCAAAAGAAAGTCTCTCTTCACCTTGGTGTGAAAGCACTACTGAAAACCCTATAAAAAAAGGATATCCTGAGATCTACTAAAGCAAAAATCTTTCTTAGCTTGAATAATTTTTGATTTCCACTGACAAGTAGACCTTTGCAGAAGTTTATTACAGGGCTGACTTATTTGCAATAGATTCATTAGAATATTAACCACTTGACCAATTTTATACAGAAGCTACTCAAGATGGCAGCATGTTGACCTGAAAACACCCAGGAGAATTACAAATGGAGCTGGGGCAAAGACTTATGGTAAGTGACCTAGAACTTTGCAAAATGCTTTGGAATATTAGCTAATGCATTATGCTCATTGCTTTACTAAAAACTGGGGTCAGCAGAGGCTGATGACATTTTGCATGACTGCAGTAGTCGTAAAGGATAAACCATCAAAGACAATATTGCAGCCTTTTCTAATATGCAGCAGGTCTTGATTAAAGCAATCTGAACAAGTTCCCAGCACTGATGAAACCAGACAAGAGATAAAGACTACCTGAAGGGAGCAAAATCAGTAATTTCAGTTTTACTTGCTACGTATATTTTGGCAAAGTACAAAGGCTGAATCTCAACTGAAACACATTTGTTTTGGGAGCAGTATATATATGGAGAAAGACAGTTTCTGTCTCAGGAATCTAGCCTTGCAGGCTAGATTGCAGGCTGTTACAGTGATCAGAATTTCCTAGCTGAATTATTTTGTTACTAGCAGAAAATCTACCTCTGTTCCACAGTTCTGTGTAAGACTATCAGAGCTGGTGACTCACTATTACATAGGTAATTTTTGTTGAACCCCTGCCCTACTTTCAGTGCTACCTTTCTCTGAATGCTGTGTTGATCTCTATTTATTCGATTTAGGATTTTAAATACCTTTGAGACAGCTATTTTAGATATTGAGTTACATTTTGCTTTCATTCAGTAGAGCTTTGTAATATATGTGTGACAAGAACAGGCACTGTTGTTTTAAAACACTGCTGCCGAAAGAGATGGCCTTGCTGCAGGAGTACAGTGTATTCCAAGCTAACAGTAGCCAACTGCTACCACTTGTCCTGGAGAGGCATTTCACCATACAAGATGCAGGCCTTGCATGTCAGTAGCCCATCAATGCATTCACCTGATACCTGTGGGGAGGCTGAGCAGAGGCGAACAAGGAAGTAGGTGAGGAGAGGACCTCAGGAGAGGCTGGGTCCCCATGTGTCATCACTCAGGTGAGGGAAGTGCGATTCTCTCAATTAATTAGTGTTAAGAACCTGTGGTTTTGATATTAAACCTACATTAACTCTGTTGCTTTGGTGTCCAATTTGCAGTTCAGCCTTGGACAGCCATTACGAGCCTAGGGAGAAAAGATTCAGGGTATTGTATTTAAGTTTTTTTTAGATGTGAGGGGGTAAGACAGCTTTTTACAGCCTCTACAGAGAAAGTGGAAGGCTATTTACAAGGTGCATTAGAGGTTAAATTTTCACTCAAAAGATTATTGCATAGGTTCATTAATCTATCTATCTATGTTTTGGAGGAAGAACACAACTTTTAAGAGTCGCAGAAGGTGCCTTCCACTGTCCTCATGACATGTGAGAGTGTGTACACATGGAAAAATAAAATAGCGTCAGATGAAAAAGAGGGAACTGAATGGGAACCCTGCTTGTTGCAGGGGACTTGGACTAGATGACCTTTAAAGGTCACTTCCAACCCAAACCATTCTACGATTCTATGATATCTGCTTCATGGCTTACTGGAAAGAATTTCATTCACTACCAACTCACCAGCCTTAGAGTCTGTCCAGATCACCACACATCAAAGAAAATATTCTTACAACATGGCCAGGTAGGCTGACATTGACATGTATTGTTTCAGGTCAAAGTCTTTGCAGGCAAGATTAAACCAATCTGCCTGGTAGTCATATACAGAGTGACCGCAATTACAGTCCATCACTGGCTGGTAAAGACAGGAATGCTTCCACGAGTGAGTCTGAGGTCTAACACATCTAGTAGAGATTCCCACACTAAAGTTGTCTCAATGTTTTTGCCAACACCAGACTTTATTCTGGGATTTTATGTGAAGATAAACTCCTTAAGCAAACAGTAGCACCTTCTATCCCTAATGAAACGCATAACGCTGTCTCATTGTCTTCTTTAAAGAAGTCTATTTCTTCTTCTGTAGTAGTTCTGTTCTGGTACAATATTTCCTCTCCGTCACATAGCTCCCTCTCTCCCCATTAACAGCAGCATCCAAGCCTGTTAGAGCATTTTTAAATCACAGAGTTGCCAGTCTGAAAGAAAAAAAGTCTGTTGGGGGAAAATAGAAAGGTTCTCTGCTTTGATGTGACTCTCCTGCTTTATTTGAGGTTTATTTATAAAAATATATAAAACAAAAATAGAAGTTTTACATTTTCTCACTTTTTGACTCTGAGACAATGATTTCTCGTTTTCTTCTGAAAATGAGCCCTTTTTTCTCTGCTTTTTCTTTGTCTTCTCCTGAAAATCAGCTTCTAAAAAATATTATTGTGTGCATTTTAATGTCCAACGCTATCAGGGAAATGTGTGGAAGTTGTAACTGAGCTCACTCAGTCAAGGCTCTGCATTCGGAATTGCTGTCTAGATCCCAAGTGCTGTCACAGCAAAAAGGCTGCATCAGTGACAGTTTTCTCATTTGATCTGCCCACAATGGGGAATTGTAATTCTATCCTGGTGGGCTTACTAAAAATGTCTCCTCCCTTACATTGACAGATAAGAGAATATGCTGTAATCCTCATTCTTTGTACAGGGAGCTGCTTGCCACTTTGACAGAGAGAACGAACTCCAGGCTCCCAAAACAAGTTTTTGATTGTTTACCTGGTCATTTCTCTGGATTCTTTTTCTGAACTATCAATATCTTGTCCCTATCATTTTCACCGCTCATCTACTGAAAATGTTGTGTTGTTCATAAAGCAAAGAAATTCTTAGAGGAGTAAAAAATGTTATTGCTATCCATTCTCTGTGACTTGACAGCAATCCTCTCAGAAGCCTTAAGCAGTGTTAGGCTTCCTTTCAATTCAGGATGTAATGTGCAGAAAAGACTCAATGGGCTACATCCAAAATATGATTATTGGCCTAAACTGGGAACTAACTCTCTAAATCCCAAACTGTAATCCTGAATATGTGTGGGAATCGGCTGGGCCGCGGGCGGCCTTGATGATCTTGATGGATTACAGCCATATCTTTGAGCTAATTATTTTGTGCACCTGTGGATGAAAAACAGGAGGAAAGGAATGAAGAAACAGGATGGGAAAATCCAATTCTTTGATAAGCATGAAGGTCGAGTGAATGGACGCATGATGACAAATCAGAAGAACAAAGGAGCCGCATGCCAAAAGATCCTCACCAACAAGACTCTGGGGGTGGGGGACAAGGGGATATAAAAATGTTATGATTAACCAATAAAGTGCTTCTGCTTTTGCTTGCTTTTTCTTGCTTCTGCTTGCTTTGTGACTGCCGTAACTTATTGTGGCGTGCTGCCACAAATATGAGACTGTCATGGGTTTTGTGGCAAGGTTCTGATAGCAGGGAGGGCTATAGGGGCGGCTTCTGTGAGAAGTTATGAGAAGCTTCCCCCATGTCTGACAAATCCAGTGCCAGCCGGCTCTAAGACAGACCAAGGCCAAGCCAGTCAGCAAGAGTGGTAGCGCCTCTGGGATAACATATTTAAGAAAGTGAAGAAAAAAACTGTGGTGAAAAGGCAGTCAAGAGAGAGGAGTGAGACGATGTGAAAGAAGCAACTCTGCAGACACCAAGGTCATTGAGGAAGAAGGGGGGAGGATGTGCTCGAGATGCTGGAGCAGAGAGTGTTCCCTTGCAGCTCGTGATGAAGACCATGGTGAAGCAGGTTGTCCCTCTGCGGTCTGTGGAAGTCCACGGTGGATCAGATATCCACCTGTAGCCCGTGGAAGGGATCCCACACTAGAGCAGGTTTGCTGGGAGGGCTTGTAACCCTGTGGGGGACCCACGTTGGAGCAGCCTGTTCCTGAAGGACTGCACCCCATAGGAAGAGACCCACACTGGGGCACTTTGTGAAGAGCTGCAGCCCATGGGAAGGACTTACGTTGGAGAAGTTTGTGAAGAACTGTCTCCTGTGAGAGGGAGCTCATGCTGGAGCTATGGAAGAGTGTAAGGAGTCCTCCGCTTGAGGAGAACAGAGCAGCAGAAACAAAGTGTGATGAACTCTCCTCAGCCCCCATCCCCCATCCCCCCGTGCCCCTCGGGGGGGAAGAATGTAGAGAAACATGAGTGAAGTTGAAACTGGGAAGAAGGGACGAGTGGGGGGAAGGTATTTTAAGATCTGGATTTATTTCTCACTATACTACTCTGATCTGATTGGTTTTAAATTAAACTCCTTTTTCTCCCCAAGTTCAGTCTGTTTTGTCCATGTCGGTGATTAGTGAGTGATCTCTCCCTGTTCTTATCTCGACCCATGAGCCTTTCATCATATTTCCTCTCCTCTGTCCAGCTGAGGAGGGGGAGCAATAGAGTGGTTTTGGTGGGCACCTGGCATTTATCCAGGCTAAACCAAAACAGAGTTCAGTATCCAAAATGCCATAGGGGAATTTATGTTCCCAATGGACCTTTTTCCAATATTTAACTTCCCTGATACCAAGGAGTTAGTAATGTACCAAGGCATACCTTTATCTCAGCAGGTCAAAAAGAGCAGTACTCAGTTAAATTAGGCTGCATTTGCTAGTCATCCTAGGGCATAGGTTTGCTGAGGGACTGATTGCTATAAAGATTCTCATCATAGCAGTTTATCTGTGATCTGTACAAAATGAAATAGGAGCTGCCTCTTCAAAAGAGAAAGAGACAACAAAGTCTGAGGAAGCACTTGATACAACAGCAGAGTGGCTATTAGACTTTCTTCTACGTCCTGCTGGAGGGCTTCATACCCAGCACCTCCTCGGCCCCTCTCAAAGCTGCACTGACCACAAGGCTGGGGCTAATCTCTGGCTTGCAGCTGTGTCTGTGGACAGCTATGCAGCTGTGGGTGTGCTTTGCAGTGAAGGAGAAGAATACCCCTGTGGGAGAGGCAGGCTGGGTTTCAGCCCCTGGGCACAGGAATGCATTCTTTTTTCAGGTCATCACATGAAAAAAAATTCAAATACTGGGATACTCAGTCCTTGTGAGCAAGGGGAAAGAACACTGTGCTGCTGGGTGTCAGAAGGAAAGACAGGTTCCTCCTCCATTTTGGAAGGAGTTTTGACAGGAGTTGGGGGCCCTCCTTCTGAGGAGGGTTCAGAACAAAAATACCGGTGAGACTGTGGTGCCGCTAAATTGTTGTGAGAGTCTTTATTGAAGGCCATAGGCCTGGTGCTTCTTATTAAAATGATTTAAACACTGTCTTTCATTTAGTTTCTCTTCTCTAAACCTCTGTGAGTTTTTTTGGAGCTTCTTTCAAGGTGCCTGAATATGCTGAATTATAATAATGAAAAGCAAGATGCTGAAATCGTTCCATTCTGGAGCCAGATACTTTCAAGATGGAAATTGTAATGCTCAGCATCATAGTGTCTAAACTCAGTCTTCAGCTTGGTTTCATTTTAGTTAGCATGTGGTCTGACTCACACGTCCATGAGTTGAACTGCTTCTGTAATGAATTTTCAGACTGACAATGACATTACTGAGACAACACATTCAGTCTCTGAATAGCGTATGTGTGGGGAAAATAACGTATGAGAAGGCTATTTTTCATATTAAAAATGTTTTCCCTCTGTCTTTTCTTTAAACAAAAAAAAAATCACTAAAACAGGTAAATTTGCATGTTTCATCATAATGGAGAAATCTGAATTAATTTTATAGTTTTGTTTTACCTCTTTTTTCCCTAAAGGAAAAAAATGCGTGTTTACAGAAAAAAAAAAAAACACACACCCAAAAAGTGGTCATCTAGGTATTTTTCTCGCCAGCTATTTTTTCCATACCTGGAATTTTCGTTCCAAAATTCTTTAAATATTATTTCTACAGACTAAATATTCATCTGATTAATGTATTGCTTAGAATTATTGTTAATATTTAGCCTTAATATCTTCCGTGTGTTCATAACGTCAGCAAGTCAGACAAAAGATGTCTGACTGTATCTCAGCTGTTACATTTGTCAGAGGATAGACCCAGCCTCCCAGAGCCAGCTTCATTAAAATGCATTAGATTACCATAGGTCTTAAAAAAAGTCACCTAAGCAGTCTCACTTTGGGAGCAGGGACAGAAGTCCTTGCTGTCAAATCTCCATAACTGCTGTCTCCTATATCTGGCAGGTAAAGCTAATTATATTCCTGCTCATGGAATTTTTCTGCTCTCTTAGGGAACAAAAGCAGAGTTCAAGAGCCTGCCCACCTGAAAAATGATCACAAGAGATCATTGGGGTCACCCACCTAAGGGGACACTTCTAAACTTTCAGGACAAATAGAAAAATGCATAATGAATGTAAATCCCTATCAGACAGATGATCCTGGAAAGAAGGTGGACTCAACTGCTGTCTATACTTAGCTGGCACTTAAGAGGATCAGATCCAAGCCAGACTCCTGAGGTAGACTACATACTTGGTCTAGTGTCTTCGAAAAGCTCTGATGTGTTATTAGACCCTGAGATTAGAACTGATATGAATTACATAGCAAAGGAATAAGAATTCGCAGCAAGAAGCAATTCACAGCAAATAGGTAGCAGCTATTCTGTATCACATTTGATGCCCCAAAATAGAAATGAAATATGATCCAGAAGGCGATAAGTGAACAAACACAATTGATTCGTAGGAAAAGGAGGAGGGATATGGGTTAGAACATTGCTATTGACTTTGTTGTGTTACACCAGGGAATGGGGTCTGAATGAAATACGTCTAGCTTGAATCTGAACTGCCAGTCTCAACCCTATGATTAAAAATAAAAACTGTTGCATCATGACATGCAGCATTCTCGTGTATTATTTCCAATGAAAAAGTATTTTACATAGCTGCACTGCATTACATTTCAGATATAATAGATTATGCCTAGTTTTAGGCTATGTAAATAGGCCTGGTGAGTGACAGGTTACAGAGGAGCTGACTTCTAGTATTACAGAGAAGAAAAAAAGATAGGGGAAAAATACTCCTACAAACATGAATTATCTCATATCAGATACAAAACTTGCTAATAACAAAGTGCTAAATCATTTCTGGGATCTGATCTTGTTTGCAATTTGTAAGTTGCAGAATTTCCCTCTAACCATCAAAAACAAAAGTGTCTGATTTCTACAGTGACGTACCACAGCAGTACACAAAAAGATTGCTTTCTCAATTCAAAGGCATAAAGTTAATTAATTGGTGTAAAACTATGTATTTTTAAGAAAATGAATTTTTTCAAATGACTAAGTGTTACAGAACTGTTGCCAGGATGATTTATTGCTATCATGTAGATAATAAATTCAAATCTGTTAGATTTTTATTGAAGATACTATAAATTAACACCTCAGGGTTATTATGTTCAATTACGTGAACATAAATATTAATAACCAGCTGTGACTGTCATCTACACTTTATCCAGTTTAATACCAAATACCATATTGGACTGAAAAATATATGTTTACAATTGAAAAGGTAGGAAGGATAGCAATGGGACTTTGAAGAAAACACATTGGAAACATCAGCTAATTGCTAATTAGACTCCCCAAAAATCCGGTATCTGCAGTGACTAATGTGCAACAGTGGAAAGGAATGAGTCATTCTGGCACACTCAGTTTTGCTTAACAGTACAATTAATTGTTCGTCTTAAGGGGGAAAATGTTTATTACACATGTTCCCCTTTCTTCCCTGACTGAGGTGGAGCATTCTGAATATTATTCAAACCACAATTTTTGTTCTTACTTGATATTGATTAGCCTGATCTAACATTTGGGTAATGCATCTGACTTCCATGTAAGGGTTCATTTAGTTCAGGTAGCTGAAGATTTATCTATCATCATCTTCACTAGGCATTGAGAAAGCACATCTTAGCTGGGTGTATAGTAAACTTTTCAGAACAGAGACGTTTGCTGTTACATTTGTAGAAAAAACACTGGAGAAAAGTAATTTGTAACTCAGGAGCAAGACTTGGTAGAACAACCAAAAAGGTTCAAAGACATTAAGGTGACCATAAACATTTCTTCTTTTTTGGTACTACAAAAAGTCAGCACTGCGCTGTTGAAGCCCTCATGGTGATGCTATGGATTGCTTGAGCTTCCCAGAAGAACCACTGGAAGAGTCTCCACAGTGGCACATAATGAATATGGAAAGCAGCAGCTTCAGAAGAAAGGTCGGCAGAGCTATATTTACAGAGACACAGGGACCCAAGGACTCTGAACACTCAGTATGGATGGGTCGCAGCTGCTGCTCCAGCACAGACTGCCTGAAGCGCAGCTGCCAGCTCCAATCCTGGGCATGATGCTAATTTCTGCAACCTGACAGATTCCTCTTCCACTCCTGAGATACAAAATTGCCATCATCCCCAGACAAATCAGAGATTTCACCAAGTGTCATGCACTTCTTCAGAATGAGGGAGGTAAAGAGCTCTAGCCAAAAGAGGTGCCTAAAGATTGCTGCAAGTGAGATGTTTAGGTGCAACCCTGCAAGTACATAATATTTAAAGGCTCCACACTTTTTACTCAAATGTTCTTCAACCACTCACAGCTGTGTCCTGGGTTTGGCCAGGACAGGGTTAATATTCACCGGACTCCAGGAAGGGGCACAGCCGGGGGGTGGGGGTTGACCCCACCTGGCCAAACAGAGCCAGGTATTCCATACCATGTGATGTCAAGCTGGGTTCGGGGGGGGGGGTGCGGAGTGCGGCGCGGGGGGAACTCACTCGCGGCTTGGGGGGGAGCAGCGGTGGTCCTGTTTCGGGAGAGCGGCTGTCTGGGTCTAACGGTTCGTTGTTGTGTTTTCTCCTTATTTGTACCGTTGTTGTTCCTGTTTCCCTCTGTTTGCTGTTCTGTTAAACTGCCCTTATCCCGACCCACCGGTTTCTGCCTCTTTCTTTTCATTCTCCTCCGCACGCCGGCGGGGGGAGGGGCGGCCGCGTGGCGCTTTTGTTGCCGGCGGCAGCCGAAACCAAAACATTAATTTGGTGCCCAGACGTGGGGCACGGATAACGGCAGGGCTGAGCAGCAGGTGTTAAAACTGCCTTCTTACGTTTTGTTAAATTTTGTTATACGCGTTTTTCTGTGTTAAATAGTCGCCGGTAAAAATGTTTCTGTCTTTGATCAGATGGCTGTGGTTTTTGAATCCTTATTTGCAGTATGTATTCAATGCCGTGCTGTTCATCATCGCTGGGAAAAAGATCAGGATGATAATTTTGTGTACTGTACGATGTCGACTTATGACATGATAGCGTCACTGTGTGTGAAATTAGGCTTGTATTTGCATGCGGCACTGCGGTCATTTCCATACCTCGGATCCTATGTCTTAGAATTTGTGAATAATCAAACCCAGTCTGTGGGGAAAACCGAAGGGGATACCCTCCCCCACTCTTTCGCCCCCCCTCTCTCCTTCAGGCCAGTCCTAACGGCTTTTGATAATTTCGAGTACCCGTGGGATGCTCAGGCCAGCACTCTCCTTTTGTTATGCCTCCTGAATGGGTTTTGGTTTTTGTTTAGGGTTAAACAAGTCGTTAAGAACATCCTGCAGAGACCTGCCCTGGGGCTGGATAGCTGTGAGTGGCTGGGTGTGTGGGACAGCATGGGCAGATGTCTAGAGCAGTGGGCACCCCCGGTGTGTTTTAAACTCACCCCTGAACAAATACAGAATCCAGACAATCTGGTAAAATATCTGAAAAAAGTGTGCTGCCACCCTGGGAACTCCAGAGAGACACAGATCACCACAATGTGCTGGGGTCTGGCCCATGCCTACCGAGCTGCCTTGTTCAACACTGTTCAGAGCCCCCCTAAAGGGGAAAGGGGGGGGGACGAAGCAGCAGGCACTGCGACTGGCGCTGCCCCCCCAGCCGGCCCTGCAGCCCCTCCAGCCCAGCAGGCAGTCACAGCCCCCCCAGCCAGCACCACCGCTGCCACAGCTGCAGGGTCTGCCTCGGTTTCCCCAGCGGGCACAGCAGCTGCTCCAGCCCCAGCTCCAGCTGCAGGCAGCGTGGCTGAGCCCAATGACCAACCTGTGCCGGTAGCAGTCGCCCCCGTAAAACTAAAGAAAGACGCAAAGAGAGCAGATCGCTCCGGGAGGGATGACGATAAGCCAGGGTCATCACGGGAGATAGAGACAGAGATCATCACCCGGTCCCTGTCCCTGGGCGAGCTGCGAGACATGTGGAAAGATTTCAGCTGCCACCCAGGAGAGCACATTGCCACCTGGCTGCTGCGGTGCTGGGATAACGGGGCCAGCAGCTTGGAGTTAGAGGGCAAGGAAGCCAAGTAGCTGGGATCGCTGGCCAGGGATGGGGGCATTGACAAGGCCATTGGGAAAAAGGAACAAATCCTCAGCCTCTGGAGGAGACTTCTCTCAGGCACGAGGGAGAGGTACCCCTTCAGTGACGATTTTGTATGCTATGCTGGCAAGTGGACCAATACGGAAAGGGGTAATCAGTACTTGAGGGAATTAGCTGTGCGGGAGCTGGTTTACTGTGACACAGACGATGAGCAGGTACCCACAGACCCAGATGAACCCCAGTGCTCACAATCCATGTGGAGGAAGTTTGTGCGGAGCGCACCCTCCTCATATGCCAACTCACTGGCAGTTGTAAACTGGAAAGGTAAAGACGCACCAACAGTGGATGAGGTGGCTGTCAGACTCCGCCAATATGAGGAAAGTCTCTTCCTCCCTTGTCTCAGCTGTGGAGAAGATGGCCCGGGAGGTCCGACAAATGAAAGAGAGTAGGTCCTACTCCCCACCTGTACGGGCCAGTGTCTCAGCTATTAGGGGCAAGCGTTTCCCTGCTCAGGAGAGGGAATACAGAGGCTACACACCACGGGGCACCCTGTGGTTTTACCTGCGTGACCACGGAGAGGACATGAGGAAGTGGGATGGAAAACCCACCTCAAGTCTAGAGTCACGAGTGCGTGAGTTGCGAGGTAAAACAATCACAAAAGGGAATTCTGTTAGGAAAAATGCCGCTCCAGTTTCCAAAAGCCAGCTCTCCAGACCAGGTAGACAGTTTGACCTTGATTCCGATCCTCTGGAGGGGACCTCCAAGTCATTTTTACAGCAGGTGAGCAGCAATTTCTCTGACGAGGATTAGAGGGGCCCTGCCTCCAGCCAGGTGGAGGAAAGGGACAACCGTGTCTATTGGACGGTGTGGATTCGGTGGCCTGGCACGTCAGATCCACAAGAGTATAAAGCTCTAGTGGACACTGGTGCACAGTGTACTTTAATGCCATCAGATTTCAAAGGGTCAGAGTCCATTTGCATTTCGGGAGTGACAGGGGGGTCCCAAGAGCTGAGTGTACTGGAGGCTGAAGTGAGCCTCACTGGGCAGGACTGGCAGAAGCACCCCATTGTAACTGGCCCCGAGGCTCCGTGCATCCTTGGGATAGACTATGTTAGGAGAGGCTATTTCAAGGACCCAAAGGGGTATCGGTGGGCTTTTGGCATAGCTGCTGTGGAGACGGAAGAAATTAAACAGCTGTCCATTTTGCCTGGTCTCTCGGAGGATCCTTCCGTTGTGGGGTTGCTGAGGGTTGAAGAACAACAGGTACCCATCGCGACCACAACGGTGCACCGGTGACAGTATCGTACCAACCGAGACTCCCTTCTCCCCATTCATCAGCTGATCCGCCAGCTGGAGAGTCAAGGAGTGATCACCAAAACTCGCTCACCCTTTAATAGTCCCATATGGCCAGTAAGAAAATCTACTGGAGAGTGGAGACTGACAATAGACTACCGTGGCCTGAATGAAGTCACACCACCACTGAGTGCTGCCGTGCCAGACATGCTAGAACTTCAATATCAGCTGGAGTCAAAGGCAGCCAAGTGGTATGCTACAATTGACATTGCTAATGCATTCTTCTCCATCCCTTTGGCAGCAGAGTGCAGGCCACAATTTGCTTTCACCTGGAGGGGCATCCAGTACACCTGGAATCGACTGCCCCAGGGGTGGAAACACAGTCCTACCATTTGCCATGGACTAATCCAGACTGCACTGGAAAAGGGTGAAGCTCCAGAACATCTGCAGTACATTGACGACATCATTATATGGGGTGACACAGCGGAGGAGGTTTTTGAGAAAGGGGAAAATAAATCCTTCTGAAAGCCGGTTTCGCCATTAAGCGAAGTAAAGTCAAGGGACCTGCTCAAGAGATCCAGTTTTTGGGAATAAAGTGGCAGGATGGGCGCCGTCAAATCCCAATGGACGTCATCAACAAAATAGCAGCTATGTCTCCACCAACCAGCAAAAAGGAAGCACAGGCCTTCCTGGGTGTTGTGGGTTTTTGGAGGATGCACATGCCAAATTACAGCCAGATTGTAAGTCCTCTGTACCACGTGACCCGGAAGAAGAATGATTTTGAATGGGGCCCTGAGCAACGACAGGCATTTGAACAGATTAAACGGGAGATAGTTCATGCCGTAGCCCTTGGTCCAGTCCGGTCAGGGCAAGATGTTAAAAACGTGCTCTACACCGCAGCCGGGGAGAATGGCCCAACCTGGAGTCTCTGACAGAAAGCACCAGGGGAGACTCGAGGTCGACCCCTGGGGTTCTGGAGCCGGGGATACAAAGGATCCAAGGCCCGCTATACTCCCACTAAAAAAGAGATTCTGGCAGCATATGAAGGCGTTCGGGCTGCTTCAGAAGTGGTGGGCACTGAAGCACAGCTCCTCCTAGCACCACGATTGTTGGTCCTGGGCTGGATGTTCAAAGAGAGGGTCCCCTCTACGCATCATGCCACCGATGCTACGTGGAGTAAGTGGGTCGCTCTAATCACCCAGCGCGCCCGAATGGGAAACCCCAGTCGCCCAGGAATTCTGGAGGTAATCATGGACTGGCCAGAAGGCAAAGGTTTTGGAGCATCACCAGAGAAGGAGGTGACACGTGCTGAAGAGGCCCCACTGTATAACCAGCTGCCAGAAGATAAGAAACAGTATGCCCTGTTCACGGATGTGTCCTGTCGCATTGTGGGGAAGCAGCGGAGGTGGAAGGCTGCTGTATGGAGCCCTACACGACAAGTCGCAGAAACTGCCGAGGGAGAAGGTGAGTCCAGCCAGTTTGCAGAGGTGAAAGCCATCCAGCTGGCTTTAGCCATTGCCAGTCGAGAGAAGTGGCCAGTGCTCTATCTTTACACCGACTCTTGGATGGTGGCCAATGCCTTATGGGGGTGGCTGCAGCAATGGAAGAAGAACAACTGGCAGCGCAGAGGCAAACCTATCTGGGCTGCCCCATTGTGGCAAGATATTGCTGCCCGGCTGGAGCAGTTGGCTGTAAAAGTCCGTCACGTGGACGCCCACGTCCCTAAGAGTCGGGCCACTGAAGAACATCAAAACAACCACCAGGTAGATCAGGCTGCTAAGATTGAAGTGGCTCAGGTGGATCTGGACTGGCAATGTAAGGGTGAACTCTTTATAGCTCGGTGGGCCCATGACACCTCGGGCCACCAAGGAAGAGACGCGACATACCGATGGGCTCGTGACCGAGGGGTGGACTTGACCATGGACACTATCGCACAGGTTATCCATGAATGTGAGACATGCGCTGCAATCAAGCAAGCCAAGCGGGTAAAGCCTCAGTGGTATGGAGGACGATGGCTAAAATATAAATATGGGGAGGCTTGGCAGATTGACTACATCACACTGCCACAAACCCGCCAAGGCAAGCGCTATGTGCTCACAATGGTGGAGGTAACCACCGGATGGCTGGAAACCTACCCTGTGCCCCATGCCACTGCCCGGAATACCATCCTGGGCCTGGAAAAACAAGTCCTGTGGCGACATGGCACTCCCGAGAGAATTGAGTCGGACAACGGGACTCACTTTTGCAACAGCCTCATAGACACCTGGGCCAAAGAACATGGTATCGAGTGGGTGTATCACATCCCCTACCATGCACCAGCCTCTGGAAAGATCGAACGTTACAATGGGCTGCTAAAAACCACTTTGAGGGCAATGGGGGGTGGGACTTTCAAAAATTGGGATACCCATTTAGCAAAGGCCACCTGGTTGGTTAACACCAGAGGGTCCACCAACCGGGCTGGTCCTGCCCAGTCAAAACCTCAGCGCCCCGTAGAAGGGGATAAAGTCCCTGTAGCGCACATGCGGAACATGTTAGGGAAGACAGTTTGGGTTAGTCCTGCCTCGGGCAAAGGCAAGCCCATCCGCGGGATTGTTTTTGCTCAAGGACCTGGGTGTACCTGGTGGGTAATGCGGAAGGATGGGGAAGTCCGATGTGTACCTCATGGGTATTTAATTTTGGGCGAGAATAGTCCATAAATAAATTGTATAAAGTTAGTTGTTAAATAACCCTGTCACTGTCTGTTATCACTGTTATAATTGTTATATTTTGTACCAGTAGTAGCATAGTAAAAATCGTCCAGATTAAAGAAGGATGGACTTTTTCGATGAAAACCTAGCAGAGCACAGCAATGATGGAACTGGACCTGGTTTTTCAACAACTGGCATCCAGCAACTTCATCAAGATCAACATCTCCTGCAGACTGTGGGCACGGGCCGCACCAGATACATCAGCCGTGAGCTCCGGATGCAGCAAGTGACTGCCCATCACCACACATCACCTCTCCTGCCACGGAAGACCATTACGACAGATGGAGCCTGAAGTCATGGATTAAATGAACTCAAGGGACACTTTAGAGTGATGATCCATAGACTAAGGGAATGATATCTGGAGACAGGAGAAGTGGTGGTGATCAACTGGACAATGGGGGACCTGGGCATGACGTAGATGGTATGGAATAAGGGGTGGATAATGTCCTGGGTTTGGCCAGGACAGGGTTAATTTTCACCGGACTCCAGGAAGGGGCACAGCCGGGGGGTGGGGGCTGACCCCACCTGGCCAAACAGAGCCCGGTATTCCATACCATGTGACGTCACGCTGGGTTCCGGTGGTGGGGGGGGGGGCGTGCAGCGCGGGGGGAACTCACTCGCGGCTTGGGGGGGAGCGGCGGCGGTCCTGTTTCGGGAGAGCGGCTGTCTGGGTCTAACGGTTCGTTGTTGTGTTTTCTCCTTATTTGTACCGTTGTTGTTCCTGTTTCCCTCTGTTTGCTGTTCTGTTAAACTGCCCTTATCCCGACCCACCAGTTTCTGCCTCTTTCTTTCCATTCTCCTCCGCACGCCGGTGGGGGGAGGGGCGGCCGCGTGGCGCTTTTGTTGCTGGCGGCAGCCGAAACCAAAACAAGCTGTTAGCCTCTTTGCTGTGAGAATGCATTGCTGTCTTGGTGTCCACCAGGACTCCTGGGTCTTTTCCCACAAAGCTGCCTTCCAGTCAGTCACCCCACAGTGCACATGAGTGCATGAATTTATTCCTCTCCAGGTGCAGCGCTTTGTGTTTCCCATTGGTGAACTTCATTACTTCCCTGCTGGTTCATTTCTCCAGTCTAGCAAGGTCCCTCTGAATGTCAGTGAAGCCATCAGGCATATCAGCCACCTCTTCTTCCCACTGCTGTATCACCTGCAAACTTGCTGAGGCTATACTCTGTCCCAACATCCAGGTCACTAATAAAGATGTTAAAATATATTCATGACAGTATTAAACCTGGGTTATACCACCAGTAACTGGCTTCAAGCTAGACTTTGTGCTGTTGATCACAACCTTTCGAGTTCAGCAGTTATTTTCAGTCCACTTCACTGTACATTTATTGAGTCTGTACTTCATCAAATTGTCTATGAGGATGCTACGTGAGACAGAGTCCAATGCTGAAGTTGTTGCTGAATTTAACATAAACAATATCTATTGCTCTCTGTTCATTCACTAAGCTAGTAATTTCATCACAGCAAGCTATTAGATTGGTAAAGCATGATTACCTCTTTGTAAATCCATGCTGTCTTCCTTCAGTCAACTCTCAATCACCTTCTCATTCTTAATATCTTTGGAGATGGATTTCAGGAGGATTTGCTCCTTCCCAGGGATTGAAGTGAGGCTGACAGGCCTCACTTGAAAGGCTAAGCCAAAATAGCAACCAAGGATATTCTCCTGGCATGTGGCATATTCAGCCCTCCTTGAGATGGAACCTGGAAAATGGAGCTGCTGCCTGGCTCTTCCCCTGAGACAAGAAAAATCACAGTACAGGACTGAGTACCTCTGAGGGGTACTACTAAGGGTCACATTTCACAGGTACAAGACTGTGGCTGCCCTTCCAGTCTCTGACAAATGGGGAATCCTGGATTTGGCAGGCTCACTGAGATGGGAAGACTGAAAACCGTACCACATCTCTGAAACAATGCAACAACTGGGATTTAGCAGGGCTTGTGAGTCTGATACTTCTTTGGTGTTGAGCATTCAGTTTTAACAGTTTCTTCACCTTGTTTGTTAGGGAAATTGTGGGAAAAAGCATCCCTTCTAGCTTCAAAGAACCAGAGAGTGAAGCCACTGCTACTAGAAGTATTGCAGAAGAGAGGACAGATTGGGTGCTTCCAGTATTTGGTGTGACATAAGGCCCCCACAACTTCTAGTACGGCCTTGAGCACCAAGAGTGCCAGTATCAAATGCAGGACATGGAGTTCACTGTGAGGGTGTAGGCTATAAACAATGTGAGTTAGGTGTTTCAGCCCTGGAAAATCCTACTGCTGCTCCCTGTTTATGGCAGAGCCACCAATTAAGTGAGCAATTAAGTTTAGGAGAGTGTGGGAAGGGAATACAAATCATGTAATAAGGGAAGCATCAAGCCCCTCAGTGCATTTGGAGAAGCACTAAGGAAGAAGAGCAGAAAAATATTAAAGGAGAACAAATACGTCTATCATCTTTGTGGTTAGTTTGTTACATGCTGAGTGTATTTATATGTAGTCCTCACATTACCAAAAGTAACCACTGCTTTGTAGTACCATGCTGTGAAACATGCCCTCAAGCAACTGACTCCCTGGAAAATGATGTTACAGCATCAGTGTATCAATGGCTTTATTGCTCCACAGTGTCGCTTTCAGCAGCCTGTGCTTCTGGGAGCGAAACAAGGCATCGCTTTCGTGCCAAGAGTGTTCTTGTAAAAATCTGTCAGTATAGTTACAGGCTAGCAAATGATTCCCATTCTCAGGTGGGTAATTGACACCTTGCTTCTTCAGGTCCTTTCTTCTCTACCCTGCAAATACTCACAGTCCTTTCTGCAAGCAAATAGATCTTCTTCTTCTCTGTATTTAAAAGTATGGGTGACTGGCTAATAATGTTGATGTGTACACATTGTCTAAATCAACAAACAAGGGTAGATCTACTGTTTCTTGAAGGAGGAGTAACATATGTTTACTGTCTGACTACAGTCACAATTGATTAAATCATTTGCTGATGCAGAATAGATAGCGCTACATAAGCACTAAAGATCCTTAGGGTTGTTTTTTGTTAATCATGCAGAGTACAGTATCACCTATTGCATTAAACCATGAGATGTCTGAAAACCTGCATTCTACCTCTAATTCTGTGTACAGAATCATCATAGAAATCATCCATTTCTATCAAGTAAAGGGAAAAAAAACAAAGCAAAACAAAACAATAAACCAACACCCTCCCCCTGGACCCCTTCCGCCCCCCCCCCCCCCCCAGCAACTTTGATCCTGCTTTTCATAAGAGAACTCGATCCTTCTAAAACTCATCTTTATATATTTTAATTGCCATATGCATCTGAGAATTAAAGTATTTTTACATTAAATAGTTTCATTTTCCCCAACAGGCACTTTAAATGTAAAGCAAGAAAATACTTTTGCAGCACTTCTGTTTTTGCTGTACAGGTTATGTTATTGTTAGTCAATTCAAAGCCATTCTTACAGTCCTTACTGAAAGGCTATAAAGAGCATTGAACCTTGAGAACTTACACATCCCAATGTGTGTGTTTCAAGGCTGCTCCCTCTAAGATTTGCAGTTAAACTAGTACCTCATTTAACCAGGCAGGTGACAAAAGCACAGGTCATGCAGCTTTGTGCTAATGTGTGTTCCCAGAACTGACTGAGGAAAGACCAGGGTGTTTGTGTTCCAGGGACAGAGTTAGTGAGATGTGAAAGAGAAAAGGAGCTTGATGGATTTATCTGAAAAGTGTTCATAAGGGTACTGATATTTGATAAAGGACTGAAAAAGTCAACATGCTACTGAAACAGAGGCCACATAAAACAGCTGATGCCAAAGTCTACTGGAGGAAGGTATGTTCTCATAACAAAATGTAAAAAAAAAAAGGCAAGTCATCCGTTCTTGACTGACTGAGGGAGTAAACTAAGGCAGCAGCTAGGTTCAACGATATTTATTCTAACTGTGATCTCACTTCCTGAGCTATGTAGGCCTCTGAGCCAGGCTTAGTTTGCTGCACTTCCTCTTCAGCTCATCCTGGTACTTCAACACAGGGGAAGGGTTTCCAGCCCTGTGGGACCTGCTTGCTCTTCACACAGGACACGCTCTTCCTAGAGGGACAGGGGGATGTCAGTCTGCCAGTGCTGGAGGCCGCTGTCTGGCATGGGTCTGCCGGACGTTCACTAAGACAGTCTGCTACTTTCTCCCAGTTGCTGAGCTACTCATGCTCTCGGGTGGACATCTCATCACATCTTGCACAGCCAATTTGGGACCACTGTGGGCAGTTGAGGCGATCAAATGCTTCCCAACAGCTTACTTGACCTGGTCTGCCCCTGAGGAACAACATACTCTTGGGCAGCTACTCACTGTTCAGCAGGCAGCCACTGCTTCTGGATGCACTTTCCAGTTTCCAGGGGGCTCTTGAAGAGGAAGGAAGCTAGTTGCAACTCAGAGGGGGTGACATAAGCAGATGGCATAACTTGCTCAACAGGAAGAGACCAATTCCTCCCCTCTCTCTGAGTCCTGATGGCCCTCTCAGGGGCAAGGTACTGCTGCACAGTGGGTGCCCATTCTTGACACAGGGTATCAGAGATTAATATCTCACATCCTCAGGTTCAACAGCTCATTACTCTTGCCCTGAGTCTGGAGGATTATGATCTTTTGGACTCCATCATCCAAATTGTCTGCTTTATGAAATGAATGTCAGGGCTGAAGCAATAGCAACACCCCAGGGCTCCCTAGGAAAGGTCCAGGTGAGCTGAAGAGGATGAGGCAGTGGGAATTCACAAAAAAATGAAGAAAGGACAAGAGGGTTCAAAATGACTCGCTGCACTGTTTTCCAGTTTTTTGTGCCTCTTTACAATGAGTGTGAATAGCTCCAGCCAGTTTTCTGACAGCAGATGCAAACATCACAGCTGGAAGTCCATTCAAGATGAAAACATGTAATTTAAAGGTTTGTTGTGAACTAATTTCTAAGATCCCATTATAGCCAGTGGAGATCTAGCCAATACTGTCTCTGAAGGCTAGGAGAAGTTTGCTCGCTGGTATCTCAGGCTGAGATGGGTCACTCTAGGTGTGATCGACTGGATTGACTAGATCTCCATTGCCTCTAGTGGGAGCCTCAAGAGCTTACTCACAGGTAGGTGCTGATGCACACTTGAGCATAGGTGTCCAGGGAAATTTATTCCCACGTCTCAAGTTCAGAGGAGAGCTGGGGTGGAGTGGCACTGGCATGCAGGGATGGTCAAAGGGTTCGTGTGACAAAGAAATCTGAGAGGCTCCGCAGGGACTGTGGTGGCAAACCTGTCCACACTATGGTGAGTTGTTCAGCATGTCATTCTGCATTCAGTATGCCAACACAGAAACACACTTACACACACATATATATACACATGAATAAATAGTCTCTATGGAGCTATGTGTATATTCCCATTAAAAGAATGCAACCTGTGCAGAAAATAATTTATGAACTATCAAATCTGCTTTTGAAAACTGGTCTACAGAATATGGCAAGAGCTGAGTCCAGAGTGAATATGTACAACTGAGATTATAACCCGGTGAAAGTGAAGGTTTGGAATCCTGGGGTGCATCAAGAACAGTGTGGCCAGCAGGACGAGGGAGGTTCTCCTTCCCCTCTACACTGCCCTAGTGAGTCCCCATCTGGAGTACTCTGTCCAGTTCTGGGCTCCCCAGTTCAAGAAAGATGAAGAGGTACTGGAGAGAGTCCAGCGGAGGGTTACAAGGGTGATGAGGGGACTGGAACATCTCTCCTACAAGGAGAGGCTGAGGGAGCTGTGCTTGTTCAGCCTGAAGAAGAGAAGGCTGCGAGGGGACCTAATAAATGTCTATAAATATCTGAAAGGTGGGTGTCAGGAGGATGGGGCCAAGCTCTTTTCAGTGGTGCCCAGCGACAGGACAAGGGGCAATGGGCACAAACTGAGGCACAGGAAGTTCCATCTGAACATGAGGAAGAACTTCTTCCCTCTGAGGGTGACGGAGCACTGGAACAGGCTGCCCAGGGAGGTTGTGGAGTCTCCTTCTCTGGAGATATTCAAGACGCGCCTGGACAAGGTCCTGTGCAGCCTGCTGTAGGTGACCCTGCTTCAGCACGAGGGTTGGACTAGATGACCCACAGAGGTCCCTTCCAACCCCTACCATTCTGTGATTCTGTGATTCTGTGAAGGTTTGTAACTCAAACAGACATTTTAACTGTGGCTTTGCCAGGCAACTCCTGGGAGCCTGATCTGAAGCTCATTTAAAGCAATGGAAAGCTTCCCACAGACTTCAGAGGGGTTTAGGATCAGGCCTCCAATGCGACTTGCAACGCCTCTGTTCTGAATCAGTCAAGAGTCTACAATACCAAATTCCTTTTAACTGCTAGACCTGGGAGAGCAAACTACTTTCAGCATGGCTTGCAGGGAGTGACATGAACAGCTTCCATTAACACTAAGGGGCAAATAGTGTGTAATTTTGTATATCTTACAAAAACTTTCCCTCATAAAATGTATTGCGTTACACATAAAAAATGGTCTTGCTGTTCTCAGTTCATAGATATTTATTGGACATTTCTACCACCAGCCATTTCTTTGTGTGGAATGGTCTTCTATCTGTTTTGGGGAATGGTATATTGACACATAAATTTTGTCCAAAATATGCAAGAGCCATATTTTAAACACAAGGACTATTGAAGTGATATGTCCACAGATTTAAATCTTCGACTTTCTCTCTGAAGCAAAAATGAATTGTACTTTTTCCTTCCCATTCTATAATGCAAGCATTTAATTGTTTCAGCAGAGCTGAATGGCAAGTCAAGGCAACACATTTTATGTAGTTCTTTCCAGAATGAACAGAAGATGTCTAAATAGAATTTCAGATGGAAAATTGTGCACATAAATTCACAAGCTTTCTGTTTTGACAACTGTTATAGTTATGGCCCAGCAACAAAGGGCCACGCGGTCGCTCTGCAGCCCCTCCCCCTGCTTGGGTGGGGAGGAGAAGGGAAAGAAAAAGGCAAAAAAACTTTGTGGGTCAGGGTACGGGCGGTTTAACAGAAACAGCAAAAGAAGTGAACAGTAACAACAGTAATATTGATAAGCAGAATATACAAAACAAACAGCGAAATGCACCGAGCAACTCCCACCGCCCGCTGCCCAGCACGCTCCCAAGGTGCAATTAACTCCCCCCCCCCCCCCCCAACCCCGCCAGCTCCCCGCGATGGAACCCAGTTTGAAGG